>NC_079194.1:219786892-220128665 GCF_029499605.1 Hyla sarda | reverse complement strand
TCTATTGGTTACTAGTGGCACTGGCAGGCTACTTATTTCTATTGGTTACTAGTGGCACTGGCAGGCTTACTTATTTCTATTGGTTACTAGTGGCACTGGCAGGCTTACTTATTTCTATTGGTTACTAGTGGCACTGGCAGGCTTACTTATTTCTATTGGTTGCTAGTGGCACTGGCAGGCTTACTTATTTCTATTGGTTACTAGTGTCACTGGCAGGCTTACTTATTTCTATTGGTTACTAGTGGCACTGGCAGGCTTACTTATTTCTATTGGTTACTAGTGGCACTGGCAGGCGTACTTATTTCTATTGGTTACTAGTGTCACTGGCAGGCTTACTTATTTCTATTGGTTACTAGTGGCACTGGCAGGCTTACTTATTTCTATTGGTTACTAGTGGCACTGGCAGGCTTACTTATTTCTATTGGTTACTAGTGGCACTGGCAGGCGTACTTATTTCTATTGGTTACTAGTGGCACTGGCAGGCGTACTTATTTCTATTGGTTACTAGTGTCACTGGCAGGCTTACTTATTTCTATTGGTTACTAGTGGCACTGGCAGGCTTACTTATTTCTATTGGTTACTAGTGGCACTGGCAGGCTTACTTATTTCTATTGGTTGCTAGTGGCACTGGCAGGCTTACTTATTTCTATTGGTTGCTAGTGGCACTGGCAGGCTTACTTATTTCTATTGGTTACTAGTGGCACTGGCAGCCTTACTTATTTCTATTGGTTACTAATGTCACTGGCAGGCTTACTTATTTCTATTGGTTACTAGTGGCACTGGCAGGCGTACTTATTTCTATTGGTTACTAGTGGCACTGGCAGGCTTACTTATTTCTATTGGTTGCTAGTTGCACTGGCAGGCGTACTTATTTCTATTGGTTACTAGTGGCACTGGCAGCCTTACTTATTTCTATTGGTTACTAGTGTCACTGGCAGGCTTACTTATTTCTATTGGTTACTAGTGGCACTGGCAGGCTTACTTATTTCTATTGGTTACTAGTGGCACTGGCAGGCTTACTTATTTCTATTGGTTGCTAGTGGCACTGGCAGGCTTACTTATTTCTATTGGTTACTAGTGGCACTGGCAGGCTTACTTATTTCTATTGGTTGCTAGTGGCACTGGCAGGCTTACTTATTTCTATTGGTTACTAGTGTCACTGGCAGGCTTACTTATTTCTATTGGTTACTAGTGGCACTGGCAGGCTTACTTATTTCTATTGGTTACTAGTGGCACTGGCAGGCGTACTTATTTCTATTGGTTACTAGTGTCACTGGCAGGCTTACTTATTTCTATTGGTTACTAGTGTCACTGGCAGGCTTACTTATTTCTATTGGTTACTAGTGGCACTGGCAGGCTTACTTATTTCTATTGGTTACTAGTGGCACTGGCAGGCTTACTTATTTCTATTGGTTACTAGTGTCACTGGCAGGCTTACTTATTTCTATTGGTTACTAGTGGCACTGGCAGGCTTACTTATTTCTATTGGTTACTAGTGGCACTGGCAGGCGTACTTATTTCTATTGGTTGCTAGTGGCACTGGCAGGCTTACTTATTTCTATTGGTTTCTAGTGGCACTGGCAGGCTTACTTATTTCTATTGGTTACTAGTGGCACTGGCAGCCTTACTTATTTCTATTGGTTACTAGTGTCACTGGCAGGCTTACTTATTTCTATTGGTTACTAGTGGCACTGGCAGGCTTACTTATTTCTATTGGTTACTAGTGGCACTGGCAGCCTTACTTATTTCTATTGGTTACTAGTGTCACTGGCAGGCTTACTTATTTCTATTGGTTACTAGTGGCACTGGCAGGCTTACTTATTTCTATTGGTTACTAGTGGCACTGGCAGGCTTACTTATTTCTATTGGTTGCTAGTGGCACTGGCAGGCGTACTTATTTCTATTGGTTACTAGTGGCACTGGCAGGCTTACTTATTTCTATTGGTTGCTAGTGGCACTGGCAGGCTTACTTATTTCTATTGGTTACTAGTGTCACTGGCAGGCTTACTTATTTCTATTGGTTACTAGTGGCACTGGCAGGCTTACTTATTTCTATTGGTTACTAGTGGCACTGGCAGGCGTACTTATTTCTATTGGTTACTAGTGTCACTGGCAGGCTTACTTATTTCTATTGGTTACTAGTGGCACTGGCAGGCTTACTTATTTCTATTGGTTACTAGTGGCACTGGCAGGCTTACTTATTTCTATTGGTTACTAGTGGCACTGGCAGGCGTACTTATTTCTATTGGTTACTAGTGACACTGGCAGGCGTACTTATTTCTATTGGTTACTAGTGGCACTGGCAGGCGTACTTATTTCTATTGGTTACTAGTGGCACTGGCAGGCTTACTTATTTCTATTGGTTACTAGTGGCACTGGCAGGCTTACTTATTTCTATTGGTTACTAGTGTCACTGGCAGGCTTACTTATTTCTATTGGTTGCTAGTGGCACTGGCAGGCGTACTTATTTCTATTGGTTGCTAGTGGCACTGGCAGGCTTACTTATTTCTATTGGTTACTAGTGTCACTGGCAGGCTTACTTATTTCTATTGGTTACTAGTGGCACTGGCAGGCTTACTTATTTCTATTGGTTACTAGTGGCACTGGCAGGCTTACTTATTTCTATTGGTTACTAGTGACACTGGCAGGCTTACTTATTTCTATTGGTTACTAGTGGCACTGGCAGGCTTACTTATTTCTATTGGTTACTAGTGGCACTGGCAGGCTTACTTATTTCTATTGGTTGCTAGTGGCACTGGCAGGCTTACTTATTTCTATTGGTTACTAGTGGCACTGGCAGGCTTACTTATTTCTATTGGTTGCTAGTGGCACTGGCAGGCTTACTTATTTCTATTGGTTACTAGTGGCACTGGCTGGCTTACTTATTTCTATTGGTTGCTAGTGGCACTGGCAGGCTTACTTATTTCTATTGGTTGCTAGTGGCACTGGCAGGCTTACTTATTTCTATTGGTTACTAGTGGCACTGGCAGCCTTACTTATTTCTATTGGTTACTAGTGTCACTGGCAGGCTTACTTATTTCTATTGGTTACTAGTGGCACTGGCAGGCGTACTTATTTCTATTGGTTGCTAGTGGCACTGGCAGGCTTACTTATTTCTATTGGTTGCTAGTGGCACTGGCAGGCGTACTTATTTCTATTGGTTGCTAGTGGCACTGGCAGGCTTACTTATTTCTATTGGTTGCTAGTGGCACTGGCAGGCTTACTTATTTCTATTGGTTGCTAGTGGCACTGGCAGGCTTACTTATTTCTATTGGTTGCTAGTGGCACTGGCAGGCTTACTTATTTCTATTGGTTACTAGTGGCACTGGCAGCCTTACTTATTTCTATTGGTTACTAGTGTCACTGGCAGGCTTACTTATTTCTATTGGTTACTAGTGGCACTGGCAGGCTTACTTATTTCTATTGGTTACTAGTGGCACTGGCAGGCTTACTTATTTCTATTGGTTACTAGTGGCACTGGCAGGCTTACTTTTTTCTATTGGTTGCTAGTGGCACTGGCAGGCTTACTTATTTCTATTGGTTACTAGTGGCACTGGCAGGCTTACTTATTTCTATTGGTTACTAGTGTCACTGGCAGGCTTACTTATTTCTATTGGTTACTAGTGGCACTGGCAGGCTTACTTATTTCTATTGGTTACTAGTGGCACTGGCAGGCGTACTTATTTCTATTGGTTACTAGTGACACTGGCAGGCGTACTTATTTCTATTGGTTACTAGTGGCACTGGCAGGCGTACTTATTTCTATTGGTTACTAGTGGCACTGGCAGGCTTACTTATTTCTATTGGTTACTAGTGGCACTGGCAGGCTTACTTATTTCTATTGGTTACTAGTGGCACTGGCAGGCTTACTTATTTCTATTGGTTACTAGTGTCACTGGCAGGCTTACTTATTTCTATTGGTTACTTGTGGCACTGGCAGGCTTACTTATTTCTATTGGTTACTAGTGGCACTGGCAGGCTTACTTATTTCTATTGGTTACTAGTGTCACTGGCAGGCTTACTTATTTCTATTGGTTACTAGTGGCACTGGCAGGCTTACTTATTTCTATTGGTTACTAGTGGCACTGGCAGGCTTACTTATTTCTATTGGTTGCTAGTGGCACTGGCAGGCTTACTTATTTCTATTGGTTACTAGTGGCACTGGCAGGCTTACTTATTTCTATTGGTTGCTAGTGGCACTGGCAGGCTTACTTATTTCTATTGGTTACTAGTGGCACTGGCTGGCTTACTTATTTCTATTGGTTGCTAGTGGCACTGGCAGGCTTACTTATTTCTATTGGTTGCTAGTGGCACTGGCAGGCTTACTTATTTCTATTGGTTACTAGTGGCACTGGCAGGCTTACTTATTTCTATTGGTTACTAGTGGCACTGACAGGCGTACTTATTTCTATTGGTTACTAGTGGCACTGGCAGGCTTACTTATTTCTATTGGTTGCTAGTTGCACTGGCAGGCGTACTTATTTCTATTGGTTACTAGTGGCACTGGCAGCCTTACTTATTTCTATTGGTTACTAGTGTCACTGGCAGGCTTACTTATTTCTATTGGTTACTAGTGGCACTGGCAGGCTTACTTATTTCTATTGGTTGCTAGTGGCACTGGCAGGCTTACTTATTTCTATTGGTTACTAGTGGCACTGGCAGGCTTACTTATTTCTATTGGTTGCTAGTGGCACTGGCAGGCTTACTTATTTCTATTGGTTACTAGTGTCACTGGCAGGCTTACTTATTTCTATTGGTTACTAGTGGCACTGGCAGGCGTACTTATTTCTATTGGTTACTAGTGGCACTGGCAGGCGTACTTATTTCTATTGGTTACTAGTGTCACTGGCAGGCTTACTTATTTCTATTGGTTACTAGTGGCACTGGCAGGCTTACTTATTTCTATTGGTTACTAGTGGCACTGGCAGGCTTACTTATTTCTATTGGTTACTAGTGGCACTGGCAGGCGTACTATTTCTATTGGTTACTAGTGGCACTGGCAGGCGTACTTATTTCTATTGGTTACTAGTGTCACTGGCAGGCTTACTTATTTCTATTGGTTACTAGTGGCACTGGCAGGCTTACTTATTTCTATTGGTTACTAGTGGCACTGGCAGGCTTACTTATTTCTATTGGTTACTAGTGGCACTGGCAGGCGTACTTATTTCTATTGGTTACTAGTGACACTGGCAGGCGTACTTATTTCTATTGGTTACTAGTGGCACTGGCAGGCGTACTTATTTCTATTGGTTACTAGTGGCACTGGCAGGCTTACTTATTTCTATTGGTTACTAGTGGCACTGGCAGGCTTACTTATTTCTATTGGTTACTAGTGTCACTGGCAGGCTTACTTATTTCTATTGGTTACTAGTGGCACTGGCAGGCTTACTTATTTCTATTGGTTACTAGTGGCACTGGCAGGCTTACTTATTTCTATTGGTTACTAGTGACACTGGCAGGCTTACTTATTTCTATTGGTTACTAGTGGCACTGGCAGGCTTACTTATTTCTATTGGTTACTAGTGGCACTGGCAGGCTTACTTATTTCTATTGGTTGCTAGTGGCACTGGCAGGCTTACTTATTTCTATTGGTTACTAGTGGCACTGGCAGGCTTACTTATTTCTATTGGTTGCTAGTGGCACTGGCAGGCTTACTTATTTCTATTGGTTACTAGTGGCACTGGCTGGCTTACTTATTTCTATTGGTTGCTAGTGGCACTGGCAGGCTTATTTATTTCTATTGGTTGCTAGTGGCACTGGCAGGCTTACTTATTTCTATTGGTTACTAGTGGCACTGGCAGCCTTACTTATTTCTATTGGTTACTAGTGTCACTGGCAGGCTTACTTATTTCTATTGGTTACTAGTGGCACTGGCAGGCGTACTTATTTCTATTGGTTGCTAGTGGCACTGGCAGGCTTACTTATTTCTATTGGTTGCTAGTGGCACTGGCAGGCGTACTTATTTCTATTGGTTGCTAGTGGCACTGGCAGGCTTACTTATTTCTATTGGTTGCTAGTGGCACTGGCAGGCTTACTTATTTCTATTGGTTGCTAGTGGCACTGGCAGGCTTACTTATTTCTATTGGTTGCTAGTGGCACTGGCAGGCTTACTTATTTCTATTGGTTACTAGTGGCACTGGCAGCCTTACTTATTTCTATTGGTTACTAGTGTCACTGGCAGGCTTACTTATTTCTATTGGTTACTAGTGGCACTGGCAGGCTTACTTATTTCTATTGGTTACTAGTGGCACTGGCAGGCTTACTTATTTCTATTGGTTACTAGTGGCACTGGCAGGCTTACTTATTTCTATTGGTTGCTAGTGGCACTGGCAGGCTTACTTATTTCTATTGGTTACTAGTGGCACTGGCAGGCTTACTTATTTCTATTGGTTACTAGTGGCACTGGCAGGCTTACTTATTTCTATTGGTTACTAGTGGCACTGGCAGGCTTACTTATTTCTATTGGTTACTAGTGGCACTGGCAGGCGTACTTATTTCTATTGGTTACTAGTGTCACTGGCAGGCTTACTTATTTCTATTGGTTACTAGTGTCACTGGCAGGCTTACTTATTTCTATTGGTTACTAGTGGCACTGGCAGGCTTACTTATTTCTATTGGTTACTAGTGTCACTGGCAGGCTTACTTATTTCTATTGGTTACTAGTGGCACTGGCAGGCTTACTTATTTCTATTGGTTACTAGTGGCACTGGCAGGCTTACTTATTTCTATTGGTTGCTAGTGGCACTGGCAGGCTTACTTATTTCTATTGGTTACTAGTGGCACTGGCAGGCGTACTTATTTCTATTGGTTACTAGTGACACTGGCAGGCGTACTTATTTCTATTGGTTACTAGTGGCACTGGCAGGCGTACTTATTTCTATTGGTTACTAGTGGCACTGGCAGGCTTACTTATTTCTATTGGTTACTAGTGGCACTGGCAGGCTTACTTATTTCTATTGGTTACTAGTGGCACTGGCAGGCTTACTTATTTCTATTGGTTACTAGTGTCACTGGCAGGCTTACTTATTTCTATTGGTTACTAGTGGCACTGGCAGGCTTACTTATTTCTATTGGTTACTAGTGGCACTGGCAGGCTTACTTATTTCTATTGGTTACTAGTGTCACTGGCAGGCTTACTTATTTCTATTGGTTACTAGTGGCACTGGCAGGCTTACTTATTTCTATTGGTTACTAGTGGCACTGGCAGGCTTACTTATTTCTATTGGTTGCTAGTGGCACTGGCAGGCTTACTTATTTCTATTGGTTACTAGTGGCACTGGCAGGCTTACTTATTTCTATTGGTTGCTAGTGGCACTGGCAGGCTTACTTATTTCTATTGGTTACTAGTGGCACTGGCTGGCTTACTTATTTCTATTGGTTGCTAGTGGCACTGGCAGGCTTACTTATTTCTATTGGTTGCTAGTGGCACTGGCAGGCTTACTTATTTCTATTGGTTACTAGTGGCACTGGCAGGCTTACTTATTTCTATTGGTTACTAGTGGCACTGGCAGGCGTACTTATTTCTATTGGTTACTAGTGGCACTGGCAGGCTTACTTATTTCTATTGGTTGCTAGTTGCACTGGCAGGCGTACTTATTTCTATTGGTTACTAGTGGCACTGGCAGCCTTACTTATTTCTATTGGTTACTAGTGTCACTGGCAGGCTTACTTATTTCTATTGGTTACTAGTGGCACTGGCAGGCTTACTTATTTCTATTGGTTACTAGTGGCACTGGCAGGCTTACTTATTTCTATTGGTTACTAGTGGCACTGGCAGGCTTACTTATTTCTATTGGTTGCTAGTGGCACTGGCAGGCTTACTTATTTCTATTGGTTACTAGTGGCACTGGCAGGCTTACTTATTTCTATTGGTTGCTAGTGGCACTGGCAGGCTTACTTATTTCTATTGGTTACTAGTGTCACTGGCAGGCTTACTTATTTCTATTGGTTACTAGTGGCACTGGCAGGCTTACTTATTTCTATTGGTTACTAGTGGCACTGGCAGGCGTACTTATTTCTATTGGTTACTAGTGTCACTGGCAGGCTTACTTATTTCTATTGGTTACTAGTGTCACTGGCAGGCTTACTTATTTCTATTGGTTACTAGTGGCACTGGCAGGCTTACTTATTTCTATTGGTTACTAGTGGCACTGGCAGGCTTACTTATTTCTATTGGTTACTAGTGTCACTGGCAGGCTTACTTATTTCTATTGGTTACTAGTGGCACTGGCAGGCTTACTTATTTCTATTGGTTACTAGTGTCACTGCCAGGCTTACTTATTTCTATTGGTTACTAGTGGCACTGGCAGGCTTACTTATTTCTATTGGTTGCTAGTGGCACTGGCAGGCTTACTTATTTCTATTGGTTGCTAGTGGCACTGGCAGGCTTACTTATTTCTATTGGTTGCTAGTGGCACTGGCAGGCTTACTTATTTCTATTGGTTGCTAGTGGCACTGGCAGGCTTACTTATTTCTATTGGTTGCTAGTGGCACTGGCAGGCTTACTTATTTCTATTGGTTACTAGTGGCACTGGCAGCCTTACTTATTTCTATTGGTTACTAGTGTCACTGGCAGGCTTACTTATTTCTATTGGTTACTAGTGGCACTGGCAGGCTTACTTATTTCTATTGGTTACTAGTGGCACTGGCAGGCTTACTTATTTCTATTGGTTACTAGTGGCACTGGCAGGCTTACTTATTTCTATTGGTTGCTAGTGGCACTGGCAGGCTTACTTATTTCTATTGGTTACTAGTGGCACTGGCAGGCTTACTTATTTCTATTGGTTGCTAGTGGCACTGGCAGGCTTACTTATTTCTATTGGTTACTAGTGTCACTGGCAGGCTTTCTTATTTCTATTGGTTACTAGTGGCACTGGCAGGCTTACTTATTTCTATTGGTTACTAGTGGCACTGGCAGGCGTACTTATTTCTATTGGTTACTAGTGTCACTGGCAGGCTTACTTATTTCTATTGGTTACTAGTGGCACTGGCAGGCTTACTTATTTCTATTGGTTACTAGTGGCACTGGCAGGCTTACTTATTTCTATTGGTTGCTAGTGGCACTGGCAGGCTTACTTATTTCTATTGGTTACTAGTGGCACTGGCAGGCGTACTTATTTCTATTGGTTACTAGTGACACTGGCAGGCGTACTTATTTCTATTGGTTACTAGTGGCACTGGCAGGCGTACTTATTTCTATTGGTTACTAGTGGCACTGGCAGGCTTACTTATTTCTATTGGTTACTAGTGGCACTGGCAGGCTTACTTATTTCTATTGGTTACTAGTGTCACTGGCAGGCTTACTTATTTCTATTGGTTACTAGTGGCACTGGCAGGCTTACTTATTTCTATTGGTTACTAGTGGCACTGGCAGGCTTACTTATTTCTATTGGTTACTAGTGTCACTGGCAGGCTTACTTATTTCTATAGGTTACTAGTGGCACTGGCAGGCTTACTTATTTCTATTGGTTACTAGTGGCACTGGCAGGCTTACTTATTTCTATTGGTTGCTAGTGGCACTGGCAGGCTTACTTATTTCTATTGGTTACTAGTGGCACTGGCAGGCTTACTTATTTCTATTGGTTGCTAGTGGCACTGGCAGGCTTACTTATTTCTATTGGTTACTAGTGGCACTGGCTGGCTTACTTATTTCTATTGGTTGCTAGTGGCACTGGCAGGCTTACTTATTTCTATTGGTTACTAGTGGCACTGGCAGCTTTACTTATTTCTATTGGTTACTAGTGTCACTGGCAGGCTTACTTATTTCTATTGGTTACTAGTGGCACTGGCAGGCGTACTTATTTCTATTGGTTACTAGTGGCACTGGCAGGCTTACTTATTTCTATTGGTTGCTAGTGGCACTGGCAGGCGTACTTATTTCTATTGGTTACTAGTGGCACTGGCAGCCTTACTTATTTCTATTGGTTACTAGTGTCACTGGCAGGCTTACTTATTTCTATTGGTTACTAGTGGCACTGGCAGGCTTACTTATTTCTATTGGTTACTAGTGTCACTGGCAGGCTTACTTATTTCTATTGGTTACTAGTGGCACTTGCAAGAAACCACACAGGAACAGCAAGTGAGGACAGTAGCAAATACATAGAAGAACACCAGAGTCAAATGGGGGTTACCCTATGTTACATTTCGTTGAAGGTATTCTTTCCTTGCAGCTCTGGCTGAGGGTGCCCTAATAATGTGGTTGGCAAGCGGGGTGGTGTGTGTAGTGTATTGACAGGGTATTGTGACTGAAATAGAGTTCTTGATGCCAGGGTGTTAACCTCCACGCTCTAAGGATAGCACCTTTTTGGGCCAAGCACTAGGGCAATAAATACCACAGATGCCAAGTTACGGAAACTACTTTTACTGAACCTTCTTGCAAGCAGAAGTTACAATCCAAGCAGTATAACAGCAAACTTTGGTAGTGCAATAGCTGGGGTTAAGTACCATAGGATGTCACTGTGGTGACTGGGGTGTTGCAGTAGGTAGTAGGGTCTGGTGGTATAAACCCAGGGGGCAAGATGTTGTTAACCCCTTAGTGTTCGTGATGCCAGTATGTGGTTATTCCGGTATGGTAACCGCCATCAACCAACCCAAAAAGGGTTGTAATAAAGGAATGTCCACAGCAAGGATTGTGAATAAACTGGAACTTTTACTTGAAATGTTTAGGGAACAGTCTTTACAATTATGCAGTTCCTTCAGAGGCAACCGGGACGCAGGATACCTCGCAGGCTTGCTTGGACTTGTAGTTATTGATATATTTAGGCAGGCCACTGTGCTACTACTATATTCCTTAGCTGAGTAGTAGTCGCTGGATTTGTAGAGAGAAGTGTAACTCCCTTTTTAGAAGTGGCTGCTGTTCCTTAGGCTTTGGCCTAGATGCAATTGTGCAGTATACAGGACTTTGTGCTTCCTTTTAGGTCCAGGTCTCAAGAAAGAAGAGAGCTGAGAGACTACAGCCCCTTATATACTAGGGGACTGGACTAAAGCCCATTATATCTAATGGCTGGGGTTCCTGTGCCCTTGGAACTCTAGGTATATCAAATTACAGTAGGTCACATGACCAAGGAAGGTCCTATACATTTTATACAAGCTGTACAACTTTATACACAAGAACAATATGTACACAATATAGATATACAGTGCATTCAGATAAGACAGTGAAGGGTGAGCAAGGGGTGAGCCCTGCCGAGGAGCCCTGCCGAGGAGCCCTATGGACTCAAGGGACTCCATCTGAGGGGACTTAGGGAGGGTACAGGACTAGGTCCTGTACCGGGATACCACATCACTTTAAATCACTGGGCACTCTGGGACTTGTAGTTTTGGTGCAGCTGTGATGACTTAACTTGGCTTAGCTAGACTTTAGACTGACTTTGGAGACAAACAACACAGACTTAGGGTACTCCATGCTACATCTACGGAATTACTTACCGCCAGGGGTGAAGTTGGACTATTGGACTGGAGCCGCCGGAGGCTTTTACTCTCGCTGTTGTTGACTTAGCATACTTTGGTATAAAACATAAGAAGACAAGACAAAATTAAATGACAAGTTTCCTGGAGCCGTGGACTGAAACAGACGCCATCTGTGGCAACATCTACCTAAGAGGACAGGCAGTGTAACATGTTCTGTACCGGGTCACCACAATAAGTCACGACTTGGCAGAATTATTTCGAAACAGAAACCCATGCACATGCTGCGGAAACATCGCCGTTCAAATGTATGGAATAGCAGAAACTTCTGCAATAAGACTGATGCATGTGAACATTAACTTGTGCTCCATCAGGCCGAGGGAGGGTCTGCTAAAGTCAATAGACATTAGACTTCCAGTATCTTTATAGGATGTGACTGTGATGACCTATTGGCCAGAGCCATTCTACTAAATCATCCAAACTGAACACAGACTTTGTTGTTTTGTTCAAATTCCAAGCAGCTGAAACCTCTCTTGTGTGGGCAGCGACAATTGGTTCATTTTTTATGTGGGCAGAAGAAGCTAGATAAATTCGTAAACTCAAAACCAACAAAAACAGAGCTGTGCATATATGGTACGGAATGGTAACTGTATGGTGGGCAGCATATTCTTTTAAAGATGGTCAATAATTATTCAAGGATTTTGTGGCGTTTTTCCAAAGTTTTTGTTTTCTATTGCATTTTATCCCATGCGGCTGCTATGGGACCCGTTGAAAGAAGGGGCCTAGACCTGGTTGTGTCCATTCTATTAGCTACAGGGAAAGAGTGTTGTCAGCAAAGAAAGGGGTAGGGGTATTGACCTTATTTTCATGGAAAGTAAGAAGAGATAAACACCAGACCTTCTTGTCCTGGATGACACAATCAGATGCCATAATAGTAGGCCCATTTCAATCTTTGCTATGGGGCCCCTTTTCTTCAATGTAGGTCACTGAGACAAGACCTGCAGACACTGACATTGACCTGCAGCTCCTCAGTTTATATTATAGAAACACCGCAGATTTTGTTGCCGAATTTACCCTTTGACAACAATTAGAAATTCAAAATCCACAATAAATCCACAACAAAATGTATGGTTGCGCATTTTGTTAAATTTGTAGCCGCGGACGTACTTGCAGAAATGCTGCAGATTTACCTGACTGCAGCTAATTTTATGCTTCAGATTTTATGCTGTGTTTATCTACTTACAGTATTTATATTTACACAGAGGAAAACAATGAACTTCCAGCTCCCAGTACAAGGTAAAAACCTAGGGGGAGATTTATCAAAACCTGTGCAGGGGGAAAGTTGCTAAGTTTCCCATAGCAACCAATCAAATCGCTTCTTTCGTTTCTCAGAGGCCTCTTCAAAAATTAAAGAAGTGATCTGATTGGTTGCTATGAGCAACTCAGCAACTTTTCCTCTGGACAGGTTTTGATAAATCTCCAGCTAGAAATCTTCATTAAAATACGTGCGTTTCGTTTGTGTGTTTTTATACTCCCGATGTTCCACTTCTATTTTAATGAATTTAATGAATGGATTTTACCTTATACTGGGAGCCAAAAGTTCATCGTTTTCCTCTGCTGATCACCTCACCCAGGGTCCTTCCCCGAGCATCCTTGCTATACACACGTTTATTCCATTTGTGTGTATTGGAACTAAACCAAAAAAGGGAGGAAAAAAAGCAAATTGGACCTAATGTCACACCAAACTCCAAAAATGGGCTGGACAAAATTATTGGCACCCTTTCAAAATTATGGAAAAATAAGATTGTTTTAAGCATGTGATGATTCTATAAACTCACGTGGGGCAAGTAACAGGTGTGGGCAATATAAAAATTACACCTGAAAGCAGAAAAAAAGAGAGAAGTTCACTTAGTCTTTACATTCTGTGTCTGTGTGTGCCACACTAAGCATGGATACGAGAAAGAGGAGAAGAGAACTGTCTGAGGACTTGAAAACCAAAATTGTGAAAAAATATCAATAATATCAAGTTTATAACTCCATCTCCAGAGATCTAGATTTGCCTTTGTCCACAGTGCGTAACATTATCAAGAAGTTTGCAACCCGTGGCACTGTAGCTAATCTCCCTGGGCATGGACGGAAGAGAAAAATTGTCTGGTGTCAACGCAGGATAGTCCAGATGGTGGATAAGCAGCCCCAAACAAGTTCCAAAGATATTCAAGCTGTCCTGCAGGCTCAAGGAGCATCAGTGTCAGCATGAACTATCTGTCGACATTTAAATGAAATGAAATGCTATGGCAGGAGATCCAGGAGGACCCCACTGCTGACACAAAGACATAAAAAAAGCAAGACTACATTTTGCCAAAAAGGAACTTGAGTAAGCCAAAATCCTTCTTAGAAAACGTCTTGTGGACAGATGAGACCAATATAGAGCTTTTTGGTAAAGCACATCATTCTACTGTTTACCGAAAACGGAATGAGGCCCACAAAGAAAAGAACACAGTACCTACAGTGAAATATGGTGGAGGTTCAATTATGTTTTGGGGTTGTTTTGCTGCCTCTGGCACTGGGTGCCCTGAATGTGTGCAAGGCATCATTAAATCTGAGGATTACCAACGGATTTTGGGTCGCACTGTACAGCCCAGTGTCAGAAAGCTGGGTTTGCCTTCGAGATCTTGGGTCTTCCAGCAGGACAATGACCCCAAAAATACATCAAAAAGCACCCAGAAATGGATGGAAACAAAGCGCTGGAAAGTTATGAAGTGGCCAGCAATGAGTCCAGATCTAAATCCCATTGAACACCTGTGGAGAGATGTTAAAATTGCTGTTGGGAAAAGGCCCTTCCAATAAGAGAGACCTGGAGCAGTTTGCAAAGGAAGAGTGGTCCAACATTCCGGCTGAGAGGTGTAAGAAGCTTATTGATGGTTATAGGAAGTGACTGATTTCAGTTATTTTTTCCAAAGGGTGTGCAACCAAATATTATGTTAAGGGTGCCAATAATTTTGTCCAGCCCATTTTTGGAGTACACACAAAGGGAATAAACATGTGTATAGCAAAACATGTGTTACTGCAATCCTTTTCTGTGAGAAATACTAATTTTCTAGTAAAAATTTAAGGTTCCAGCATTTACGGCCATGACTGTAAGTCGGTGAGCTGATCTGCTTTACTATATCTACTTTTGCCACTGATTTACACAACAGTAAATGTGCAGCATATACAGTAGGTGTGAATATACCCTAAAGATCTGATTGATAATTTCGAGCCTATACAGATAAAAAAAACAAAAAAAACCTACATTCTAGTGGGCATTTGCTTCAAAGAGGTTGCCCGTGAACATTTATTCCCCATACAAAGCGGTTGGACACACTGCGATCTTGAGAATGGGGATTCTGTATGAGACTAGAGTTCCAGTTTCAAGAGGTCACTGCAGAGATAGCTAAGGCTCCTTTTTGCACCCCATAGATGGTGCATGGAGTGGCAATGTGCATTTCTGACTGCTGCACCAGTCTGTTGGGAGATTAGGGACTCCTGCTGTAAAAAATGTAGGGAGTCTGACCCCTATGATGGTACACCCAACCGCTTTCCTGTTGATGGAGGATAAGTGATGTTGGTGGCACAACACCTGCAAGGTCTAGTGTGTCTTGGTTGTACCAGATCATAAGGTTATTGAAATATATAAAATTGGAAGACTGAATTAGGGGGCAAAGATGAAGAGAACCTATGAGCTCTAGTATAATAATGATGTCTACCCCATGTAAGACAGATTATTCTGCATGTATTCATGAGGTAATATGGCCCCTCTTCTGGACAGATGGAGCCGCGTGTAGCATTTGTCTCCCCCCTGACAGCAGCTGGGATTCCCTGGGCCTCATTACAAGGTAATCATGCTGAATCCATCTCTGGAGGCGCAGACGGGGGGCAGCATTGAGATGAGGAGACGCAGCTCTCCCAGGTCCATCTTTATAAAGCAGAGAACAACAAATCAAATCTGGGATATTTATGACCAGCTGTGAAGTGTTTAATCCAGAAATGAGAGGGAAGAGGTTAATTTGTTCCTGCCTGACATTTACAGCCCATAGACAGACAGTCCCCAGACAATGTTAAGTGGGAACAAATAAAGGCAATGAAGACTGAGTTTAAATTATCACAAAAATATCAACACAGTAAAGCAGAATTTGTTCCTTTTTTGTGCACTATGACAACTCCGATTTTCAAAGGTTGCAGATCACTGCATCATGGGCTGCAAAATATGGTGGCAGCTCTGGTGTGTCTCATGTATCCCCAATGGATATATGGTTCATCCTGCTATTGTCTTCTCCTGTCTATTTGTTTGTTTGGGTCAGTTGCTATTCAAATAACCCACAGCTGATTATTGTGGATAAGCTAATCCTGCGGCTCAGCTTACCGTATATTCGAGTATAAGCCGACCCGAATATAAGCTGAGGCCCCTAATTTCACCCAAAAAACCCAGGAAAAGTTATTGACTCGACTATACGCCTAGGGTGGGTAATACATCATCCCCCCCCTGTAATCATCCAGACCCCTGTCATCATCACCCTGTCATCATCCAGACCCCCGTCATCATCACCCTGTCATCATCCCCCCCCCCTTCATCATCACCGCCTGTCAATCCCTTTCAATCAGTGGTCTTCAACCTGCGGCCCTCCAGATGCTGCAAAACTACAACTCCCAACATGCCCGGACAGCCATCGGCTGTCCGGGCATGCTGGGAGTTGTAGTTTTGCAACATCTGGAGGTCCGCAGGTTGAAGACCACTGCCGGGCCTTCGTCATCATCCAGACCCCCCTTTAGTTTTCTACTCACCTCCCCTCGGTGGGAAGGAAGGGTGAGCTGGTCCGGGCCATCTATGCTGCAGGGACCGTCCGGTGGGGAGGGTTAGTCGTTCCGGGCTGTTCATCTTCACCGGGAGGCCCTCTTCTCCGCTCTGAGCTTGACGACGACGCACAGGGACGTTCATGCGCAGGGATGTTTCTGTGTGTCGTCGTCAAGGCAACGTCACTAGTCCGGGACCGGAGAGGAGAAGAGGGCCTCCTGGTGAAGATGGACAACCCAGAACGACTAACCCTCCCCATCGGACGGTCTCTGCAGCATAGATGGCCCGGACCAGCTCACCCTTCCTTCCCAC
Source organism: Hyla sarda (assembly GCF_029499605.1). Classification (NCBI taxonomy): domain Eukaryota; kingdom Metazoa; phylum Chordata; class Amphibia; order Anura; family Hylidae; genus Hyla; species Hyla sarda. The sequence goes on along the minus strand of NC_079194.1, from coordinate 220,112,116 downwards.
CGAGGGGAGGTGAGTAGAAAACTAAAGGGTGGGTTTGGATGATGATGAAGGCCGCAGTGGTCTTCAACCTGCGGAGCTCCAGATGTTTCAAAACTGCAACTCCCAGCATGCTGGGAGTTGTAGTTTTGCAACATCTGGAGCTCCGCAGGTTGAAGACCACTGAAAGGTATTGACAGGCGGAGAGTTCACTCGAGTTAAGCCGAGGGGGGGGCGTTTTCAGCATGAAAAATCGTGCTGAAAAACTCGGCTTATACTCGAGTATGTACTGTAGTGCTTGTTTGGAATAGGAGTTTCTGGTTGTTCAAATATCCCTGTCTTTTGCAGTTTGGTGTGGATCATACCAAATACTATGTGCATTTAGTCATAGATCAAAATTTATAGCCTGTATCATAGGCTACATATATAGACATTTTGGCTGTACCCTTAGTCACTGACCAAAAAAAGACCATATCATAGTAAATGAAAACATTTTTTTTAGTCCTGTTTGAGCAGAGTTCTTTGTGTTTTATTTAAGCTTTACTTTTGTCACAACCTATTCAGGTTAAGTCCATACTGGAACAAGTTCTCCTTTGTTGTAAGACACGGCGTCTTGTGTAATGGGACGGGGTGACACAATTAACACATCACCTGCATGTGTTTTCTTTTCTGTCTAACCACAGTGCTCTCTGCTGACACCTCTGTCCGTGTCAGGAACTGTCCAGAGCAGGATAGGTTTGCTATGGGGATTTGCTCCTGCTCTGGGCAGTTCCTGACATAGAGGTGTCAGCAGAGAGCACTGTGGTCAGACTGAAAAGAAATTCAATAGGAAAAGAACTTCCTGTGGAGCATACAGCAATTGATAAGTACTGGAAGGATTAAGATTTTTTTTAATAGAAGTAATTTACAAATCTGTTTAACTTTCTGGTACCAGTGGATTTAAATAAAATTGTTTTCCATCGGATTATGCCTTTAACCCCTTAAGGACCAATGCAAATAAACCTGTACGCCCCTGAAAGACCAGGCCTGTTTTTTCAAATCGGGGATGTCTGTCTTTATTAGAGAATAACTCTGGTAACGTTTTGCCAATCACGATAATTCTGACATGGTTTTTTTGTCACAAGTTGTCCTTCATGTACATAGTAAAAGTAAGCCGATATCATTTGTAGTTTTTTTTTACAATGCAAAAAATCATGAAATTTTTACAAAAAATTAAGATTTTTTGCTATTTTAACACTAATTGGTTGCATATATTTATACTTACTGACCAAATAGTTTATGAAACTTTCAGATGTCTTCTTTATTTTGACGCCATTTTTTAGTTTTTAATTAACATTTTAAATTAGTTAGAACCCTAACAATTTAACTTGAAATTTTGAAAATTTTGAAAATTTTAAAAGTACATCTTTTTTTATGTGCTATGCAAGGTTTGCAGAAATTAAAAGGTAGTAGAACATAGGAACACCCCCCCCCCAAATGACCCCATTTTAAAAACTAGACCCCTCAAGGTATTCGCTAGGGGGTACAGTGAGTATTTTAACACCATAGTTTTTTGGCAGGAATTATTACAAAGTCAGTGTTAAAAATTCGAAAATTGCAATTTTTCACAAATGCATCATTTGGGGGGCATATTTTTTGTACATCACTTCTAATATTGAAAGAAATGCACCCTATATTTTATTTAGCTGCTTGTCCCATGTTCGGAAATACCCCCGCTTTGGTCATATATGGTTCCTTGGCCGCGTGGTAGGACTCAGAAGGAGAGGAGCGCCATTTGGCTTTCAGGGCAGAACAGTACCCCCACCCCCACAAGTGACCCCATTTATATACCGCACCCCTACAAGTTATTGGCTGGTCGGCTGGCAGTATAACGTGTCTGTCTGTGACAGTTAAGGCTCCTGATGGATATATCCGCCATGTTGTGGGAATAAGCACCCGCTCATGGCGAATATATCCATTACTGCTGCGGCTGGGTAGCTCAGTGTGTCCGCTCATGACTGCTGGCGGAAAATCCGCCACTATGAGTGGACGCACAAAGCTACCCAGCCGCAGCAGCGAGCTCATTACCGTGACTGCTGCATAATGTGTAGGATCACGTGGCGGACATCCGCAGCATATTACATGCTGCGGATGTCCGCCAATGCAATCCTACACATTATGCTTTTTTTTAAATTAGATTCATTTAATAAATGTATTTTTAATATATATTTTTTTTACACTTTTATTACATTTTTATTTATTTTTACACTTTTATTTTATTTATTTATTTATTTTTACACTTTTTAATGCTTTGGAATACTTAGTATTCCAAAGCATTGCAGTTATATGCTGCCTGCCAGTTTTCACTAGCAGGCAGCATATTTCACTAGCAGGCAATACCCAGGGCAGACCTGGGGGTCTTTGTAGGACCCCTGGCAGCCCTGGTATGCAGCAGCACCCCGCGATCGCGATGCGGGGTGCTGCAGGAGAGATAGAGGGAGCTCTCCCCCTCTGTCAGAACTCCTTACAGCGCGCGGTCACTTCTGACCGCGGCGGTAAGGGTTAAACTGCCGGGAGTGAAGTGAACTTCACTCCCGGCAGTGCGGCAGGCCCCGGCCAGCCTCGTATTACACGCAGCACCCCGCGATCGCGATGCGGGGTGCTGCAGAGGAGACAGAGGAGCTCCCTCCCTCTGTCATAACACTTACAGCCCGCGGTCACTTCCGACCGCGGCTGTAAGGGTTAAAACTGCGGGACCGAAGTTTACTTCGGTTCTGGCAGTGCAGCAGGGTCCCGGCTGTGTGATACAGTCGAGTCCCTGGCGCGATCTCGTGGGTGCACTGGGCAGCACCCACGGGAATAATGGACGAGTATAGACGTCCAGGTGCGGGAACGCCCGCCAACCTGGACGTCTATACTCGTCCATGGTCGTTATCGGGTTAAATGGGCACTGTCACCAACTTTATTTTTTGATATGTTGTAGTACTTATGTACTACAACATATCTCTAATATACTTTTATTATATTTTTTTTTTTATTAAAATGCTTTCATTTACATTTGAAAACCGTCCACTAGGGGTCTCCCTCCTAGTGGCCGGCTGCAGCCTGGCGTGACGTCACGCCTGAAAAAGGACTGATGCGGCCGGGCATCAGTCCTTTTTCATTCAGCCTGCTCTCGCTCCCTGCCTGTCAATCAGACAGGCAGGGAGCGATAGCCACTGGCTGGGAGGCCACTCGTCGCCGCCGCTGTCCCTGCACGCCCGCTGCCGGACTCTGCAGTAAGTGTAATGAGGGAACGAGGTATGCGGGAGGGGGGTTTGTGATGGAGGGAATGGGGTATGCGGGGGTTTGTGATGGAGGGAACGGGGTATGGCACGGGGGGAGGGAGACGGAGGGGACGGGCTAGCGCCGCATGTAACGAATAGTTTATCTACACAGGGTGCCTCCAGCTGTTTCAATACTACAACTCCCAGCATGCCCTGACAGCCAATAGATGTCAGGGCAAGCTGGGAGTTGTAGTGGTGAAACAGCTGGAGGCACCCTGTGTAGATGAACTAAGGGCGGAAGTCCCCCCCAGCAGGCATCAGTGACGTGGTGCCTGCTGGGGAAGTCTGCCTGGTAGTGAGCACACTGCCAGGCAGACAAAAGGCATTTTTAATATAGTAAAAATAAAAATTAAAAGCAGGGAGGGGGTTAGGGATAGATGTGCAATAGGCAGGGACAGAAAAAAAAATTGGATGTTGGGAGCTACCCTTTAAAGATTGTAGGGGCAGCTGAAAGTAAAGTACAGAGTGCAGGAAGAAAGAGAGTCTATGCAGCAGAGAATAGTATTAAGGCAGCACTAACTAAAAGGGAAAGTACACTCGTTCTTATTCCGTTGATAATAATCAGCAGGTTTGGTGCACGGGTGGCACGCTGACGTCATGGCTGCTGCTTCCTCAGTCTGTCGGGCGAGGAACAGGCTTGAGGAAACAGCATGATGTCAGCGTGCGTTCGTTCATCATCATTACTGTACTTTGCTTATTTGTTACATAAGCATATAATGCCCTTATTGAGATACAAGGCAAGACAAAGCAAGTAAACATTGGCATCATTTCTTTTTCAATTTAATTCTGTAACAACAAACATGTATAATGTGTTCTGCTTACTTGAAAGGCGTCTTAAAAATGGCAAGAAAATTACTCGTGTAAAGAAGCTGTAATAGAGATTAAAATTGATATCTGTAAAGTTTCTGAGCATCGCTTGTGGTTATTGCTATTTACAGTAGAGTAACTCAGAGATGTGAAATGTTTCTTATAAGTTTTCTTTTGCAGACCTCAAGTTAGATATGTATCACCTATTTATAGGATAAGTGTATGATCAGTGGGGGTCCAATCACTGAGACCCCTACTGGTCAATTGTCTCATTCCTACCTCCGTGCCCCTTATAGCAAGCACCCCTGAGAAACAGCATGCCTTTGTAACACAACAACAAAAACCAGAAACCAATAAAATAGGTCACATTTTAATTTACCAAACTAAGGAACAGTGTATACTAAATAACTATTAGGTATATGTATTATTTTTTTTCTATTACTTTGCATGGTTTATTTACATATTTTACATTTCCAATTATCTGACCCCAGTTTATTTGTAGATGATAAAATATGAATAAAAGAAATATAATTATTACTTTCAGATAATATTGAACGGATCCAGGATTACAGGTATGCGTCCTTCTGCCTGCAGATGTCACTGTTGTACTGGCTGGGAAAACTGCAGGACGCTGGGGAACCTTAGGGTTTGTTTTCTTAAAATATATAGTACATTGTCTTCTATGGAATTTATAATTTTTTTTTTTTAAGGGTAGTAAAAGGTATTAAAAGTGGATTATTTATCTTCAGTGACATCTGTATTTGCAATGAATACTATTATACTGCAAGAAGAAAGGGGGTACATACATATGTATTCTTACTGGAGGGAAAGTATAACACTACAAATTATTCTTTATTCATGCCCAGAGCCACTTTCTGACTTGCTCACTGAGCCGAAAACTCTGAAAACATAGAATAATGGATACCTGCCTGCAGGTGCAGCGATCCAACATAAATTTAAGTGAAAGGTGGTGTTTTTTTCACTTTGTTACAGATCAGGGGTGGAAAGTATAAAGCTTTATATATTGGGTTAATGCCAATAATTTTTGGACTTCTACTAAGCACAGGTGCCCCCCCCCCCAGTAAGTAGAGGTGTCCCTAGTAGGTATAGTTTGCCCCCTCCCTCAGTAGGTATAGGTGCCTCCCAGTAGGTAAGTGCTACTGCCCCTAGTAGATATAGTTGCCCCCAGTAGGTCGAGCTTCCCCTAGTAGTTATAGTTGCCCCCCCCCCCCCCGTAGGTATAGGTGCCCCCCCAGTAAGTAGATGTGCCCCTAGAAGGTATAGATGCCCCCCAGTAGGTAGAGGTGCCCCTGGAAGGAATAGTTGCCCCCCAGTAGGTAGAGGTGCTCCTTAGAAGGTATAGTTGCCCTCCAGTAGGTAGAGGTGCCCCTAGAAGGAATAGTTGCCCCCCAGTAGGTAGAGGTGCCCCCTAGAAGGTATAGTTGCCTCCTTGTAGGTATAGGTGCCCCCCAGTAAGTAGAGGTGCCCCTAGAAGATATAGTTGCCCCCTAGTGGATAGAGGAGCCCCTATAAAGTATAGTTGCCCTCCCCCAGTAGGTAGAGGTGCTCCCTATATGTGTAGTTGCCTTCTAGTAGTTGTCGCCTTTATCAAAAATAATAAACAAATACACTCACCTCCGCCCCTGCGCCAACAGGATTTCCCCTCCTTTGCTGTGCAGGCTGCATGCGATGACTGACCTCAACCTTGTGCGCCTGAACCGCTTCCAGTTCCAAGAGGGAAGAGGGAACAGCTGCGATGCCTGTGTACACTGCGCATGCCTGTGGCGATTCGCTCGTCCCTGTGTGGCTGCTTGGGTTTTCAAAGGGGTTGTGGGGGGACAGCTGGAGGCACACTATAGGGTCGGGTTATGTGTGACCCTACCCATACAGTATTTTAGCCACAAATTAAAGAGACAGCAGGGGGGAAAATACACAACTGTCAATATAGGAGCCAGTAGACAACTTTTAATATACAGGTATAAAGCAAAAAAGACCAGACAAAAATATAAAAATCAATAAAATAAAAAAAATAAAAAAACACCAATACCGGAATATGGCAGTTAATAGCTACACCAAACCATCCTAAATGCAGCAATAATCATAGAGCTATGTACCATGCACATCTCGCCTCATACCAGATATGGCCCTGAGTACGCCCCCGGCCTTACCTTTGCAGTGGACACATGAAAACTTTTACATTCTTTCTCTGTAGTTACAGTATTTCACCCACAGAGACGTAATCTTTGAGGAAACTTGGCAGCAAGTGTTCAATTTCACTAAAGCGTCACCACAAAGGAAAATAAAGAATTACACTGTAGGACGTTTCCTACCCCTCATCCCAGTCCTGATTATTCTTGCTTATTGTTTTTCCAGGCTTCTGTATTAGGAAAAAGCACAAAAAAGCTGATTTTACAGGTCCAGAAAAATGTGTAATTCTTGTGCCTGGACTTGACGGTTGATGCAGTGCCAGCCGCCCTAAATGTCCCTAGGTGCACCTAGTCTAGGCCACCTGTTTCATTATTCTTGTCTCACATAATGCTGCCTAATGATTTATCCCTTTAATACAGAACATCTCAGACCCTGTAGACAAGTTTGAAACATAACTTTATTATTAAGTGTTGTCAGCTTTTATCTAGGCAGGATATAAGCACTGACATCGCCGATTAAAGCTGAGTTATCAGCTTTCTCTAAATAATACATTGCTTGGACGTCCCTAGAAGGAAAGGAGGTGAAATATAGCTGATGCCTGTCACAGAGCAAGAGACAAGAATTAGGCTTCTACAAAGGCCTGTCCAGCCCAACATTTAGTATTGAATTAGTGTATGTATAGTCCAACACTATACTTCCCAGCTCCCCCACCCCATGAATGTCTCTGAAACAAGGAATGAGCTATAACAACATAAACATTTGCTGGCACTATTTAGGGGCACTCTGTTTAAAGCGCACCTGTTATATTACTGAAAAAATGAAGCTTATATATGTTACCCACTAGTTCATGCAGATTCTATACCATGTCTTCTTATGTGTCTGTCTTCTGTATTTGGCTCACAAATCCCTTTGATCTGCTGCCTCCTCATTTTGACATCCACTGCTGAGGAAGGGGCATGTCCAGGGCAAGCACTAAGCTTGCCCTCACTCATCATGCATTCACTTCCTCCCTGAGTCTGCTGTCCTGTGATGTGCTGGGTCTCATCATCCAATCACTTAAGGTTGCTCTGTAACCCCTTTCTCTCTGTTTCTGACAGGCAGGACAGGAGTGGGAACAGAGGAGTGCTAGTCCCACCCTCACTTACTGGACTTTGTCTCAGCCTGGGCTTCAGCTGGGACAAAGATGATTCTGCAGCCATACATGATTGTGTTCTGTATGGTATGGAGACCCCTAGTGGTCTTTTTTTTTTTTATAAGCCAATATTCTTATAAAAAGGAGATAACATTTTTTTATGAAGTACAAGTCTAATGTTTTTACCAATATGTACAACATTTTTGAATTAGTCAGTGCCCATTTAAGGATTTGTCTTATCTGTCTGATTGTCCCCAGTAGTCCAACTCAGAAGCCCTCTATAAACCAGAGTAGAGGTTGTACTCGCTGATGTATTGAAAATGTCAATTAAATATGTGAGACTTCTGGAGCAAGGGACTCTATTGGATTCTATTGGAATCTATTGGATTCCTAAAAGTGCTGGCAAATCTCACACATGGCACACATATATACTTCTCCCTGTTACCACTGCTTCCATGGGCTATGGCAACGCATATTTTGTTATTTTTGGCCTTCCTACTAAGGGCCCTATTACACGGGCCAAGAAAATTTAGCAGATTGGTGCTTGTTTACAGAGTATTTACAAGACTCGAATTCCGCGCAGGGAGGGTCATGCAAATGACCGCACGTTCCCTATAACACGGGAAGATGTGCGGCCGACTGACATTGATCTGTAAATTTGCCATAACAAATTGATCATCCGATGAATGAGACGGTTGATCACTGGTATTATTACACAATGTCTTATCCTTCAAATAGGCCAATATCTCCCGATGTACTAAGGCCAGTGAACAGGGCCCTGACTGTATCGTACAACAAGAGTTACCCAGTGCTGTGTTTTAGATGAGCAGATCTTTAGAGTCACCTTTACTATTAAGATTGCAGCCACTGCACTTGTACTTCAGAATTAATTACTTGTACTATTATATGCTAACCCTTATGCAAATGTACCTTATACTATTTGTCTTTTTTTTTTTTTTATGTGCACCTATACATCTAAATCTGTTGTAATTGTGGTGACCCACGGTGTATGGCAAGACCACGGGGTGTAGCAGTGTAGGTGGTGGGACCAGATGGTATTAACCCCTGGGGCAAGATGTTGTTCGTGACGCCAGGATGTGGTTGTATGGTGTAGGGCACCTCCGACAACCAACCCAGAAACAGCATATATTAAATGAGAGTCTAAAGCAGGTTTTGATGCAACTGAAACTTTACTGAAGAAGGCAGTATAATAGTTCTTACAGATAGCCAACTTCCACAGAGGTGACCGGGACACAGGGAACCTCTCAGGCTTGCTTGGATTTGTAGTGGTAATAATGATGATGCAGGCCACTGTGCTACTGTTATGACTTTGGTAAGGACAGTAGAGACTTGACTTGTAGACATAGATGAGACTTACAGATTAAATGTGGCTGCAGACTTGTAGGCTTTGGCCTAGCTGTACTGGACTGAACTTGTACAGGACTTGTGCTTACTTAGGCCTCTTTCACACTATGAAATAGTTCCATTTAGGAACTTCCGTCACCAATTCCATCACTATATCGGCGAAACCCGGCTGTTACAAAACCGCTGACGGCCGTGACTAAATCGCATTGCAGCCTATGGGATTTTGTAACTGCCAGTTTGCACCCCTATATGCCCGTAATTCATTACGGGCGTTATACAGTGACGGGACAACGTGGCGGAAAAATTACTGCATGCACGTCACTGTATAACGTCCGAAATGAATTACGGGCATATACAGGTGCAAACGGGCAGTTACAAAACCCCATAGGTTGCAATGCGATTTAGTCACAGCCGTCAGGGGTTTTGTAACAGCCAGGTTTCGCCGATATAGTGACGGAACTGGTGATGGAAGTTCCTAAACGGAACTATTTCATAGTGTGAAAGAGGCCTTACTGTCCAGGAATCAAGAGCAGGAACCAAGAGACCTAGTGTGGAGACTACAGCCCTTTATATATCAGGGGGCTGGACTAAAGCCCATTGGTAGCTGGTTGCCTGTGGTTACCTGTGCCTCTGGAACTCTGGGTATCAGGTGATCACATATCACAGGACCATATCACATGACCTTAGGAAGGTCCTATACAGTTTAAATATCCTAATAACCTTTGCACATAGTTTATATTGACTGTACAATACCTGAAATAAACATACAGAATTAATGTACAATAGAAATCATAATAATGACCTAGGGAGATCCTGCAGGAGATCCCTGTGGACTTGAGGGACTCTACCTGAGGGGACTTTAGGAACTGTACAGAACCATGTTCTGTACCGGGACACGACATAATTCTATATAGCACTATTTGATATAGCACTGTTGTTATTATTATATTCTACATGTGCCATATCTATCTTCCTAACAACTTCTGTGTCCATGTGCTCTATGGCCCTGCCTCATCCAGTTATCATTCTTGTTTGTTTTTATGATTTTCTATTTGATTAATAAAGATAGCATATTTGGTTACTTTTCATTGCAAATCTCTATTAGTATTTGTAGCATGGCATTTTTGTGTCTAAAGAGACAGCTGTTACAAGGTGTGGTATATAGCTACTGATGTATAAGATCAATTTTTATTTTGAATAGAGTAGTTTATGCTGTTTACCTAATTTGGTTATTTACAATATATATAAGGAAAGCAGAGGATTTGAGCCGTGCACCAAAAAAGGGAGTTCAATAAATGAATCAGCACAGAGATATTTTTGCAGGGGCTCAGAGGGCAAATATAGGATCATAAAACCCACCTCTTCATTGTGATACCGTAATTCCCATATCTGTGAGGTCTTTCTTTGATCAGCCCCACCATACATATTACCTAAACTACATAGGTACCAACTTGAAAATTCCTAAAGGTCACATAATATAATTTACAATAACAGGCAGGAGCAGAACAGATAAAAGGTCAAGTAAATATTATTGACATGCGTTTACCCAGTTTTTAATGCCTGTTATCCATTGTAATAAGATTTGCGAAGCTGGTATATTGCTACCACAGCTCCCATGCTCATATAAACTGTAGAGTATTGGAAAATCAATCCATGTGATGAGATCTCTAATAGGAACACTTAGACTTCTGTAATCTAAAGGGGTTAGCAATTAATGCCATCGATTGGATCAATTCCCAATTACACAAACACGAAGTCTAATGCTAAAAGTTAACAAAAATCCAAACAAGCAAAAAGACAAACATGTCTAGATGTTTGCTAAAGAAAGTAGACTATTGCATTGAATGTATCTACAGAATAATGAACTCCATACTGCAGGGAAGTGTTCCCCAACCTTCTTAGCCTCAGGTGGAACCACTGGGCTTTTACTTCTGGACACCCCAACCAAATAATTTTTTATTTGGTGAAAAACAAGTAATTCACTATTAGCTATTTAGCACCTGAATTAATTTTCAAAATGGAAAATAAGAGGATTACCTTTTAAATGGTAGGGTCACATGTAGAGCATCCGCCCCTGGAGTGTGCCTCCTGCATTGCCTGTGTGTCCTGTTTGTCTGTTCGTAGCAGCAATCCGCCGCTACGAGCAGACACACAGTAATCAGTGAGTTGCGTGGACATGCTGTAAGACTCAAGGCAGTAGGCTGTAGCACTCAGGGTAGTAGTGGATCATCTGGACCTGTGTGGTAGATGACGTGAGCCATGCCAGGGAGCAGAGTCTAAGGTGCCACAGGTTTTCACCGGAGCCCGCCGCAAAGCGGGATGGATTTGCTGCGGCAGGCAGCACCCAGGTTGCTACCTCTGGTATGACTCGACCACATAGGCAGCTGAGGAGATTCGAGGCACAGGAGGGATACGGCAACTTGTGATCTGGATAGCAGAAGGTCAGGGCAGGTGGCACAGAAGTGAAGTCAGGATCGTAGCAGGAGGTCAATAGGCAGGTGGCACAGGAGCAAGGTCAGGTCACGGAGAAATGGGGTCAGGAACACGGCAAGGCAAGACTACAAACACTTTCTCTAGGGCACTAAGGCAAACAAACATCCGGCAGGGGTTAGTGGGAGGTACAGATACTTATAGAAAAGGTGCAGGTGTAAATGATGATTTCGGGCACACTGGCCCTTTAAATCTAAGAGCTCCGGCGTGCGCTCCCTAGGACGCATGGGCACGCGCGCCAGCACTGCAAGCAGACCGAAGGGACAACAGACTGGGAAGGTGAATGACGGGCTGAGATTCGCATGCGGGCGCGTCCCGCGATAAGAATCCCAGCCCCGCCGACAGATGAAGACAGAGCAAGAGAGCGCTCACGGCCAGCGTGTCTGGCCGGAGTGCAGGACATAACAGTACCGCCACCCCCCCCCCCCCACCCCTTGATCTCCCCCTCTTTTTTTGGCACAAAAAGTTCTGAAGTGAACCACGGTCCAGGACATTCTCTTCCGGCTTCTGGAACAAATCACCTGGAAAGGTGAGTGATGTGGCATGGCAGATGAAGACAGAGCAGGGGAGCGCTCATGGCCAGCGTGTCTGGCCGGAGCGCAGGAGGTTACACATGCGTAGTGTACTCACAGACTTTATGCTGCGGATCCGCCAGTGACCTGACCCATAGTATGTCTCCAGCTGTTGCCACCCCCCACCCGGCCCACCTTGAAAACCCCTTGGCCTTCTAACAGCGGCAATCTGCCGCTCCGAGCAGTCACACAGGGGCCTGTGAGTCGCAGCGTGCACTCGCAGTGTACTCAGACATCACGGACCAGCAGTGATGTCTCAGTACACTGCGTATGCGTGCGGCGACTCGTAGATAGATAGGTGCTCCCAGTAGGTATTCTCCCTAATCTCCATGCCATGCAGCAGTGCCTTCTTCTTCTTCCCTTACTCAATTGCAGGCTGTGCAATGAAGTGACAACATTGAGCGGCCTGTGCCAGTGAGTAGATGTCCTGAGCTGGGTGTACACCTGAGCTAGGGTCCCTACTGTCCCAAGCCCTATAACTGCCTCTATATAAATATACATTTGTTATTAGAATTGTATTGTACCTCATAGTGTAGTATACTTAGGTTATTCTAAAAACATTTAATGGTTTTGTAAAGCATTCAAAATGAACAGGGTTGTATAGGACTACAAATCCAGCTCCCCCTGCCCTTTTCGAAACAGTGCCATATCTATCCCCAGGTTGTATGTGCAGTTCATCCTCATTCAAATCAGGAGCTGAACTGCAATAACAGCAAAACCCATGGATGGGTGTTGTTTCTGGAATAACGTAGCCATGTTTTTGTAATCCTATACAACCCCTTAAAATACTCCCTCTCATTTTAACCTAATGTCAAAGAACCGACAAGCTTGTATGTGACAATCGAACAGAATTAAATCTAGATGGGGATATTGAGCTATCCTAGACATGTTAAATAATTTAATACAAAAGCATCAGAATGAAGCTGATTGACGTTATATATTGTAATCGCTCTGCTAGACGGCTATTCCAGATGGTTGACAGCCATGGATTTGTTTTTCTTTTGAATTGCCTACAAATGGTAATTCCACTATTAATATTTATTTTGTCTTTGTCCTCTATTCTGTAACTTACAACTCATGTATAAAACTAGAAACTAGAACTGTTAGAACTGGCACAAGCACAATAGTTTGGTGGGAACCATTAGCATTGCTTGCCTGCATCTATTACCTGTAGAAAAGGGAGAGATAATTCTGGAATATGCTGTTCAGTTTTGGGTACCTGTCCATAAAAGAGACACTGCGGAGTTGGAAAGGGTGCAGAGACGCGCGACTAAACTAATATAAACTGTTCCAGGTTAAACCCCCCCAAAGGACGAGGGGGCACTCCCTCCGTCTGGAGAAGAAAAAGTTTAGTCTCAAGGGGCGACACGCCTTCTTTACCATGAGGACTGTGAACTTATGGAACAGTCTACCTCAGGAACTGGTCACAGCAGGAACAATTAACAGCTTTAAAACAGGATTAGATACATTCCTGGAACAAAATAAGATTAATGCTTATGAAGAAATATAAAATCTCATCCCTTCCCCAATATCGCGCCACACCCCTACCCCTTAATTCCCTGGTTGAACTTGATGGACATATGTCTTTTTTCGACCGTACTATGTAACTATGTAACCCAACAAGCCATCTTTCTCCGCTTGTTGGGATTTGTTGTGTATACCTATACTGCTGAGCACCATCCCAGGCTTACATCGGTGACTGTGCTACCCGAAGGAGTGAGGGATTGCCGCGTCCCCTTGGATACACAGTAGTGCCAGTTATCATTTTCTCTCCGGTTTGCTTTGTAACAAAATATTACTTTAATGCACAGCAGTCAAAAAACAATCCTCATTTTACTCTGTGGTAATCATGCAGTAACTCGTGTAGGTGTCATATACAGACCACCTGGCCAAGTTAAAGTAGTAGATGATCTACTAGTTGAAGAAATATCTAAAATGACAATGAAAGGAGAAGTTATCATTATGGGAGACTTCAATCTTCCGGATATAAACTGGAAAACCAAAATAGCTAGTTCTGCCAGGAGTACAGATATTCTAAATTCCCTACTGGGATTATCTCTACAACAAGTGGTTGAGGAGCCAACGCGGAAGGAGGCCATTTTGGATTTGGTGTTCACAAATGGGGAATTGGTATATGATCTTATTGTTGGCGAAAGCTTGGGATCTAGTGATCACCAATCAGTGTGGTTTAATATGAAAACAGTGAAGGAGTCACACCACACAAACAAAAGTTTTAGATTTTAGAAAAACAGACTTTTCAAAAATGAGATTAGTCATAAATGAGTCCCTATCAGACTGGAACAAATTACCTGGAGTTCGGGAGAAATGGGACTACTTAAAAGATGCTTTATTGAAGGCAACAGAAAATTGCACTAGACTTGTCAGTAAAAGCAGAAAAAGGAAGAGACCACTGTGGTACTCAGCAGAAGTGGCCAAAATCATTAAAAACAAAAAACTAGCATTTAGTCATTATAAAACAACCCAGAGCAACGAAGATAGGGAAATCTACAAGACTAGGCAGAAAGAGGCCAAGCAAGTTATAAGAACTTCTAAAGCTCAGTCTGTGAAAAACTAGCTCAGTCTGTTTAAAAAGGGGATAAGACACTCTTCAGATATATAAATGAAAAAAGGAAATTAAAACAAGGAATAACTAAATTAAAAACAAAGGAAGGAAGGTATGTAGAAGAGAATAAAGGGCTAGCCGACTGCCTTAATGAATACTTCTGTTCAGTTTTTACAGAAGAAAAAGAAGGAAAAGGACCTCCATTAGAGAGGAAAACTAAGGAATCGTTTGATGCATGGGCCTAATGGGATACACCCAAAATTATTAAAAGAGTTTAGTGGTGAGCTAGCAAAATCGTTAACAGATTTATTTAACCAATCCCTGGTAACAGGAGCCGTCCCGGAAGATTGGAAATTAGCAAATGTTGTGCCCATTCACAAGAAAGGTAGTAGGGAGGAATCAAGCAACTATAGGCCAGAAAGTCTGACACCAATAGTGGGGAAATTAATGGATACCCTACTAAAGGATAGGATTGTGGAACATCTAAAATCCCATGGATTGCAAGATGAAAAACAACATGGGTTTACTTCAGGGAGATCATGTCAAACAAATCTTATTGATTTTTTTGACTGGGTGACTAAAATAATAGATGGCGGAGGTGCAGTAGACATCACATATCTAGATTATAGTAAGGCTTTTGACACTGTCCCACATAGAAGACTTATCAATAAACTACAGTCATTGAGCTTGGACTCCAATATTGTTGAGTGGATTAGGCAGTGGCTGAGGGACAGACAACAGAGTGTTGTAGTCAATGGAGAATATTCAGAGCAAGGTCTTGTTACCAGTGGGGTACCTCAGGGATCTGTACTGGGACCAATATTGTTTAATATCTTTATTAGTGACATTACAGAAGGTCTCGATGGTAAGGTATGTCTTTTAGCTGATGACACAAAGATATGTAACAGGGTTGATGTTCCTGGAGGGATGCGCCAAATGAAAAAGTATTTAGGCAAACTAGAAGAATGGTCAGAACTCTGGCAACTGAAATTTAATGTGGATAAGTGCAAGATAATGCACCTGGGCGTAAAAACCCTCAGGCAGAATATAGATTATTTGACACAGCCCTGACCTCAGTATCTGAGGAGAGGGATTTAGGAGTAATTATTTCAGAAGACTTAAAGGTAGGAAGACAATGTAATAGAGCTGCAGGAAATGCTAGCAGAATGCTTGGCTGTATAGGGAGAGGTATATGCAGTAGAAAGAGACAAGTGCTCATGCCGCTGTACAGAACACTGGTGAGACATCACTTGGAGTATTGTGCGCAGTACTGGAGGCCGTATCTCCAGAAGGATATATATATACTCTAGAGAGAGTTCAAAGAAGAGCTACTAAACTAGTACATGGCTTGCAGGATAAAACTTACCAGGAAAGGTTAAATGACCATAACATGTATAGCTTGGAAGAAAGAAGAGACAGAGGGGATATGATAGAGACTTTTAAATACATAAAGGGAATCAACACGGTAAAGGAGGAGAGCATATTTAAAAGAAGGAAAACTACAACAAGGACATAGTTTTAAATTAGAGGGGCAAAGGTTTATGCAGTAATATCAGGAAGTATTACTTTACTGAGAGAGTAGTGGATGCATGGAATAGCCTTCCTGCAGAAGTGGTCGTTGCAAAAAGTGAAGGAGTTTAAGCATGCATGGGATAGGCATAAGGCTATCCTTCATATAAGATAGGGCCAGGGACTAGTCATAGGATTCAGATTATTGGGCAGACTAGATCGGCCAAATGGTTCTTATCTGCCGACACATTCTATGTTTCTATGTAGCGGGGTGTGAGGAGGGCAGATGTTGTTACCCATGGCATTAACCTCTTGTATTCGTCACACCAGGGTGTGGTTTAGCCTAAAACCACCTGAAGGTATACTGCTGGATCCTGGGCTAGGCACGGGGGCAATAAAGACTCTGATGCCAAGTTAAGGACAACAGCAGCTTTACTAAGGGTAGACAGTTGGTAAAGTCTATACAGTTCAGCCAGGGCCCATGGAGGTGACCAGTGACGCAGAGACCTTAAGGGCTTGCTGGGACTTGTAGTATGATGGGACAATTGAATGCAGACCATGCTGAGTTGACAGATGACAGGGACTGACTTGACTTGACTCATAAAGCTATGACTTTTGTTTACTAGATGGTGGCTTCAGGACTTGACTTTGAGGTCTCCAACACTCTGGACACACACGCTAGGCAAGACTGCACTGGTCCTCAGCAGGAAGCAAGAGCTCTAAGCTCCAAGAGAGAGAAGCTAGCTCCACCCAGGGCTTGTATATCACTCTTGGGATCACCTGGTCACATGACATATCACATGGTATAACTCTTAAAGCAACATTACATTTTATAACACTTTACATGGTAAAACATAGTTACAATGGGGAAACAAGTGCAGGGGGCCTTGGAGACACTGAAGTAGGCTGCCTGACAGGACAGCAGGAGCAGGGGGTAACACCTCCCGTACTAGGCCACCACAAACTCCCCCTCTTAATTAAAGTCTTCCTAGACAACCAGTCCTGGAGGGCAGAGGACTGAAGTGGCCACTGAGGTCTAGTGACAGTCCCTGGGGCATTTATGCACAATTTCCTTCTCAAGTCTGGATTACGAAACGAGATAATGATGAATCCATGTGGCATGGTGAATGTCCATATATGCTCTTTAAACATATGGGGATAATTTGACTTTGTAACTGCTTTCTGAAGACACTCAAGACAACTATATACATATCAATATACATAGATTCACAGATTGGGCTGCCGGAGGCTATCGACCCAATGCCTTAGCTGCTGGGCCCCTCGGTTCTCAACTCTTCTCGCCAGAACTCAATATATGTTGTTACACTATACAACAGTGTTACCTTTACATTTATCAATTCTGTTGCTCTACATGCATTATCTAGATATCATCAGGTGAACCCTCTGGCCAGTAGAGTACCCTGTACATGTGGACAGGAGAGAAACATTAGACACATAACTGTATATATTTAGAACTTTTGGACTGGGACGACAAATAATGTTACCGTCCTATCTTAAAGGGTAGCTCCCACCAAGTACTATATAATCTAATATGTCCCTACCTAGTAGTAATCTAGCCCTAACCCCCTACCTGGCTTCAAAAATTTTTTCATCGCTTTAATAGAGAAGATTTAGTGCTTCTAAATCTGCTCTATAAAGCAGGGCAGGAAGCAGCGCTGATGCCTTGCTGGGGGCTTGCTTCCGCCCTCACGTCGTCTATGCATGAGTGTTATTTATCTAATAGGGTGCCTCCAGCTGTTTCCCAACTACAACTCCCAGCATGCCATGATTGCTATTAGCTGTCAGGCCATGCTGAGAATTGTAGTTGTGAAACAGCTGGAGACACCCTATTGTCTAATGTCAAAGTGTCACAAGAATGCCTCCCACGAGCACGATCGCTACCATCACCGCTAGCGGGGTCCCTGTGCCCACTAGCGGTGTCAAATGTGCTCCATGCGAGCACGACCGCTACCATCACCGCTAGCGGGGTCCCTGTGCCCACTAGCGGTGTCAAATGTGCCCCCCGCGAGCGCGATCGCTACCATCACCATTAGCGGGGTCCCTGTGCCCACTAGCAGTGTCAAATGTGCCCCCGCGAGCGCGATCGCTACCATTACCGCTAGCAGGGTCCCTGTGCCTACTAGCGGTGTCACAAGAATGCTGAGCGCGGCTCTGTTCCCCGTCCCTGTCAGCTCTCAGGGTACGGGAATAGATTTAAAAGCCTCGCGCACGGCTAACGTAGTACTGCGCAGGCGCAGCACTACGCAAATAGCGTTGGGCTAACGTAGGCAGCGCTAGGAGCCTGGCGTTAGCCCTACGCTATTTGCATAGTATTGCGTATGCGCAGTACTACGTTAGCTGCGCGCGAGGCTTTTAAATCTGTTCCCGTACCCTGAGAGCTGACAGGGACGGGGAACAGAGCCGCGCTCGGCATTCTTGTGACACCGCTAGTGGGCACAGGGACCCCGCTAGCGGTGATGGTGGCGATCGCGCTCGCGGGGGGCACATTTGACACCGCTAGTGGGCACAGGGACCCAGCTAGCGGTGATGGTAGCGCTCGCAGGGGGCACATTTGACACCGCTAGTGGACACAGGGACCCCGCTAGCAGTGATGGTAGCGCTCGCGCGGGGCACATTTGACACTAGTGGGGACAGGGTAGCGGGGGCGGGCGGGGCCGTGCGCGATGCCAGTGAAGCTGGCCAATGCGCGCAGCTCCAGCTATCAGCATTCAGGCATTGCGGTGCTCGCTCCCGCCTGTCAATCAAACAGGCTGGAGCACGCACCGCAATGCCTGAATTTCGACTCATTGCCAGGCTTAAATGAGTCTAAATTCAGTAGTGATGTCACTGCCGAATGCATTCGGCCACTAGGAGGGCGACCCCTAGTGGCCGAATTTAAAAGTGATTTTAAACTTGTTTAAAATCACTTTTTTTAATTAAAGTATATTAGAGATATAATATAGAAGAGTTGGAGAGGCTCTTGTCTGACTACCCACCAAATAAACCCGGGCTACCTAATTAGACACTTATACCCAAGGTGTCAGATTGTAGTTTGTCTGTAGAAATATATATATTAGGGCTCAGGGTTTGAGACAACTGGACAGGTTGTGTTTCAAGTAATATTTCAATTTATTGATTGTATATAATGTGACAATTGAATATTAGATAAAATGTAAATAGCAGCAACTGCGTCTCACAGGGCCCTTGTGTAGGCGCAGCACCAACTATTAAGAACTATAGCATATGTATAGTACAGTATATAAAATATAAAAATATACTTGTAAAAAATTATAAAAGATATAAAATAAGAATATAGAGACCACCATAAACATATATATAGAGAGGGATCTGGGTGGGAGAGTCTTAGTCCATCCTCTATGGTAAATAATCTCCTCTCATAAAAAAGTCCTACTCATATAGACCGATTCTGGTATTGTGGTAACCAATGGCAACCATAAGGTTAGTAACCCGTAGCAACCGTTCAGATGAGTCCGGCTATTTTAGCACTTCAACGTTTAACCCCTTAAGGACATAGGGCGTATCCATACGCCCCCGTTTCCAAGTCCTTAAGGACCGAGGGCGTATGGATACGCCCTGAGCATTTCCGGCCCCCACCGCTAGCCGGAGGGGAGCCGGAGCCGGATGCCTGCTGAAATCGTTCAGCAGGCATCCCGGCATATCGCCCAGGGGGGTCATTATGTCCCCCCATGTCGGCGATTGCCGCAGATCGCTGGACAATTCAGTCCAGCGATCTGCGGCGGATTCCGGGTCAATCGGGTCTCCAGTGAACAGCCAGAGCCTGCAGGAGTGAGGTGGCATTGGTGCCACCTCACGATCGCCCTGATTCGTCGGCCGGATTACCGGCCGACCAATCAGGGCGCCTGCTGCGGGTGTCACTCCCGCAACCCGCTCCGCCCCTCTTCCGGAGGACGTGAGCGGGTGCGGGAAGACGACCCCCGGTGCTGGGGACCCCGATCCCCGGCGTCCCTGTTGGGTTCGGGGCCCCAGGAGCAGCGGAGACGACGAGGGACTGACCTGTGCAGCTGGATCGTTGGAGGTGAGTGACAGTCTCCTGCTGTTGCTTAGCAACAGCTCCCAGCATGCAACAAGGGCATGCTGGGAGCTGTAGTTATGCAACAGCAGGAGGCAGACCACCACAACTCCCAGCATGCCCTCATGGGCATGCTGGGACTTGTAGTTTTGCAACAGCTGGAGGCACATTCTTTCTATGTAAAAGTGTACCTTCAGCTGTTATGTAACTACAACTCCCAGCTTGCACAATCAGCTAAAGTGCATGCTGGGAGTTGTAGTGGTGCATCTGGTGGTTGCATAACTACAACTCCCAGCATGCCCGTTGGCTGTCGGTGACTGCTGAGAGTTGTAGTTTTGCAACAGCTGAAGGCACACTGAGTTAAGTAGTAAACCAGTGTGTCTCCAGCTGTTGCATAACTACAATCCCCAGCATCCCCAGCCAATGTAGTATGCCTCCGGCTGTTGCATAACTACAAGACCCAGCATGCCCTTCCGCTGTCCGTACATGCTGGGGGTTGTAGCTTTTGCAACAGCTGAAGGCACACTGGTTGCAAAACACTGAGTTTGTTACCAAACTCGGTGTTTCACAACCTGTGTGTCTCCAGCTGTTGCAAAACTACAACTCCCAGCATGCACTGATAGACCGTACATGCTGGGAGTTGTAGTTTTGCAACAGCTGGATGTTTCCCCCCCCCAATGTGAACGTACAGGGTACCCTCACATGGGCGAAGGATTACAGTAAGTATCCGGCTGCAAGTTTGAGGTGCGGCAAAATTTCTGTCGCAGCTCAAACTGCCAGCGAGAAACTACTGTGAACCCCCCGCCCATGCGACTGTACCCTAAAAACACTACACTACACTAACACAAAATAAAATAAAAAGTAAAAAACACTACATATACACATACCCCTACACAGCCCCCCTCCCCTCCCCAATAAAAATGAAAAACGTCTGGTACGTCACTGTTTCCAAAACGGAGCCTCCAGCGGTTGCAAAACTACAACTCCCAGCATGCACTGATAGACCGTACATGCTGGGAGTTGTAGTTTTGCAACAGCTGGATGTTCCCCCCCCCCCAATGTGAACGTACAGGGTACACTCACATGGGCGGAGGATTACAGTAAGTATCCGGCTGCAAGTTTGAGCTGCGTCAAATTTTCTGCCGCAGCTCAAACTGCCAGCGAGAAACTACTGTGAACCCCCGCCTGTGTGACTGTACCCTAAAAACACTACACTACACTAACACAAAATAAAATAAAAAGCCCTACCCCTACACAGCCCCCCTCCCCTCCCCGATAAAAATGAAAAACGTCTGGTACGCCACTGTTTCCAAAACGGAGCCTCCAGCTGTTGCAAAACAACTACTCCCAGTATTGCCAGATAGCCACTGACTGTCCAGGCATGCTGGGAGTTTTACAACAGCTGGAGGCCCCCTGTTTGGGAATCACTGGCGTAGAATACCCCTATGTCCACCCCTATGCAATCCCTAATTTAGGACTCAAATGCGCATGGCGCTCTCACTTCGGAGCCCTGTCGTATTTCAAGGCAACAGTTTAGGGCCACATATGGGGTATCGCCGTACTCGGGAGAAATTGGGCTTCAAATTTTGTGGGGTATTTTCTGCTATTACCCTTTTTAAAAATGTAAAATTTTGGGGAAAACAAGCATTTTTGGTAAAAAAAAATTTTTTTTTCATATACAAAAGTCATGAAACACCTGTGGGGTATAAAGGTTCACTTAACCCCTTGTTACGTTCCCCGAGGGGTCTAGTTTCCAAAATGGTATGCCATGTGTTATTTTTATTGCTGTCCTGGCACCATAGGGGCTTCCTAAATGCGGCATGCCCCCAGAGCAAAATTTGCTTTCAAAAAGCCAAATGTGACTCCTTCTCCTCTGAGACCTGTAGTGCGCTAGCAGAGCACTTTTCACCCCCATATGGGGTGTTTTCTGAATCGGGAGAAATTGGGCTTCAAATTTTGGGGGGTGTTTTCTGCTATTACCCTTTTTAAAAATGTAAAAATTTTGGGAAACCAAGCATTTTAGGTAAAAAAAAATAAAAAATGTTCACATATGCAAAAGTCGTGAAACACCTGTTGGGTATTAAGGTTCACATTACCCCTTGTTACGTTCCCCGAGGGGTCTAGTTTCCAAAATGGTATGCCATGTGTTCTTTTTTTTGCTGTTCTGGCACCATAGGGGCTTCCTAAATGCGGCATGCCCCCAGAGCAAAATTTGCTTTCAGAAAGCCAAATGTGACTCCTTCTCTTCTGAGACCTGTAGTGCGCCAGCAGAGCACTTTTCACCCCCATATGGGGTGTTTTCTGAATCGGGAGAAATTGTGCTTCAAATTTTGGGGGGTATTTCCTGCTATTACCCTTTTTAAAAATGTAGAAAATTTTGGGAAACCAAGCATATTAGGTAAAAAATAATTTTTTTTTTTTTACATATGCAAAAGTCGTGAAACACCTGTAGGGTATTAAGGTTCACATTACCCCTTGTTACGTTCCCCGAGGGGTCTAGTTTCCAAAATGGTATGACATGTGTTTTTTTTTTTGCTGTTCTGGCACCATAGGGGCTTCCTAAATGCGGCATGCCCCCAGAGCAAAATTTGCTTTCAAAAAGCCAAATGTGACTCCTTCTCTTCTGAGACCTGTAGTGCGCCAGCAGAGCAATTTTAACCCCCATATGGGGTGTTTTCTGAATCGGGAGAAATTGGGTTTCAAATTTTGGGGGGTATTTTCTGCTATTACACATTTTAAAAATGTAAAATTTTTGGGAAACCAAGCATTTTAGGTAAAAAAAAAATTTTTTTTTTTACATATGCAAAAGTCGTGAAACACCTGTGGGGTATTAAGGTTCACTTTACCCCTTGTTACGTTCCCTGAGGAGTCTAGTTTCCAAAATGGTATGCCATGTGTGTTTTTTTTGCTGTTCTGGCACCATAGGGGCTTCCTAAAGGTGACATGCCCCCCAAAAACCATTTGACGCTCCTTCCCTTCTGAGCCCTCTACTGCGCCCGCTGAACAATTAACATAGACATATGAGGTATGTCCTTACTCGAGAGTAATTGGGTTTCAAATACAAGTAAAACTTTTCTCCTTTTTACCCCTTGCAAAAATTCAAAAATTGGGTCTACAAGAACATGCGAGTGTAAAAAATGAAGATTTTGAATTTTCTCCTTCACTTTGCTGCTATTCCTGTGAAACACCTAAAGGGTTAATACACTTACTGAATGTCATTTTGAATACTTTGGGGGGTGTAGTTTTTATAATGGGGTCATTTATGGGGTATTTCTAATATGAAGACCCTTCAAATCCACTTCAAACGTGAACTGGTCCATGAAAAATAGCGAGTTTGAAAATTTTGTGAAAAATTTCAAAATTGCTGCTGAAGTTTGAAGCCCTCTGGTGTCTTCCAAAAGTAAAAACTCATAAATTTTATGATGCAAACATAAAGTAGACATATTGTATATGTGAACCCAAAAAAAAATTATTTTGAATATCCATTTTCCTTACAAGCAGAGAGCTTCAAAGTTAGAAAAATGCAAAATTTTCATTTTTTTCATCAAATTTGGTGATTTTTCACCAAGAAAGGATGCAAGTTACCATAAAATTTTACCACTAAGATAAAGTAGAATATGTCACGAAAAAACAATCTCGGAATCAGAATGATAACTAAAAGCATTGCAGAGTTATTAATGTTTAAAGTGACAGTGGTCAGAATTGCAAAAAACGCTCCGGTCCTTAAGGTGAAAAAGGGCTCGGTCCTTAAGGGGTTAAGTATAAACTTGATATTTGTAGACAATATTCAACATGAACAGCTAGTGTGCAGTCACTGTTAATATGCATGCATATTTGTATGATACTTTGTATCTCACCGCTCCCGGACACTGATGCGCTGAACTTCACAGGGATGCTGCAATCTCCTCCTGATGCGCTGTGTAATCCCTCAGTGTATTTAGCACTGAGTAGCTGTCTTGGTAAGCGGCAGCATCACCGGAGACTCGGCCGTCTCCCACAGTGGTGATGTTGGTAGATGGTGGGTTGCGGGTGGTGTTGTCGCAGCGGTTCTGCGGATGCGCACGTACATGTGCCGGTGGCGTCCTCGTGGCAGCGAGGCGCGGATGTCTCCTTCACCGGGTGTCGGGTGATTGACAGTTTATTGTCCGGTATCGGACTGCTATTGACTTAAGCAGGGCAAATATACTGGTGGTCTCAATAGGTATTGAGGGGACGCTGGACGCGTTTCAGGACTGTCTCAGTCCTTTCTTCAGCAGCAAAGAATAAGGACTTATTCTGCTGCTATTTTCTTTTTATCTAATATTCAATTGTCACATTATATACAATCAATAAATTTAAATATTACTTGAAACACAACCTGTCCAGTTGTCTCAAACCCTGAGCCCTAATATATATATTTCTATATTAGAGATATGTTGTAGTACTTAAGTACTACAACATATCAATTTTTTTTACTCGATAACAGTGCCCATTTAACTATTTGCATATGTGTGGACTACTTTTACCATATGTGAACTGACTATGTGTGGTACATAACTTTACATTATGAGTTAATATTTGTACCTGGCGGGAATATGTCATGGCAGTGAGGTAGTGGCTAAGCTTCTCCTGACTGGGTCAGGATACCTCCCATATAGATCGCCATGAATAAACGACACTATACCCTTAAACATCCTTGTACAAACATATTATACATTTTATTTCAGCATACCATAACCATTACAGAACACAATATAAGTATTTACTTGTACAAAGATAATGAGCAAAAATATATTACTCTAACGGTATATACATATTTTCATTGTACCGCTCCACAGTCCTGGTACATTTTAGAGTTCTTAGTAAAGAATGACGGCTAGAAGCCGGGCACGTACACTTACGCAATTGGTTACAAATAAACTTCTTTACAAAATCGTCAGGCACTTTTCTTAAACGTAGCATAACCTGTGGAGAACAAAAGTACTTCACAAAGAAAATTAATGATATATATCAGAATTATCATGGGTAGACTTCCCTAACTTGGGAACTTGCCATCCCAGCCTCGCCGATCGGACTGCTTCCGAGTCGGGACATGTAATGGGGTCCACGGACTGTGCCCCCTCCATGGGACTCACGCAAGTGTTCCAGTTCACCCGTGACAAGGTGGACTCTGTAATGGTGGGGCTGATGGTAACCACCATTTGAACCGCAGCAGCTTGCACCATTGGGGGAACAACGGTTGGTGCCTGTAGGACCGGCCAAACCTCCTCTGCGGGAGTAGGCCGAGGCACTTCGGTTGGTGCCTGCTGGTTAGGTCAAACCTCCTCGACCACAGGAGTAGGCCTGGGCACAATCACAGATGACTGTGGTAGATACTAGTGTTGAGCGGCATAGGCCATATTCGAATTCGCGAATATTCGCGAATATATGGGCGAATATTCGTCATATATTCGCGAATATTCGCATATTCGTAATATTCTCGTTTTATTTTCGCATATGCAAATATTCGCGTATGCGAAAATTAACATATGCGAAAATTAACATACAAAATTTACCATAAACGAAAATTTGCATATGCGAAAATTAGCATATGCAAATGTTCGCATATGCGAAAATTCGCACGCCAGTCTCACACAGTAGTATTAGAGCCTTCTTTACACCACACAAGCTGGAAGCAGAGAGGGGCGATCACTGTGATGTGTACTGTGAAAGAAAAAAAAAAAAGAGGAATATTCGTAATTACAAATATATAGCGCTATATTCGCGAAATTCGCGAATTCGCAAATATGCGATATTCGCGAATAATATTCGAATTGCGAATATTCGCGAGCAACACTAGTAGATACTTTGGTGCCATGACAGGCACTTCAGGCATGTAGACCTCCTCCTCCTGGATGGTACCTCTGACTTTAGGCGGCTGCAACCCAAAGGGATCGGCGTCAGAGTCATCCGATGGAAAGTAGGCAAACGAAATCTGGGTTGGATTCTTCGGATGGGTCACCGCAGCCGCCCACTTTCCTCTCAAGCTCTGTACACGAGTATACTCCACGATGTCCCCGCTCTCTAGAGAATGCATGGACGGGGGAAGATAGTCTTTCTGCACTGCCCGACGATTGATCAGGATGGTTCCTCCATGACGACAGTCTATGAGGGTGCCAAACCCCCACATTTTGTCGAATTTCACCACCGTAGCGCTGCAGTGATCCAGGGGTGGCTCTCCCTCTGGGGGATGTTCTAATTTTCTGAGGTTCAGGGCCTCCAATGCTTTGGTGTCCTGTTGCTGCGCCTGTCGCACCTCATATGGCAGCAGCTTAGGCCCATATCTCTCCACTCTCTGTGCCCTCAGTCCATCTACGATCTCGGATACCTGAGCCTCTCTTCTGGCCCTCTTGGACTGGGCCGGAGGGACTGGGGGATGGGACTTCCCTGGCAGGGGAAGAAGGTGCTCCCTCATGTATCGGATCAGTCCAGGCTCATCGCTAAACAACCACTTAGATAATGTTGATGACTTTGGACGGGTGACAGACTTCTGGGCCTGAGGGGTTTGCTCTGGACTAGGGGTAGAAAGGGTAGAGAATGCAGCCTCAACCGGGGTACTCACTTCTGACTCCTCGGTGTGAATTTCGGCCCAGGACCCCCAAGTCCGGTGGTGAGGGGACAGCCTCTTCAGCGATGATGCACTAGAAGATGCTGGCGTTCCCTCCTCCGGGGTTGGTGGCCAGTCTCCATCATCCTCGGCAGCGAGACATTGTAGCAGGCCTCTTCGGTCCCGATGGAGATGCACTGTAGACGATTTATCAGATCCTGAAACACTTGCGCAGCGGCAACTTTCCGCGCCATCTTGGGACTCTCTGCACGTGTGCTTGCCTGTTCCGCCATGCTGCTCATCTTATTGACTTCTGGCAAACTAAGAGGTTCCAGCGGCACTGCTACTTTTATGCAGGGCTTCGGGAAAATGGCCGCCAGCTGACTTCCGCTGCCCCGGGAACAAGGGGCAGATCTTCACAGTTCCACTTCAGCATCGATACAACAACATGGTTTCCACGCCCAGGGGTGTGACGCTGACCATCCCGGGACATTTTTGCGGGCTTCTCCGGCACATCTTTAACCCTTGCAGGTAAAGGCAATACTTGGCAACGTAACATAGTTTCTGATCTGATTTTGCACATGGTTTTCACAACTTCCATACTGTTCCAAATAGCAGGCAACAAACTTTTCTTCACCTCCCCCTCTATTTCACAAGCGCCTAGGGTAAAACCCATTTCATAGACAAAGTCCCTTACACTTTTTGGCACAGACTTAAATCGCATCGGCATGCAGTTTTTTTTTAGACAATATTGGGCACAGTTCAGACTAGAAGGGAGGACTTTTTGCATAAGGGGAACACCAGTATCCTGTTTGTGATGCCAAAAGTTGTGGTGGCGGGGTGTGATGAGGGCAGATTTTGTTACCCTAGGGGCAGATGGCATTAACCCCTTGTATTCGTGATTTAGCCTAAAACCACCCGAAAGTATACCCCTGGATCCTGGGCTAGGCACGGGGGGCAATAAAGAGTCGGACACCAAGTTACGGACAACGGTAGCTTTACTGAGGGTAAACAGTTGGTAAAGTCTATACAGTTCAGCGAGGGCCCAAGGAGGTGACCAGTGATGCAGGGACCTTAATGGCTTGCTGGGACTTGTAGTAGGACTGGACAATTGAATGCAGACTTGGCAGAAGACAGGGACTGACTTGACTTTATTCATAAAGAAAGCTGCGATTTTAGCTTACTTGGCGGTGTCTGCAGGACTTGACTTTGATGCCTCCACCACTCTGGACACACACACACTAGGCACGACTGCACTGGACCTCAGCTTAGCAGAAGAGCAGAGCTCATAGAGAGAGAAGCTAGCTGCACCCAGGGCTTATATGGGGGAGACTAGCAGGGAGCCCATAGGTCACTCTTGGGATCACCTGGTCACTGGTACCTCCTGGGTAACAATCACATGACATATCACATGGTATAACTCAAAGCAACATTACATTTTATAACACTTTACATGGTAAAACATATTTACAATGGGGAAACAAGTGCAGGGGGGGCCTTGGGGACACTGAAGGAGGCTGTCTGACCGGACAGCAGGAGCATGGGGTAACGCCTTCCGTACTGGGCCACCACAAATCCACAAAAGACATCCACTATAAAAAGTAGGATATATTTTTTAACATGGGCATATGCTTTTGTATGCCTGTACATTGGAGGTGTATGTCATATATCCTTTCAATATGTAAATACTACCTCTGCATCAAGTCCATATAGTGCCATAAGATAGTGACTGAATAAGGGTGTCTTTTATGTTATACCGCTATATCATTTTCATTATTACCACCATAGAGTCCATAGAGTGACAGTATATTCCCTTATGTCCTACCAGCAGTACACATGGGGTATTCTACCGCTGTGGACTGGTAGGACAGCAAACTTTAATGGGCCCAAGTAATGAGAATAAATTAATTAAGGAATCAAGACCCTCTATAAAAAGGGAGTTTACCCCCAGCCCACTGTGGGATTTTTTCTGCCCGCCTCTGCTATTTTCCCTTTGTGGCATTTCTTTTTCGTCCCGGTGTTTGTTTGTTTGTGTGGACCATGGGCACCACCATGGGCAAACCATATTCAGTCTCTGTTCGGAGCCCTTTTCTTTGGCCCTACATAACACATTCTCTCTCTAAAAGTTTTTTTTACCTGCTTCCTTCTGCTATTCTACAGAGGGAAGCTTTAGCTTTATTTTGCTTTATTCATTCTCTAATAAACGGCTAGGTTCTGTTTTTGGCTCTGCAGTTTTAGCACCTACTGGCTTATGGCTTATTGCTCGGCCTCTTTAAGCAAATACATCTTAGTAAGCTCTCAGAGTCTGCACCCTTGCTTAGGATTAGCTTGGCATTTTCGTTCAGTTGCTTTAGTTTGGATACTTTTGCTTCTGTTCATCTGGTACTTGTTGTACTCTGAAGTCTCTTTTGCTTTAGCAATTTTAGACCTTTCCTTAACCCTATCACTCCATTTTTTCTTCCAGCATATGCAGTCTCCCACAGATAGGGAGTCTGCAGCCAGAAAGTCTTCTTCTGGACTCTTAGAAGTACTACTGTTGCCTCCCCATGTCCAACCCAGGGGGGAGCCAACCATGCAAACATGGTGATTTGGGTCAAGGACTATGTCCAGGAGTCTATTAAGCAGCTCCAGGACACTCTTACTCAGAAGCGGCCAAGGCACCAATTATCTCATAGAATGTAGGCTTCTGCTGCTCTGAAGTTGAGACCCCGTGAGGGCTCTCATTCTTCATCCACATCGGATGATGAGGAATCATCATTGGCCTTCTTTCCTCCCGGGAAAAGGCAAAGTCTTCTAAAGTCCTTGAGGTCGGGGGACCGTGGTTTTGGCCAGGAGGGATCTTGTGATCCTTCCTCTTGATGACCAAGTGTCTTAAAAGCGGATGAGTCCTTTCTCTCTCTCATGAAGACAGAATGGAAGAAAACAGAAAAGGGCCCTGTTCTAACCATGAAATTTTGAGCCATGTTCCCTATGACAGAGAATATAGTAGAATCTTGGGGATCCATTTCAAAGGTGAATATGGCAAATTATCCAAGCGTACGGTGGTCCCTGCAGACAATGGGTCTTGTCTGAAGCATCACATGGATAAAAGGGCTGGGTGCACCCTTAGGAGAGGATATACTTTTGCTGCTGCTTTGGTGGCCATCGCCTCCTCAAAAGTTTAAAATTTTTGAGAATTTGCCTTCAGCAGATTCAGGAGGGTATTTGATAGCAGGGTCCCCAGGGATGATATCCTAGCTTCATTTAAATCTGTCAACCTGGCAACAGATTATACTTGTGATGTAGCCACCCATCAGTTTAAGCTTGCTTCAAAGACCATGTTGTTTTTTCCAGTTGTGGTTAACACCCTGGGCACCTGACAGTGGATCAAAGTACAACTTATGCAGCTTGCCTTTTGAGGCGGGTAGGCTCTTTGGTGCAAAACTAGACTGTATCATTGGGTGCTTATCAGATGAAATGGGGAAGAGTCTTCTTTCAGTGATGAGATAGACAGTACCATGGGAGCAAGTCTACTTGGCAGTTGAGACCCCAGAGGGACAGAAGGGGGGTTTCTAGCACTCCAAAGGACAAGAAATCCACCTCCTGACTACTGGTCTCCTTAAGGTTTTTGGTTTCTCCTTGCTCTCCCTGCTGTGTCTCCAGACCTCTTTTCAGTTTCTTCCCCTTATCTGCCAGTTTGTTTTACATTTTAAAGATGCCTGGATTCAAGCTATTCAAAGATCATCTGGTTTTGAGGATCAAGTCCTCTAGACAAGTTCATTTAGAAATATGTCTGCAAGGCTGCTTTGGAGGAGATTCTGACAGAGGAACAGGGGTAAGAGATCTATATTCCAGAATTCCTAGTTCCTAAGGCTTTGGGGGACCTTTGCAAGATTATTAATCCGAGATTTTTTAATTGATACATAAACAAAAGGAAGAACTATTTGGTCATGGCTCAGCATCTCTATCCTGGCAATATCACGGCAATGCTGGCTTTCAATGACGTGTACCTTCATGTCCCTATTTATCCTGGTTCCACAAGGTTTTTAAGAATTGCAGTGTAGGTGTCTGTTTTGCTCCGACACCTCCAGTTTGCTGCCCTGCTTTTTGGCATCTCTTCTGCCACACACACTTTTCCTAAGGTTGTGGTAGCTTTGGTGGCAGCTCTCAGGCTTCAAGCGTTAACCATCGTAACTTATCTGGACAACTGGCCTTTGAAGGACTCATTTGAGGCAGTCCTCACCCATCAACTTCATGTGGCTCTCTCTTTTCTCCACCAATTGGGGTGGCTCATCAACTGGGAGAAGTCAGATGTGTGTCCGTCAAGTTCATTGAGGTCCAGGGTTTCATCATTAACTCTGTTGAAATGTCACTCCAGCTCACCCAGGAGAGGGAAAATGAGGGTTCTGAGTACAGCAGAGTTCCCAAATTATTGTTAGAAACTAAAGAATATTAAAATACAGTTAGTTATTCACATTCCCTGTGTTTTCTATCTGGCATGAAGTTTTTTCAAATATGATATGCCTCTATAGGTATTTTTGGGTCCTTGCTTATTTTTACACCACATAACCCCCCACGACCACCACTATTTTGCATATGGCAACCAAAATGGCCCCCATGTCAGCTACAATGTCCCTTTTAAGAGTAAAAATGTTCCATATGTCAACCATTATATCACTCACATATGTCCTGTTGAGCCCAACTCCTGTTTACCTCCTGGCTCCCACAGATGATAACAGAACATCAGGGCACTGGTCCAAAGCCCCATAGCAGTGAAGGCGAACCTATGGCACGCGTGCCACAGGTGGCACGCCGAGCCCCCTCTGTGGGCACACGGCCATAGTTCGCCATCTGACCAAATCTGGCGATTACTTGCTTAAACGGTCACCGGCTCATACAGCAGCTCGGCCTGGCTTCCCATGGTGGCTCTGCCCGACATAACGCGGCGGCTCGGCACAGCATTTAAAAGCCCTGCGGTGGAAGCCAGCTCCCATACAGTGTGCCGGGCTGTGGCTTTCTCCCAGCAGTGCTTAGCGCTGGCAGGAAGTCACTTCCTCCCAGTGCTCTATGGTAAAGCAGGAGCCGCGTGGGAGGAAGTGACAGAGTGCAGGCCAGGTACATTAAATTAAGATTATTCCTCCCTATTTCATATTCAAATATTTAATAATGACAAGGAGAGGATTAGTTGTATGAAGGGAATGGGCTGTATGAGGGGGAACATAGGTTGTATGAGGAGGGACAGGGGCTGTATGAGGGGGAACATAGGTTGTATGAGGAGGGACATAGGTTGTAAGAGGGGGAACATAGGTTGCATGAGGGGAAACAGGTTGCATGAGGAGGGACATAGGTGGTAAGAGGGGGGACATAGGTTGTATGAGGGGGAAAGGGGCTGTATGAGGGGGAACATAGGTTGTATGAGGGGGGACAGGGGCTGTATGAGGGGGAACATAGGCTGTATGAGGGGGTAGAGGGGCAGTATGAGGGGAAACATAGGCTGTATGAGGGGGGGACATAGGCTGTATGAGGGGGGGACATAGGCTGTATGAGGGGGGGACATAGGCTGTATGAGGGGGGGACATAGGCTGTATGAGGGGGGGGGACATAGGCTGTATGAGGGGGGGGGACATAGGCTGTATGAGGGGGGGGGACATAGGCTGTATGAGGGGGGGGGACATAGGCTGTATGAGGGGGGGGGGACATAGGCTGTATGAGGGGGGGGGACATAGGCTGTATGAGGGGGGGGGACATAGGCTGTATGAGGGGGGGGGACATAGGCTGTATGAGGGGGGGACATAGGCTGTATGAGGGGGGGACATAGGCTGTATGAGGGGGGGACATAGGCTGTATGAGGGGGGGACATAGGCTGTATGAGGGGGGGACATAGGCTGTATGAGGGGGGGACATAGGCTGTATGAGGGGGGACATAGGCTGTATGAGGGGGGGACATAGGCTGTATGAGGGGGGGGGACATAGGCTGTATGAGGGGGGGGACATAGGCTGTATGAGGGGGGGGACATAGGTTGTATGAGGGGGGGGACATAGGTTGTATGAGGGGGAAAGGGGCTGTATGAGGGGGAACATAGGTTGTATGAGGGGGGACAGGGGCTGTATGAGGGGGAACATAGGCTGTATGAGGGGGTAGAGGGGCAGTATGAGGGGAAACATAGGCTGTATGAGGGGGGGGACATAGGCTGTATGAGGGGGGGACATAGGCTGTATGAGGGGGGGACATAGGCTGTATGAGGGGGGGACATAGGCTGTATGAGGGGGGGACATAGGCTGTATGAGGGGGGGACATAGGCTGTATGAGGGGGGGGACAGGCTGTATGAGGGGGGGGGACATAGGCTGTATGAGGGGGGGGGACATAGGCTGTATGAGGGGGGGACATAGGCTGTATGAGGGGGGGACATAGGCTGTATGAGGGGGGGACATAGGCTGTATGAGGGGGGGACATAGGCTGTATGAGGGGGGGACATAGGCTGTATGAGGGGGGGGACATAGGCTGTATGAGGGGGGGGGACATAGGCTGTATGAGGGGGGGGGACATAGGCTGTATGAGGGGGGGGGACATAGGCTGTATGAGGGGGGGGGACATAGGCTGTATGAGGGGGGGGGACATAGGCTGTATGAGGGGGGGGGACATAGGCTGTATGAGGGGGGGGACATAGGCTGTATGAGGGGGGGGGACATAGGCTGTATGAGGGGGGGACATAGGCTGTATGAGGGGGGGACATAGGCTGTATGAGGGGGGGACATAGGCTGTATGAGGGGGGGACATAGGCTGTATGAGGGGGGGACATAGGCTGTATGAGGGGGGACATAGGCTGTATGAGGGGGGGACATAGGCTGTATGAGGGGGGGGACATAGGCTGTATGAGGGGGGGGGACATAGGCTGTATGAGGGGGGGGACATAGGTTGTATGAGGGGGGGGACATAGGTTGTATGAGGGGGAAAGGGGCTGTATGAGGGGGAACATAGGTTGTATGAGGGGGGACAGGGGCTGTATGAGGGGGAACATAGGC
The DNA here is from genome assembly GCF_029499605.1 of Hyla sarda. Taxonomy (NCBI): domain Eukaryota; kingdom Metazoa; phylum Chordata; class Amphibia; order Anura; family Hylidae; genus Hyla; species Hyla sarda. The sequence goes on along the minus strand of NC_079194.1, from coordinate 220,078,630 downwards.
TGTATGAGGGGGGGGACATAGGCTGTATGAGGGGGTAGAGGGGCAGTATGAGGGGAAACATAGGCTGTATGAGGGGGGGGACATAGGCTGTATGAGGGGGGGACATAGGCTGTATGAGGGGGGGACATAGGCTGTATGAGGGGGGGACATAGGCTGTATGAGGGGGGGACATAGGCTGTATGAGGGGGGGACATAGGCTGTATGAGGGGGGGGACAGGCTGTATGAGGGGGGGGGACATAGGCTGTATGAGGGGGGGGGGCATAGGCTGTATGAGGGGGGGACATAGGCTGTATGAGGGGGGGACATAGGCTGTATGAGGGGGGGACATAGGCTGTATGAGGGGGGGACATAGGCTGTATGAGGGGGGGACATAGGCTGTATGAGGGGGGGACATAGGCTGTATGAGGGGGGGGGACATAGGCTGTATGAGGGGGGGGGACATAGGCTGTATGAGGGGGGGGGACATAGGCTGTATGAGGGGGGGGACATAGGTTGTATGAGGGGGGGGACATAGGTTGTATGAGGGGGGACATAGGTTGTATGAGGGGGGGGCATAGGTTGTATGAGGGGGGGACATAGGTTGTATGGGGGGGGACATAGGTTGTATGAGGGGGGCAGGGACTGTATGAGGGGGAACATGGGCTGTAAGAGGGGGCAGGGGGTGTATGAGGGGGAACAGGGGCTGTATGAGGGGGGACAGGGACTGTATGAGGGGGGACATAGGCTGTATGAGGGGGGGGGGGGACAGTGGCTGTATGAGAAGGGGAGAGGGGCAGTAAGAGGGGAACATGGGCTACATGAGGGGAAACATGGGCTACATGAATTTCATATAGCAGTACCTCTCATATAGCTGGTGCCTCTCCTATAGTCTATATTCCCCATCATATGACTGTGTCCTCCCCCTCCATCTCCAAAGGTAAGAAGAAGAGAGGAGGGGGGGGGGATAACTGTTAAAAATAAATAAATGAGCATTTTAAATTTATTAAAAATAAATAACCTGCAGCACCCCAAACCCCTCCCCGCCCACACACACACACAGAGCCCCTCCCCCCCCACACACAGCACCTACCCCACACAGCACCCCATCCCCCCCACACACAGCACCTACCCCACACAGCACTCCATCCCCCCCACACACAGCACCTACCCCACACAGCACTCCATCCCCCCCCACACACAGCACCTACCCCACACAGCACTCCATCCCCCCCACACACAGCACCTACCCCACACAGCACTCCATCCCCCCCACACACAGCACCTACCCCACACAGCACTCCATCCCCCCCACACACAGCACCTACCCCACACAGCACTCCATCCCCCCCACACACAGCACCTACCCCACACAGCACTCCATCCCCCCCACACACAGCACCTACCCCACACAACAACCCATCCCCCCACACACACAGCACCTACCCCACACAACACCCCATCCCCCCACACACAGAACCTACCCCACACAGCAACCCATCCCCCCCACACACACACACAGCACCCCATCCCCCCCACACACACAGCACCTACCCCACACAGCAACCCATCCCCCCACACACACACAGCACCTACCCCGTACAGCACCTCACCTCCCCCCACACACACACACAGCACCTACCCCACACAGCAACCCATCCCCCCACACACACACACACACAGCACCTACCCCACACAGCACCCCATCCCCCCCACACACACAGCACCTACCCCACACAGCACCCCATCCCCCCACACACACAAAGCACCCCATCCCCCCACACACCTACATAAACACAGCAGACCCTCACACAGCACAGTTGTTGTGTTCTTCTTTTAAAACTAAAGATGTTAATTAGTTATGGCAACTGTATGAATTGTTTTTTCTAAACTTAAACCTCAGTATTCTGATTTAATTGCTGTGCTGGCACTTTGAAGGAAAAAAGTTGGCGTGCATTACGGTTTGGGCACTCAGGCTCAAAAAGGTTCGCCATCACTGCCCTATAGCATGTGACCCTGAGTCTGGGCCTATTGATACCACTGCATTATACAATGTATATAGTAGAGGATTTTAAAACCCAAACCTTAATATGACTAAATTGTGAATAAGAAATAAGGAGCAGCAGCCTAAGTTTGGGGATTATGCTTATTTTATTTACAGAGATATTGGAATCTCCCTATTTTTTTTGGGTTTCGGACACCTATCTTTCAACGTCAGAAAGTTCTGCTGTGTGACCTTAACCTGTATGCCCTAAATTCTTATGCGGTCTTGAGGCGAGCGCAGGCAGGAGCTGCTGTGGTGACCCATGGTGTATGGCAGGACCACGGGGTGTAGCGGTCTAGGTGGTGGGGCCAGATGCTATTAACCCCTGGGGCAAAAGGTTGTTAACCCCTAGTGTTCGTGACACCAGAGTGTTTTTTGGTACCTGAACCACACGAACGGTATCTCCGCTATTCCAATGGCTAGTTAAGGAAAGGAGAGTCCACAACCAGATATGGTTTAACAGAGGCTTTACGGAGTTAAGACAGATGGAGTTATCTTCACAGCTAGGCCAGATTCCCAGAGAGGTGGCCAGGAACCCAGAAGGACCACGCAGCTTGCTGGGACCAATTACACTGGTAATAGGCTTCAGACAATTATCTTGAGGCTTGACTATATGCAGGACTTGACTATTTGTAATGACAGCAGACATAGACTTTTGACTTACTGGAATGATGGTAGCTTTGCGGCCTTCCAGATGCTGGTTACTGAATTGTAATGACCAGCCCTTTATATAGTGGGGGGCTGCACTAAAGCCCATTGATCACGCTGCAGGTCATAGGTCAAGCTGGTGCTCTCTGGGTAACATCATGTGACAACATAACATAACCTTCCACAGGTCCTTCAGACATCTCACAGCTCCTTTAGATTAGCTATACATAAGGACACTGACTACACATAAGGTAGGACAAATAACAGTATAGAAACAGCAGGGGAGACCCCCAGATCACCGTGGGACTCAACCTGACAGGGCCTAACTGCAGTGCAGGACCATGTCCTGTACTGGGACATTACACTGCCCTCACTTCAGAACAGTGAGTGTCAGCTACTATGAATAGCTGGACACTCACTGCTAATGACAGGCAGCGGCGATCTCCAGTAACTCAGAGGGGCTTACAGAACCCCTGCAACGTGATTGTGGGAATTCCATGAGCTAAAATGGCGGAGGAGGGTCCCCTTACCTGCCACCGTTTTCTGATTCACTGATGAAGCCTGGCTTAGCCATGCTAGATCAGTGGATAGCCGATCATTCTGTATAATGCTATGCCATAGGCATACCATTATACAGCAAATGCAATCTAACAATTGCATATCAAAGTCCCCTTTGGGGACTTAAAAAGTGTAAAGAATAAAATAAAAAAAAGTTTCTAAAATTATATAAAACCCCCTCCGCTTATAAAAAATTTAAAGAAAGAAATTTTTTTTTTACATATTTGGTATCGCCGCGTGCATAAATGTCCAAACTATTAAGATATAATGATAATGATCCCGCAAATGTAAAAAAAATATCAACCACCAAAAATACTGGTTTTTATCATATATCCGAAAAAAATAAAAAGCGCTCAAAAAGTCCAGTCAAAAAAATGGTACTGATAAAAACTACAGGTCACGGCACAAAAAATGAGCCCCCATACATCCCCGTATACTAAAAAATAAATGTTATAGGGGGTCAGGAAAAAAAAAAGTTAGCATTTTTTTCAAATAGTACAATAAATAGAAAAACTATAAAAATTGGGTATCGTTTTAATAGCATTGACCTGCAGAATAAACATAATGTAAGATAGGTAACATGTAATGGAGAGTTTACCTTATACAGCTGCATATTTTCCACTGTGAATGCAGCAAAGAAAAATATGTTTAATACAGTATATTCACTTTTTCCTCATCATCCTCTGTAATTCCCCCTCATACTTATAGGGCCGACACTTTCAGTTTTAACCTTTTTATTATTTATGTAATTAAAGTGTACCTGTCACAAGATAAAAATTTATCGCTTTTAAAAAAATGCTCCTGGCTTAACTGGTGCTGATCATGCCTGTATGCTTAACCCCCATGGGTCTATTCACACGTACAGTATCCTGCGCATATTTGATGTGCAGGATTTGAAGCTGTGTTTACTCATTTAATTTACATTGAAATCTGCAGCTTAAAGCGTACCCAACAAAAAACTTTTTTTTAATATATCACTCAGTGCCTAATCCTGACCATGGACATCTAATTTTTATGTGTCTAGCACATTTTTTTTTTTACACTTTTAATTTAGCTCACTAGTCTGAATTCCTCTCAAAGGGAGGGGGCGTGGCCTCACTGCAGGTCTCCGCCCCCTCTCTCAGTATGCTGTCTGCTCACATCTCCCCTAGCATTAGCAAAACTACAACTCCCAGCTTGTCCTCACTGACAGTAGCGGGACACAATCCGACAGTGGGAGGATTTTTCCTCCAGCTGTGAACCCTGCGCTCACAGCTGTCAATCAATGAAGTGTGTCCATGATGCATGGACACAGCAGGACTAGTATTTGTCCGAGCAGGCAGGGGGGGTAGTTTGACAGGCTTTTTCAGTATAAAATACTGAAAATTTTCTAATGAAAGCAATTGCAAAACCTATTAGTTTTGCATACTGTACAACATCAAAAGTTTTTGTATCTGACAGTGCCCATTTAAAATCCTGCACCTTAAATCTGCGCAGGATACTGTACATGTGAATAGACCCAAAGGGTGCAGATTTAAGCTACCTAAAAATATTAACATTTAAAATGTAAACATATTATTTAATAAGTATAATTTTTAAAATATACTTACCTAAATCCTTGGTCCTCGTTCAAGGATGGATGCTACCCACTCCAGCGGCCGCGTCATTTGTGTCCTGCCACTGGGACAAAGGCCAAAAAAGTGAGAGGGGGACAAGCAGAAAAAGCAGCGCTCCATGCCACAGGATGTCAATCATCCTCACAGAGCGTGGCACTGAGCAAGAGGACGGGAGCTCCCCCACAATGGGAACACCCCCTCCTCAGAAAATTCCAAAGGACCAAGCAGCATAATGGAGAAGATAACAGATAAAACAAGATAAGGATTGAAACATGGGGAAGTAAGCTGCAAGCAAAAATGGGCAAGTGGGTACCTTTTTTTTAAAATTATTATTATATTTTTGAAAGGTACACTTTAAAAGGGGTTGTCCAGCAAAAAAACAAGTTATCCCCCTATCCACAACATAGGTGATATGTGTCCGATCGCAGGGGGTTTGACCGCTAGGCCCCCTGTGATCTCCTGAACGGGACTCTGCTCTCAGAGAGGAGCATGTGCTACACATGTGCTTTATTTTGTTCAGTAAAGGTATACGTATGTTTAAAATTGGCTTTTCATGAATTTGTTTATTTGTCCACAAATTCAAAAGTTACATCAGCATACCTAAATCAGCTCTCACCTCTGAATCCCATCACGGATAGTCCAGAGCAGTGCCACACGAATACTTGCAGCTAGAGATGAGCAAACTTACAGTAAATTCGATTCGTCACGAACTTCTCGGCTCGGCAGTTGATGACTTATCCTGCATAAATTAGTTCAGCTTTCAGGTGCTCCCGTGGGCTGGAAAAGGTGGATACAGTCCTAGGAGACTCTTTCCTAGGAATGTATCCACCTTTTCCAGCCCACCGGAGCACCTGAAAGCTGAACTAATTTATGCAGGATAAGTCATCAACTGCCGAGCCGAGAAGTTCGTGACGAATCGAATTTACTGTAAGTTCGCTCATCTCTACTTGCAGCAGAAGAACAAATTTTCAGCTGTACAGTAGCGGTAAATCAGTATATCCAACAGCAACCGGCCTTGTACACACCGGATCTGATGTGTGTGAGATCACTTGCTGTTGGATCTACCGGTTTTCATACTATAGAAATTCTAGTTTTCATCGTTTTATGGCTCACACTGTGGATAAGGGGGCATTCCCTTGGGCAAGCATATCTTTATGAACTTTTACAGAATTAAGGGGGGGCTCCGCCCCTAGACATCTTGTCCCCTATCCAAAAGGATAGGGGATAAGAAGGTCTGATCGGGGGATCTGACTGCTTGACCCCGCAATCACTGCCCTTGCACCCATGCATTCTGAACATTTATGTTCGATCGGCTGTGATGTCATGCCCCGCACCCTCCATTCATGCCGCCCTAAAGCGTGTCGGGACGGAGATCGCAGGCGGTCCAAGCAGTCGGCCCCCACAATCAGACATCTTATCCCCAATCCTTTGGCTAGGGGATAAGATGTCTAGGGGCAGAGTAACCCTTTAAGCTTACTGCCTAAGTCCCTAAAATAATCTTACTACCTCTAACTTTGAACTTGGTACCAATGTGTACCATGAGCTTGGGGTCCTCACCAGCCCCTTCTAGTAATTTGTCAACCTGACCTGTGATGTAGAGTGCATTTACTAAGCATGAGAACATGTCTAACTTTAAACTATTTTATTTTAAGTTACATTTCCATCTGTATCACACCAACAACCAGTACTGGCTGTAAGTGTACCACCAACAATGGGGGAGATTTATCAAAACCAGTCCAGAGGAAAAGTTGCTGAGTTGCCCATAGCAACCAATCAGATTGCTTCTTTCATTTTGCAGAGGCCTTGGTAAAAATGAAAGAGGCAATCAGATTGGTTGCTATGGGCAACTGGGCAACTTTTCCTCTGCACAGGTTTTGATAAATCTGCTCCAATATCGGCTGAACGAGTGCGACCATGTTGGATCTCCAAAATACTGTGGAAAGTGGACGTTATCATCCCCTAGCCACACTTACGGTTGCTGACAAGCATCCCGAGTATGGTTGCAGTTTATTAGGTGTTTGGTCCGGATTGCTAGTGTTTCCTAATAAATGAGAAGCTGTGTGCAGGCTAGCAGCTACTATAAAGTATATGTATCGTTCTCTAGTCTGTCCTTTTAACGAAACATAAAACAAACTGGATTAAATTTATTGACGGTCCAAACTGTGTCACATAGGCCATAAAGGAAAAGATATGAGCTTTAAAAGAAAAAGAAAAGCCTCTTGTGGCTTCAGCAAAGCAGAACAGAATCCTTAAAAGCTTGCCTTAAAAATAAAACACTGCAAAATTGGACTTCAGGGGCGATAAGTGCAATCTGGTTATAAGCTGTACGTAGAAGCCTTGACTGTATGACTAAATGTAATCCATAAAGCAACCAGCAACCACAGCGACACGGAAAGAACATTGATTACACCTGCTTAACCGGACCCTTTCAGGAGGGAAAAAGCGAAATATTTCTGCAGTAAACAATAAATACAAAAATGTGAAATCAAGCTTATTTATAAAAAAAAATAAAATAAAAAATAAATAAATAAAAAGAACACAATTGGTATACAAGTTATTAAATGCAAAACAGGGGATTGTGAGTAGAGATGAGCGAACTTACAGTAAATTCGATTCGTCACAAACTTCTCGGCTCGGCAGTTGATGACTTATCCTGCATAAATTCGTTCAGCCTTCAGGTACTCCGGTGGGCTGGAAAAGGTGGACACAGTCCTAGGAAGGAGTCTTCTAGGACTGTATCCACCTTTTCCAGCCAATGGGAGCACCTGAAAGCTGAACTAATTTATGCAGGATAAGACATCAACTGCCGAGCCGAGAAGTTCGTGACGAATCGAATTTACTGTAAGTTAGCTCCTCTCTAATTGTGAGGATAATTATTGCTGCTTACTTCTAGAAACGGTGTTCACCTGTCCACAGGTTCTGTTTTATATTGCATAATTTTTGTCAGTTTTTTCCCCCTATAAGAGTTCCTCCAGCTGCTGCAAAACTACAACTCCCAGCATGCCAGGACAGAATTGGCCATCCTGGCATGCTGGAAGTTGTAGTTTTGCAACATTTGAAGGCACTCTGGTTGGGAAACACATATACATAAATGGAAGTGACCTCAAATACCAGAAAAAGAAGAGACAGTGGGGCAGGTAAATAAAAGTGTGCGCGCCAAAATCTTGGTACTGTTTTGCACCAAAAACTGGCACACATTTTTAGACATATTTTTAAACCAAATAACACGAAAAGGATGGAGATGTGCCCTGCACACGACAAGGGGCATAGATTGAATTGTGCAACCTTTACAGCGGTTTAGAAAAATTGCAGCGGTAATTGGCATTAGTACCACTAGTTTAACGCCGTGTTAACACAGACCCAGCAGATACAAAACAGGTGCATCCCGGATGTGTTGCAATCACTTAAATAATATCGGGTTCAGGTGTATTATATATTGAGATAACACCATTGAGGTAACCGTTATTCAAAAAATGTTTACACCAGATAATAGGTATAGTAAATGCTACACCATGGTAGAATGAAACAAGGCTCAACGCTGGAAGCCAAACCCTATACAGTGGTCCCTCAACATACGATGGTAATCCGTTCCAAATGGACCATCGTTTGTTGAAACCATCGTATGGTGAGGGATTCGTGCAATGTAAAGTATAGGACAGTGGTCTACAACCTGCAGACCTCCAGATGTTGCAAAACTACAACACCCAGCATGCCCGGACAGCCAATGGCTGTCCGGGCATGCTGGGAGTTGTAGTTTTGCATCATCTGGAGGTCCGCAGGTGGAAGACCACTGGTATTGGAGGTTATACTCACGTGTCCCCGCCGCTCCGGACAGTCACCGCTGCCCTGGATGTCGCCTTCCATCGCTGTCGCCGCGTCCCCAAGGTGTCCCCGACGCTCCGGCAAGGCCTCTGCTTCCCCGGCATCCGCGCTCTCACGTCACCGCCATCACGTTGCTACGCACGCCGCTCCTATTGAATGACGGGACGGCGTGCGCAGCGACGTGATGACGACGATGGAGAGCGCCGACGATGCAGGGAATCCCGAAGAGGACGCGCCGGAGCCCCGAGGACAGGTGAGTGATCGTCAGCAGACCACTCGGGGCACTGTAAACCGCTATCCGGTGGCAGCTGAAGCAGTCTGCGCTGCCGGATAGCCGTTTATGTGATGGCCCCGACATACAAAAGCATTGTATGTTGATGCATTGTATGTTGATGTTGAAATGATCGTATGTCGGGGCCATCGTAGGTTGGGGGGGGGGGGGGGGGTCACTGTATATCAATCATGGCAGGGAGGGAGAGGGAGGAGGTGTGCATGCTGTAGCTTAGCCCAGCCTCTACAACTCGAGCTTAGAAGAAGAACGTGATTTTACAACTTTGCAATCAGCCATCAACTAAGAGACAGGTATTATTTGTTTTATCTCCCTATCAACCAGCTGTCAATGTCTGCAGCTCTAAGCATGATTTAGAAATTTGTTCCAGCTGATCACGTGCAGAGTGGAGGGTCTTCAATGCTGGTTTCTTTCTTGTTTACAATGTAGAACGAAAGTCACAGTAAATTACCCTAAATATGTAGTGAGGCGGTGTTACAGTTGCTATGTTTACATATACTCCATCTTACACATTCTGAATACCATTCAGCATCTGAACAAAAAAATAAATATGGCACTTCTTACTCTGCTCCTATGCTGCCCCCTGCATAAAGTGATGTTGTTTCCCTAAAAAGGGATGTCCCCACTTCCTGATGATTGTCACCTGCTTCTCCTTATAAAGCCCAACTTCAAAATTAAGAAACAAAGCTTTCCGACATGCTTCCCTTCCCCCCAAGAAAAGTGTGGGGTTCATCAGGGGATTATCACTAATCTCCATAATAGGTGTTAACTAGCACCCATAGGAGACATCATATTCTACTAGATCCCCTGGTCCTGTAGATCTGTTCTTCCCTGAAGTAGCAGGCAGTGCCATAGTGCCTTTGCCCCGAGCCTGGTGGAAAATGTTATTAAAGAAGTTGCAAGTCTCGAAAACTGGTGGAAATCCATTGATAAATTAGCTTTTTCTGGTGTACTGAGTGGTGAATGAAAAGATTGTACGTACTACACTGTGGAATAATGGAGCACAGACACATGTCATGAATAAATAGATTTTTTATTATTATTTGTTAAGATATCATGCAAAAGAATATAATAAAATCTCTCTCAACATTTGCTCATAAAGTATGCAAAATTAGATCTATTCCAACTCTTGTAAAAACCTTCTCTCTATACATATATACACATAGGTATCTATATAACGGGGTTGTAACAGCGTGTCCGTTTCTCTTACTTTTCCTACATTGGAATCTAACTTGGAGTTGTCAGACACACAACACAATTTAAAATATACCTGGAATGTTAAAGGGAACCTGTCACATTGAAAATGCAGTCCAATCTGTGGGCATTATCATAGAGAAGGAGAAACTGAGAGATTAATATTAAGTTTTGTGGGGAAAATTCCAGGATAACTTGTCTTTAGTTCATGTAAATCTATTAACTCATGTGGATCTCTTCCCATTCTAGGCTATGTAGTCAAGTAGGCAGTCCTAATCAGTGATTTACAGCTCTCTGCATATACCCTACAGAGACAGAGGTAGCTGGCAAAGCCCGCAAGAAACCAGCATCTCTATATGTGCACTTATACACAGATGACTGTCAATTGCCGAGTAGGACCGCCCACATGACTACTTAGCCCTGAACGCACAGAGAATTCCATGAACAAAAGACAAGTTTTCCTGAATCTTTTTGTACAAAACTTTACATTAGTTTGCTCAGCTTTTCCTGCTGTATAACAGGATGCCTGCAGACTGGCCTGCATTTTCAATGTGACAGGTTCCCTTTAAAAGGGGTACTCCATTGGCCAGCATTCGGAAGTAAATGTTCCGAACGCTGTTTTCGCGCTGCAGGGGTCGGCCACGCCCCTCGTGACATCATGGTCATGCCCCCTCAATGCAAGTCTATGGGAAGGGGCGTGATGGCAGTAGACTTACATTGAGGGAGGGTGGCCGACCCCCGCAGCGCGAACACAGTGCTCGGAACATTTACTTCCGAATGCTGGCCAGTGGAGTACCCTTTTAAAGACTGACCGCTCTCCTGACCTTTATTCTTCTTTATCAGTGTTTACTAAGATAGACATGTCAGGTGTCTGTACTCTCACCCTTAATAATTTTAGTCAGAAAAATCGGATGAATAAGGCAATATTGGATAGAAAGAAAGCGATGGAACACTGTCAGTCCTCAGTTCAGTGCCAAGACTGTTTTCTAGGGACATCCTGCCTGAAAACCCCATTAAAAAGGTGGTAGCTCACAGATAGACTAGAACTATGCTGATAAACCTGCAGTATTAATAAAAAAATGTTATACAAATAACATCAAATATCCATAGACATGCTTTTGGTAGTGTTTCATTATCATATAGATATCCCTGCTTACAATAGAGTTACAATCCTGTAGGTTCAGTATAGAGGAAAAAACTGTACCGCTTTTAACAAGCCTTATAGTTTTATTATGTGCGGATCAATTAATATATCTTTTAAAGAGGTTGTATCTGTTTTGTTATTTTTCATGCTTTATTTAAAAATCAGGTGGTTGTATTTCAACATGCCCAATACTTTTGCTTTCAGGGTAGACAAGCCCCTGTTGGAGGTGGCTCAGCTCTCTGAATGCAAAGTATTAGCAACTCTGTATCAGAAAAACTGATCAAAAATAACAAAATGATAAAAGTTGTAGATTAAAGGTTTTTTTTTGTCCCTTTTCTGTAGCCAATCACTGAGCCTGTTATTGGCTGTAGTGCCCATGTACAGTGTACCTTAATATTGCCAGGGCATTTTCAGCAGCCATTCGGAAGAGGCATGGGATAGGACTGAGAGTTAGTGGAGGGACAGTAATTTTTTCTGCTAGGCCCTTATTTAAAAAAAAAAAAAAAAAAAAAAAAAAAAGGGCCACAAAGCCCTTTAAGACTATCCCATTATTTTGTGCACTGAATTGTACACAACTTTTTCCCTAGCACCAGCCCATAGTGTAATAGCTTCCTCTTGCACTAACACTCCAATCAGGGAAATAAACCATCTACTACAACACAATCTCCTTTTCTCTATATTCTTATTGTATTCTGAGAAACAAGTTTGTTAAATAAACCATTTAAAACATCAGTGGTTCTGAACTGTCTATGAATAAAATCCGTAACAGTAACTAACTTTGTTTCAGATTTGATCGATCAGGTAACCTGTAAGCTATAAAATGTTATATAATAAAATACCCTTGCATAGTAGAAGGAGCAGATGACCTGTCACGTCTTCGTGTTCCTGCAGAACTCAGTCTACAGTTTGTGTACAGAGATAAAAAAAACATAAAAAGATAGACACACAGTGACATACATGAGGGCAGACAAGTTAAAGGGGAAGCGAGGGGAAATACTGAAGACATAGGTGACACACAGGCTTTCATGTAAAAGACTTGGCCAGAAATAAAAGGCACAAGACAAGCAATGGTACAGCCAAACCTACAAATAAAAATACTGAACCCAACCCAACAATCTCCCCTTCAGGTGTCAGGCTGATGGTGACAATCAGGCTAAAGAACGGTGGGAACCACGTATGATCGTACACAGGTGTCTGTCTCACCAGGGATGTTTCTTGTGCCGATATCCCATGCCCGGTCCTGCAGTGCAGGGTCGTCTTTACTTGGATGTGCGCTCTATGGTAGTCATTCCACTATTAAGGACAGGACTGTCATAACAACAATCCCACAGCTGATCAGCAGAACCTGAACCAGGGAATTCCTGAAAAAGAACATAGACAGCATAGTGTAAAACAAACATTTTAGCTTAAAGGTGTTTTTCAGAAATAGAAAAACAGAGCTACTTTCTTTCAAAAACGTCTCCCCATCTGTCTCCAGGTTGGGTGTGGTTCTGCAGCTCAGTTCCATTGAAGTGAATGGAGCCAAGTTGTAATAACACACCCAACCTGGAGACCGAAGGGGAGCGGTTTTTGAAGGAAAATAGCTCGGTTTTTCTATTCCTGGATAACCCCTATAAAGCTCTATTTCCACCTGGAAAACCTATGGAATATCCACATAGCACCGCCAGTTATGCCGTTTCAGTAACTTGAGATCTACAGAAACAATGTAGCTCATGCTGCTTTGTTGTCTCTATAACCCCTATTAAAGTCACAAGAATTAAGAAAACTGCATAAAACAGACAGTTTGGCTGTTTTTAGCTTCTCAACCACAACTTGGCTGCAAGGGGCCTGGGGGTGCTTGTTCTTGAGATAGGCGCAGGTTCCAGAGGTTGGACCCACATCTATCAGACATTTATGGCATATCCTGTGGATATACTCTAAATGTTTAAAGGTGTATTCCGGCGTTATATATCTTATCCCCTATCCAAAGGATAGGGAATAAGATTTATGATCGCAGGGGTCCCGCCGCTGGGGACCCCCGCGAGCTCAGTGCAGCCCCCAGCATTCCGTGCTAGGCGCTGCCTCCGAGACGGGGACGTGACGTCACGGTCACGCCCCTAGTGACATCACGCCACACCCAGTCTTGTCTTGAAGGTAGTGTCTGGCACAGAATGCTGGGGGCTGCACTGAGATCGCAGGGGTCCCCAGCGGCAGGATAGGGGATAAGATGTATAAAACTAGGATTCCTGCAGCGAACGTCAAGTAGGAGGAAACTTGATCACTGCAGGTGCAGATAGAAATATACCTAAAATGTTATATTAGGTTATGGAAACGCAAAGCAGTTTGTGTCTTCAGAGGGAACTTGCAGGCTAATAAAGTACTGTGATTACAGCAGCCTCTGCACTGAGCCTACAGTGTGTGGGGGAGTATTAACAGGAAAAGGAGGAGGAAGCATAATAACAAAAAAAAAACACTAATAAAGTAAATACATCAAATAATAAATGTAAGCTGGCTGGCTCGTAGAAGCAGTGATGGTGACCAGGCTGAAGCTTTACTGTATCTAACGTGGCAGACAATGACAACTTCCAGTAAGTGAATCAGAAGGGAGATGTTCTACACACAAATGATTTAAGGGATTTTTTTTCTTTTATCTGTTGCTGGTAAAAATAAGAAAATACATTATACCTATCTCGGTCCCTTCCCACAGCTCCTGGGACAGAGCCTTCCGTTCCCTTACTGCTCACCACTTGATGCTACTTATGAGAGATGTCTAATCAACCCCTGACTAAAAGCAGTAATTCATCTCAGTCAGTAATAACCTGAATTGGCAGGTCCTATTGAGACATTTTGTCTTAGAAGTAGACACAAAAGGCCAGGTCAGCAGCAGGGCACCAGAAGTTGATGGACCAGAAGCTGCAGGGGGCTGAGGTAGGTGAGTATCAAGATTATTGATCAGTTCCACAGCAACATATAAAACATTTTTTGGATCCTAGAATACCCATTTAAGCTTTGAAGGAAAAGACTCCACAAAAGGTACTGTATATAAAAATCTAAGTGCACTAGACTTTTTCACAGGTACACTTTAAATAAGATGGTGCTAACAAACAAAACTGTATTGACCACTACTTCCATCACTTCTTTCCTTTTTATTTGCCTTCCTTAGAATCTTAGTCATACAGACTCTAGGATTAATGCAGAGTGGATAACCTTTAATTTAATCGACATCCCCGAATAAATCCAAAGAATCTGAAGAGCCAAACCTCATCTCAGTTTACCCTTGAAAAAATGGACAGCTGTCTTTCTATCTTAGTATTCTCTGGCCAAGAAACATCAGGTGTTAGAAACTAATGACAAAGAGCCCTTCATCTCGAACCAATTTAAGATGCCGGCCTTCTCCGGGAAATAACATGTTGAGTCTTTAGGTGACAGAACTAGTCAGCAGCTCGATGGCAATGATTAATCACCCTCGACCACACTGGACATCACAGGTCTCACCTTGTGTTTTTCTCTTCCAAAAGGTCTGGCAGCACATTAACCAGTGCAATGTACAGGAAACCTCCCGATGTGAAAGGCAAAATCCAAGCCACTGCTTCAACTGAGCGGGATATAAAAGATCTAATAAGTATAGTTATAATATCTGTTCATCTATCTATCTATCTATCTTGATGCCATTATAAGAACTTGCTTTGAGTACACCCTGATAGATCCCTATGTTTGCTAAATAAAGCTAATAAGTAATAATATGGCAATCTTATTTAATAAAATAATTGAATACACATTTTTAATATATATTTAGAATGATACTGCACTCCAGATCCCCTGAATAGACTCCTAAGTTAAAGGGAAACTAACAGTCACCTGCACTAACCTGAAAATACAGTAAGATAGTATGGGTGACCCGCACTATTCACTCCTTGTTTACTGCTATTATTTGGTAAATGTGTGACTATTCATTTCATGGTGTGTCTGGGTGTGGGCGGGTGTTTCGCCATTGGTCTTATCAGCTTAGGGCAACAAAATTTCTAATCCTGGAACTGGTGCCAAGCAAATTTATATGGCAGCTCTGAAGTGCTGTATGCGTCACCACACATAGTAAGCGGCGAATCTTACTGTACTGTATCTTTGGCCCACACTGTACAGGAGCAGGGAGTCCTTCATTCTGTACATACGATGCATGGTGTGCTAAGATGATAACATAGTGCGCTTTGTAAAAAGTTTACCGTATATACTCGAGTATAAGCAGAGTTTTGCAGCACGATTTTTCGTGCTGAAAACACCCCCCTCGGCTTATACTCGAGTGAACTCTCCGCCCTCAGTGGTCTTCAACCTGCGGACCTCCAGATGTTACAAAACTACAACTCCCAGCAAGCCCGGGCAGCCATCGGCTGTCCACGCTTGCTCGGAGTTGAAGTTTTGAAACCTCTGGAGGTCCGCAGATTGAAGACCACTGCAGCCTTCGACATCATCCAGCGCCACCCCCCCCTCTCACCCCCTTTAGTTCTGTACTCACCTCCGCTTGGCGGGACGTTAGGGTGCGCTGGTCCGGTGCTGCAGGACTGTCCGGTGGGATAGTGGTTCCGGGCTGCCATCTTCACCGGGGGGCCTCTTCTCCGCGCTTCGGGCCCGGCCCCGGAATAGTAACGTTGCCTTGACGACGACGCAGAGGGGCGTTCATTACCAACGTCCCTCTGCGTCGTCGTAAAGGCAACGCCTCTATTCCGGTCCCGAAGCGCAGCCCGGAACCACTATCCCACCGGACGACCTCCACACCGGACAGTCCTGCAGCACCGGACCAGCGCACCCTAACGTCCCGCCGAGCGAGAGGTAGGGGGGGGGGGGGGGGGGGGCTGGATGATGTCGAAGGCTGCAGTGGTCTTCAACCTGGGGACCTCCAGAGGTTTCAAAACTACAACTCCCAGCAAGCCCGGACAGCCGATGGCTGATGACGTGGTGATGATGACGACAAGGGGATGATGAAGGGGGGGTGTGGGATGATGACAAGGGGATGATGACAGGGGGATGATGAAGGGGGGGGGTGTGGGATGACAAGGGGATGATGAAGGGGGGTGGGGATGATGACAAGGGGATGATGAAGGGGGGGTGTGGGATGATGACAAGGGGATAATGACAGGCGGTGATGATGAAGGGGGGATGATGACAAGCGGTGATGATGATGAGGGTGTTAATGATGGGGGTCTGGATGATGACAGGGGGATGATGTATTTCCCACCCTAGGCTTATACTCGAATCAATAACTTTTCCTGGGATTTTGGGGTAAAATTAGGGGCCTCGGCTTATATTTGGGTCGGCTTATACTCGAGTATATACGGTAGTATAATCACAGCTGCCCGTGAAGCCATATTCTAGTATAACCGTAGTCACCAGACAGCCATAAAATATAGCATAAACATAGTTACCAGTTAGCCAACAGTCTAGTCTTATCATAGCCACCAGTCAGCCCACAGACAAGTATAATTGCAGTCACCAGTCAGTCCACAGTCTAGTCTTATCATAGCCACCCAGTCAAGTCAAGTACAGCCAGTCACCAGTCCGCCTGAAGTCTAGTATAACCATAGTTGCCAGTCAGTCATGATCACAGTCTAGTATAACTACAGCCACCAGTCAGCCAACAGTCTAGTGTAACGGTAGTGGCCAGTCAGCCGAGTCTAGTATAGCTGTAGTCGCCAGTCAGCCCAGTCTAGTCTAGTCTAGTATAACTTTAATCACCAGTCAGTCCACAGTCTTGTATAACCACAGCCATCAGTCAGCACCCAGTATAGTATTACCGCAGTTACATGTCAGCCCAGTGTAGTATAACCACAGCCACCAGTCCGCCCACAGTATAGTATAACCACAGTTACCAGTCAGCCCACAGTCTAGTTAACTCTAAATGGTTAACTGTGAATACCCCTTTAAGGCAGTGTTCTTTTCTTTTTGAATTTCCTTTCTGCCTGACCACAGTGCTCTCTGCTGACATATCTGTCCATTTTAGGAACTGTCAAGAGTAGGAGCAAATCCCCATAGCAAACCTCTCTTAATCTGGACAGTTCCTGAGACAGACAGAGGTGTCAGCAGAGAGCACTGGTCAGACTGGAAAGAAATTCAAAAAGAAAATAACTTCCTCTGTAGAATACAGCAGCTGATAAGTACTGGAAGGATTAAGATTTTTACATAGAAGTAATTTACAAATCTGTTTAACCTTCTGGCTCCAGTTAATTTAAAAGAAAATATTTTTCAGTGGAGTACTCCTTTAAGTGATTACAATATTAGAACGAAAGTGTAAGTTTATACTGGAAAATTTTACAATTAAAAAGGAGGCTCTAGTACTCTGTTGCCCACCTCTAGCATGGATACAAAAGATACGATTGGGCATGGAGACATGCAGGTTCCTTGTGGCATCCGGCAGCACATTTGCTCTCGGATGTTGTGGCTAGGCCTGTAGAACCTGCATACACCTGGGTTGCCTAAGCTGGAGTCCCAGCTGGTCCCACAAATGCTCCATTGGCAATAATTCTGGGGACTGGGCAAGGGCAAGAAAGTGTTACAATCTAGTGGAGGCATTCCTGGGAAACCATTGCTGTGTGTGGGCGAGCATTGTTCTTTGAAAAATACCAGTTGGAAGACCTGCCATGAGAGGAAACATGTGTCCGCAGGATGTTCGGCACACATAGCTGAGCTGTTAAGTGTCTCTCATATAACTATTAGGGGTGACCGGCTGTTGTATGCTATGGCTCCCAAGATCATCACACCAGCAGTTGTGGCAGTGTGTTGCTCCACAGTAAGGCAGGATTGTAGTGCTCACTATGAGGCCTCCATACTTAAACCTGAGTGTCATGAGAGCCCAAACAGAACTAATTCATCACTAATTGTCCGGTAGAAACGGGTGTATTATGAAGATGCCACGTGTGTCTGGATCAGTGTTTCTCAACCAGGATGCCTCCAGCTGTTGCAAAACTACAACTCCCAGCATGCTCGGACAGCCAAAGGCTGTCCGAGCATGCTGGGAGTTGTAGTTTTGCAACAGCTGAAGGCACCCTGGTTGAGAAACAATGGTCTGGATGGTGGACAAGAAAATTGTAGGAGCCGTTTATGCATCAAAATTACCTCTATTGGGGCTGTCTTGAGCCTCTTCACTGTGTGTGTGTCTTCACTTAACCACTGCTCCACACAGCTTTGTCAGAATGGCCTAGATAGCGGACAGTTTATCTAAATGACCATCCTGCTTCTCTCAGTCCAATATTGTGCCCCTTTCCTAAAGTCTGTCAACTGAAAAAAGAGGTCTTTAAAGGGGTATTCAAGGAAAAAAAAAAATCAACTGGCTCCAGAAAGTTATACAGATTTGTAAATTACTTCTATTAAAAAATCTTAATCCTTCCAATAATTATCAGCTGCTGAAGTTGACTTGTTCTTTTCTGTCTGGCCATAGTGCTCTCTGCTGACATCTCTGCTTGTCTCGGGAACTGCACAGAGTAGAAGAGGTTTGCTATGGGGATTTGATTCTACTTTGGACAGTTCCCGAGACAGGTGTCATCAGAGAGAACTTAGATAGAAAAGAACCACTCAACTTCAGCAGCTAAAAAGTACTGAAAGGATTAAGATTTTTTTAATTGAAGCAATTTACAAATCTGTAACTTTCTGGAGCCAGTTGATACATAAAAAAAAGTCCAAGTGAACTGATGAGATATGTCTAGCAGTCAAGGGAATGGGGATTCCTGGGCACTTGCCATTTACAAAAACAGTGATATTTACAGCCCAGGAGTGGAGGACTATAAAGAAAGATACGATAATAATACCTCTAATACCACTTCATAAAATCCGAGCTTCATTATTTATCAGATAACAGCTTCTATCTAGGGGGGGGGGGAGATTTATCAAAACCTGTCCAGAGGAAAAATTGCCCAGTTGCCCATAGCAACCAATCAGAACGCTTCTTTCATGTTTACCAAGGCCTCTGCAAAAGGAAAGAATCGATCTGATTGGTTGCTATGGGCAACTGGGCAACTTTTCCATTGCACATGTTTTGATAAATCTCCCCTAATGTCCCTGACGTGGGGTCTTCCCCGGATACTAACGGAGCCGACTTGAGAAAATCTGGACTTTACAACATCTTGATCTATGCAGATTACCATCCTGTAACCTGGTCTTGTAAAATATGTAATGACTTTTGTTTATTATTCTACATACTTAAGAAAGATACGACCATAAACCTCCTTGTAAGCGCTACCTGGCAATGCGCTTAGTTTAACCCTTTAAGGACCAATCCCATTTTCACCTTAAGGACGGGAGCATTTTTTGCACATCTGACCACAGTCACTTTAAGCATTAATAACTCTGGGATGCTTTTACCTTTCATTCTGATTCTGAGACTGTTTTTTCGTGACATATTCTACTTTATGTTAGTGGTAAAATTTTGTCGATACTTGCATCATTTCTTGGTGCAAAATTTTATGAAAAATTGAAAATTTAGCATGTTTCTAACTTTGAAGCTCTCTGCTTGTAAGGAGAATAGATTATATATTGATTCACATATACAATATGTCTACTTTATGTTTGCATCATGAAGTTTACATGTTTTTCCTTTTGGAAGACACCAGAGGGCTTCAAAGTATAGCAGCAATTTTCCAATTTTTCACAACATTTTCAAAATCGGAATTTTTCAGGGACCAGTACAGTTTTGAAGTGGAATTGAAGGTTCTTCATATTAGAAATACCCCACAAATGACCCCATTATAAAAACTAGGGATCGACCAATTATCAGTTTGGCCGTTATTATCGGCCGATATTCACGATTTTGGACGTTATCGGTATCGGCAATTGACCTTGCCGATAATCTGATAATGCCCCGCCCCCACCGCCACTGTGCCATTGCCTCCCCCATCCCCGGTTTTATAATTACCTGTTCCCGGGGTCCGTGATACTTCTGGATCCTGCTGCGTCCTGCGTTACGCTGTGGGCTGTGCTGCGCAATGACAAGTGACGTCCTCAACGGGACGTCACCGCCATTGCGCACAGTGACAGCTCAGGACGCCGCTGGAGCCAGAAGTAGCGCGGACCCCGGGCACAGGTAATTATAAAACCAGGGATGGGGGAGGCAATGGGGCAGCGGCGGTGGTTGGACTAGGGACCAGCAGGGGGAGAGTCTCTGGCCAGAGGATAGGCAGGGGGGCGGGGGGACGCGGCGGTGGTTTGACTCGGCAGGGGTGGCACTGAAATAGCCGATTACTTATGCCAGAATATCGGTATAAGTTATCGGCTATCGGCCTTAAAGTCCACATTATCGGTATCGGCCCTAAAAAAAAAAAAATCAATATCGGTCGATCCCTAATAAAAACTGCACCACTCAAATTATTCAAAATGACATTCAGTAAGTGTGTAAACCCTTTAGGTGTTCCACAGGAACAGCAGCAAAGTGAAGGAGAAAATTCAAAATCTTTTTACATTCGCATGTTCTTGTAGACCCAGTTTTTGAATTTTTACAAGGGGTAATAGGAGAAAAAGCCCCCCAAAATGTGTAACCCAATTTCTCTCGAGTAAGGAAATATCTCATATGTGTATGTCAAGTGTTCGGCAGGCGCAGTAGAGGGCTCAGAAGGGAAGGAGCAACAATGGGATTTTGGAGAGTGAATTTTGCTGAAATGGTTTTTGGGGGGCATTTCGCATTTAGGAAGCCCCTATGGTGCCAGAAAAGCAGAAAAAAACCACATGGCATACCATTTTGGAAACTACACCCCTCAAGGAACGTAACAAGGGGTACAGTGAGCCTTAACACCTCACAGGTGTTTGATGACATTTTGTTAAAGTTGGATGTATAAATGAAAAAAATGAAAAAAAAAAATTTCACTAAAATGCAGTTTTTCCCCCAATTTTACATTTTTACAAGGGGTAATAGGAGAAAATGACGCCCAAAATTTGTAACCCCATTTCTTCTTAGTATGGAAATACCCCATATGTGTGGATGTCAAGTGCTCTGCTGGCGCACTACAATGCTCAGAAGAGGAGGAGCGCCATAGAGCCATTAGAGAGAATTCGTTTGGAATGGAAGTCAGGGGCCATGTGCATTTATTTACAAAGCCCCCATGGTGCCAGAACAGTGGACCCGCCCCACATGTGACCCCATTTTGGAAACTACACCCCTCACAGAATTTAATAAGGGATGCAGTGAGTATTTACACCCCACTGGCGTTTGATAGATCTTTGGAACAGTGGGCTTTGCAAATGAAAAATTACATTTTTCATTTTCACGGACCACTGTTCCAAAAATCTGTCAGACACCTGTGGGACGTAAATGCTCACTGTACCCCTTATTACATTCCGTGAGGGGTGTAGTTTCCAAAATGGGGTCACATGTGGGGGGGTCCATTGTTCTGGCACTATGGGGGCTTTGTAAACGCACATGGCCTCCAATTCCGGACAAATTTTCACTCCAAAAGCCCAATGGCGCTCCTTCTCTTCTGAGCATTGTAGTTCGCCGCAGAGCACTTTACATCCACATATGGGATATGTTCTTACTCAGAAGAAATTTTGGAGGGCTTTTTTCCTATTTTCCCTTGTGAAAATGAAAAATTTAGGGCAACACCAGCATTTTAGTGAAAAAAAAAATTTCTTTTCATTTTCCCATTTAACTTTAACGAAAATTCGTCAAACACCTGTAGGGTGTTCAGGCTCACTATACCCCTTGTTACATTCTGTGAGGGGTGTAGTTTCCAAAATGGGGTCACGTGGGTATTTTTTTATTTAGTTTTTACGTTTATGTCAAAACTGCTGTAAAATTAGCCACCCCTGTGCAAATCACCAATTTAGGCCTCAAATGTACATAGTGCGCTCTCACTCCTGAGCCCTGTTGTGCACCCGCAGAGCATTTTACGCCCACATATGGGGTATTTCCGTACTCTAGAGAAATTGAGTTACAAATTTTGGGGGTCTTTTTTTCCTTTAACCGCTTGTGAAAATAAAAAGTATGGGACAACACCAGCACGTTAGTGTAAAATTTTAAAAATTTTTTTTTACACTAACAGGCTTGTGTAGACCCCAACTTCTCCTTTTCATAAGGGGTAAAAGGAGAAAAAGCCCCCAAAATTTGTAGTGCAATTTCTCCCAAGTACAGCCCTAAACTGTTTCTTTGAAATACGACAGGGCTCCGAAGTGAGAGAACGCCATGCGCATTTGAGGGCTAAATTAGGGATTGCATAGGGGTGGACATTGGGCGTAGAATAGCCCTAACAGGGTACCTCCAGCTGTTGCTAAACTCCCCAGCATGCCTGGACAGTCATGGCTGTTTTGCAACAGCTGGAGGCTCCATTTTGGAAACACTACAGTGCCATACATTTTTAATTTTTATTGGGGGGGGGGGGGGGGGGTGTATATGTAGTGTTTTACCCTTTATCATGTCTTATTGCAGTGTAGTGTAGTGTTTTTTTAGGGTACATTCGCACCGGCAGGCATTTACGGTGAGTTTTCCGCTAGGAGTTGGCACTGTGGTGAAAAATTTGCCGCAGCTCAAACTTGAAGCAGGAAACTCACTGTAAACCCGCCCATGTGAATGTACTCTGTACATTGACATGGGGGGGCAAACCTCCAGCTGTTTCAAAACTACAACTCCCAGCATGTACTGACAGACCGTGCATGCTGGGAGTTGTACTTTTCCAAGAGATGGCGGCACACTGGTTGGAAAACCTTCAGTTAGGTTCTGTTACCTAACTCAGTATTTTCCAACCAGTATTCCTCCAGCTGTTGCAAAACTACAACTCCGAGCATGTACTGATCACTGAAGGGCATGCTGGGAGATGTAGTTATGCAGCAGCTGGAAGTACACAACTACAACTCCCAGCATGCCCAGACCCCTGTTTGGGCATGCTGTGATTTGCAGTTTTGCAACAGCTGGAGGGCTACAGTTAGGAGATCACTGTGCAGTGATTTCCAAACTGTGGCCCTCCAGATGTTGCAAAACTACAAATCCCAGCATGCCCAGACAGCAAACTGCTGTGTGGACATGCTAGGAGTTGTATTTTTGCAAGATCTAGAGGGCCACAGTTTAGAGACCACTGCACATTGATCTCCAAACTGTAGCTCTCCAGCTGTTGCAAAACTGCAAATCACAGCATGCCCAAACAGCTGTCTGGGCATGCTGGGAGTTGTAGTTTTGCAACATCTGGAGGGCTACAGTTTAGAGACCACTGTATAGTGGTCTCAAACTGTAGCCCTCCAGATGTTGCTAGGCAACACACCGGCTTCCATAGGATCCAGGGAGCCGCATCGCTGTCCTTTTCTGCCGCAGATCACGCCGCCACCACTGATGGGTAAGTGGACTTCGGCGCCGGTCCCTGTCTGTTTCCGGAAGTTAACCTCCCCCGCCCCGCTATTGGTCGTCCCTTCTGGACGACCAATAGCAGGGATAGGAGGGGTGGCACCCCTGCCAACTCACTCCTATCCCTTCAGGGGGATCGTGGGTGTCTTAGACAACCCCGGTTCCCCCTTATTTTCTGGGTCACCGGAGACCCATGTGACCCGGAATCGCCGGTTTGAATTCACCTGCGATTGACGACATGGTGTTGGGAGGGGCGGGGCCGGGGGGGGGGGGTTGGGTAGTGTCTAATGACCCCCCTGGGCATTTGCTGATAGATATCAGCAGTCACCCGGGTCCGGTCCCGGTGGGTACCGAAATTCCCACGGGCTTACAGGTACGCCCTTGGTCCTTAAGTACCAGGGAGAAAGGGTGTACCAGTACGCCCTTTGTCCCCAAGAGGTTAACTACATAAATGTTGTTGACAGATTCCTGTTTAGATCAGTTTACAACTCCATCACCTTGCTGGTAGTAGTAGGCAGCCATAATGTTTTCATTTAACTTTATGTGTATGCAAAAGATTCTGCACAGAATCGTGGACAATGTACATGTTATTTAAAGGGGTACTCCGTTACCTTGCTGTCGGAGCTCCGCTTTCCAGCGTCCGGAAGTTATTGTTCCGAATGATGTGTGTGCGGGCTTCCGTGTTCAGGGCCGCCACCTGGTGACGTCATGCCCGCCCTGAACACTGAAGCCCGCACACACATTGTTTGGAACAATAACTTCCGGATGCTGGAAAGCGGAGCTCTGACAGTAAGGTAACGGAGTAAGGTATTCTTTTATCTTATGCCAAAAGTGAAGATAAATGAAAAAAAAAAAAAAAAAAAAAAAAAAAAGCATACTTAAAGGAGAAATCTCATGGAGAAAAAAAAAATAAGAAATGTATCCCCTATCCATAGGATAGGGGATAAGTTCTAGATTGCAGGGGGTCCGACCGCTGGGGCCCCCAGCAATCTCCTGTATGAAGCCCCAGCTCTCATCCACAGTGGAGCATCACCACCCCTGCCCGAAGTGGGGTCCGCCACGACCCCCTTATATTGCTCTATGGGAGAGCCAAAAATAGCCGAACGGCTCCCCATAGAGCTAAATGAAGGGGTCGGGGGTCGTGACGCCCCGTTGTGGAGGATAGCTGGGGCCCCAAACCGGAGATAGCGGGGGGCCCAGCGCTCGGACCCCCTGCAATCTAAAACGTATCCCCTATCCCTGCGGATAGGGGATAAGTTTTTGTCCATGAGACTTCTTTAATATCATAATATTTTGTTGCAGTATTTTGGACAAAACAAAACAAATAAGCAATGAAAATTCTGCCATTTGGTAGATTTATCTAAACCTGTGTAGAGAAAGATTAGTGCAGATGCCCATAGCAACCAGACTGTTTCTTTTATTTTTCAGAGGCCTTTTTAAAAAATGACAGAAGGAATCTGATTGGTTGGTATGGGCAACTGCACCACTCCTCCTCTACACAGGTTTTGATAACTCTCTCCCTATGGGTATGTTCAAACCTGCATATTGTGCTGCAGATATTTTGATGTAGATTTTGCTACCCATTGACCACAGTGGTTAGCAAAATATCCACTTGTGAACGTAGTCTGTGTATGAAACTAAGCAGAGAAGTTTTATTTTCCCCTTCCTTAATCCTTTACTTATGCTAAATCTATTCATCATATTCTTACCGGCCCCTTTGGGTGACTGAGCACAAACTGCAAAGCCTGCTCCAAAGATACCCCCCATTGCAGTCATCAGCTGCATCTTAGCTGCACTCCAGCGGTCAAACCCAGCACGGAGGAGAATAGCAAAATCCCCAACCTGAAAAATAACACCATATTAGAGATATGCAGGATGAGAAAAAGCACAAGGGTCGCCGAATACATGCACTTCACTGACCTCATGGGGAATTTCATGTAATAAGATGGCCACCGTTGTGAGGATTCCCACCTGGTAGAAAAAAAAATTCTTAAATGGTTTCCAAATAAAAAGTTTACATATTTTAACTATTGATTTATTTTGTTATCTTTTACACAACTCACTATGCATATTAAATATCATAACCTTATAGGACAGTATGTTATGCATACAGCAATACCAATCATGTGGTGGTGTTTTTTCTGTTTAACATAATATGGCAAGTAAAGAAGTTTTTATGCAATTATATTAAACTCATTTTTATATTTTTCCTTTCTCTAGGCAGGGGTACTCAACTGACAGACTACGGTTCGAATGCAGACTGCAGCCACCAGCTGTCTGGATCCCTGCCAGTGGTCCCTGTAAGCTGTGCAGTAGTGTAGCTTGAACAGCATTCAAGGAAGGTCTGTCTGAATGTTTCACTTAAAGGTGCTATTTCAGCCCTTAAAGGGGTTCTCCGGTGCTTACACATCTTATCCCCTATCCAAAGGATAGGGGATAAGATGCCTGATCGTGGGAGTTCCGCAGCTGGGGATGCCCGTGATCATGCACGCGGCACCCCGTTTGTAATCAGTCCCCGGAGCGTGTTCGACCACCGGGCCGGCGGCGTGTGACGTCACGCCTCCGCCCCCGTGTGACGTCACGCTCCGCCCCTCAATGCAAGCCTACGGAAGGGGGGATGATGTCACATGCTGCCGGTCCGGTGGTCTCCCGTAATCAGACCCGGAGCAAACATGCTCCGGGGACTGATTACAAATGGGGTGCCATGTGCATGATCACGGGCGTCCCCAGCTACGGGACTCCCGCAATCAGGCATCTTATCCCCTATCCTTTGGATAGGGCATAAGATGTGTAAGCACCGGAGAACCCCTTTAAAAACTTAAAAGTGTTGGGGTAAGTCTGACCTGACGATCTCCAGAACGGGGCCCGGAATCTCTTCACTGAATAGAGCAGTCGGGTCAGCACATGATCCATGCATTGTCTATGGGAGCCCCGGAGATACATGAGTACAGCGCTCGGGTATCTCCAAAGTGCACCTACTACGAGTATGCCTGGTCTTCGTGTTTAGCTCAGACCTATACCTGATTCGAGTATGCAGACCTTAACTAAACGTGGTTCTGTACCCCTGCACTAAAAGACTTTTAAGTGGTATTCCATGAATTTTTTTTTTCAAATCAACTGGCTCCAGAAAGTTAAACAGATTTGTAAATTACTTCTATTAAAAAAAAAAAAATCTTATTCCTACCAGTAATTATCAGCTGCTAAAGTAGAGTTGTTCATTTCTGTCTCACAACAGTGTTCTCTGCTGACACCTCCCTCTGTCTCAGGAACTGTCCCGAGCAGGAGAGACAGACAGAGGTGTCAGCAGAGAGCACTGTTGTCAGACAGAAAAGAACAACTCAACTTCAGCAGCTAATAAGTATACTGGTAGAATTAAGATTTTTTTTTTTATAGAAGTACCGTATATACTCGAGTATAAGCCGACCCGAGTATAAGCCCCTAATTTCAACCCAAAATCCCAGGAAAAGTTATTGACTCGAGTATAAGCCTAGGGTGGGAAATACATCATCCCCCCCTGTCATCATCCAGACCCGTCATTAACATCCTCATCATCATCATCACCGCCTGTCATCATCCAGACCCTCATCATCATCACCTGTCATCATCCCCTTGTCATCATCCCACACATCCCCCCCTTCATCATCCCCTTGTCATCATCCCCATCCCCTTCATCATCCCCTTGTAATCATCCCACAGCCCCCCTTCATCATCCCCACCCCCCCTTCATCATCCCACACCCCCCCTTCATCATCCTCTTGTCATCATCCCACACCCCCCCTTCATCATCCTCTTGTCATCATCCGCCCTCAGTGGTCTTCAACCTGCGGATCTCCAGGTTTCAAAACTACAACTCCCAGCAAGCCCGGGCAGCCATCGGCTGTCCGGGCTTGCTGGGAGTTGTAGTTTTGAAACCTCCGGAGGTCCGCAGGTTGAAGACCACTGCGGCCTTCGACATCATCCAGCCCCCTCTCACCCCCCTTTAGTTCTGTACAGTACTCGCCTCCGCTCGGCGCTGGTCCGGTGCTGCAGGGCTGTCCGGTGAGGAGGTTGTCCGGTGGGATAGTGGTTCCGGGCTGCTATCTTCACCGGGGGCGCCTCTTCTCCGCGCTTCGGGCCCAGAATAGAGGCGTTGCCTTGACAATGACGCAGAAGTACGTTGGCAATGAACGTACCTCTGCGTCGTTGTCAAGGCAACGTGACTATTCTGGGGCCGGGCCCGAAGCGCTTAGAAGAGGCCTCCCCGGTGAAGATAGCAGCCCGGAACCACTATTCCACCGGACCACCTCCTCTCCGGACAGTCCTGCAGCACCGGACCAGCGCCGAGCGGAGGCGAGTACTGTACAGAACTAAAGGGGGTGAGAGGGGGCTGGATGATGTCAAAGGCCGCAGTGGTCTTCAACCTGCGGACCTCCGGAGGTTTCAAAACTACAACTCCCAGCAAGCCCGGACAGCCGATGGCTGCCCGGGCTTGCTGGGAGTTGTAGTTTTGAAACCTCTGGAGGTCCGCAGGTTGAAGACCACTGCGGGTGGAGAGTTCACTCGAGTATAAGCCGAGGGGGGGTGTTTTCAGCACGAAAAATCGTGCTGAAAAACTCGGCTTATACTAGAGTATATACGGTAATTTAAAAATCTGTTTAACTTCCTGGAGCCAGTTGATATGGAAAAAAAAGGGGTGTTTTTTTCATGGAACACCCCTTTAACATGCAAACACATAGCACAATAAAGCAAACCTATTAGGTGTACTAAGATAGCAGACCTAAGGACCACTGTTCGACCATCAGCATCCTACTATAAGATGACAGAGGGAACCCGCCCTTCTGTAAACCACTTGGAGGCTTACACCTGCATTTAGGGTGTTGAATGGCTGGATTTGGAGTCCTCCAATCCCATCAGTTACAGCATGAGCTTTGCCGTTATTCACAGCCAGCGTCCCGAAGTGGTGGTGCTGGCACAGCTTAACCCCACAAGCCATGACATGACTGTATGCCGTTTTGTGGGTACTACTTCCCTGGATTGTGGGTACTACTTCCCTGGATTTCTCCTGAGTACGGAAATACCCCATATGTGGCCCTAAACTGTTGCCATGAAATGCGATAGGGCTCCGAAGTGAGAGAGCGCCATGCGCATTTGAGGCCTAAATTAGGGATTTGCATAGGGACGGACCCGGATGCACGAATTAGACTTGCCTCCAATACCAAAAGTATCCTACAGCAGTGTTTCCCAAACAGGGTGCCCCCAGCTGTTGTAAAACAATGGCTGTCCGGCAATATTGTGAGTTGTTGTTTTGCAACAGCTGGAGGCCATGTTTTGGAAACCGTGCCGTACCAGACTTATTTTTTTTTTGGGGGGGGGGGTTAGGAGTATATGTAGTGTTTTACTTTTTATTTTGTGTATTGTTTTATGGTTACATTCACACAGGCGGGGGTTCACAGCGAGTTTTCTGCCGGGAGTTTGAGCTGCAGTGGAAAATTTGCTGCATCTCAAAGTTGCAGTGAGAAACTCACTGTAAACCCCCGCCCATGTGAATGCACCCTGTACATTCACATGGGGGGAGAGGGGGAGCCTCCAGCTGTTGCAAAACTACAACTTCCAGCATGCCCTTTGGCTGTCCGTGCATGCTGGGGATTGTAGTTATACATCAGCTGGAGGCACACTGGTTGCAAAACAGTTCAACGATTCGTAATGCTGTCAATATTTCATATGAAAAATAGCTTTGCAAAATAGGAGGGGGCTCTGTGTGTGTGGAGTCTTTTCACTGCAGTTTCCCTTAAAAGGGGTCTTTTGGAGAAAATGAATTGTTTTCGAAGCAACTAGTGCCACAAAGTTATTGGAAAGTTTTGGAAATTATATAGCAATAGCTACATAATAGCAGCCTACAAGACTATCTAGGAGGGGAGAGGAGCCCCACGTGTCATCTGGGTAATGTCAGGTCATATAGATCACTGTTTTTGATTTCTGGAGTGCTGTGGAGAGCTTCCTTTTTTATGCAACTGGAGCCCCTAAACCAAAGTTCAAGATTCTGCGTGTACCCGTCTTCATTTGCTGACTTATGGTGGATGTGCTGCTCTTCTCTTCTTGTTTATTATACACACACACACACACACATATATACATACATACATATATATATATATATATATATATATATATATGTGTGTAATTAATTGTATGCTCTACTCATTTACAGTTCCATGCTGCTGCTATAATGGTAATATTAAACCTATTATTGCACCCGTTATATGTAAGGACCTGACTGACCACTGACATTACTCATTAGGAAGTCACCTGAAATAGTTTTTGTGCACTAATATTATGTCTCTATTGCAGATCAGGTTATATGTACTTGTTCTTTTCACTTCTGTCATGGATTTATTTGCTTGTAGATATT
Source organism: Hyla sarda (assembly GCF_029499605.1). NCBI lineage: Eukaryota > Metazoa > Chordata > Amphibia > Anura > Hylidae > Hyla > Hyla sarda. Next base: position 220,048,688 of record NC_079194.1, on the reverse strand, counting down.
TACTGTTTAGTACCTTGTCATTTTTTTAAGCACTTTATTTGTACATGTCGCACTCTCTTATTTTCAAGTTTATTTGAGTTATACCTGGCCATTGCTTAATAGCTATTGTTCAAGTATATTGGAGTTAAAGGGGTATTCCAGGAATTTTTTTATTTGACTATGCTACAGGGGCTGTAAAGTTAGTGTAGTTCATAATATAGTGTCTGTACCTGTGTGTGACGGTTTTCTCACAATTCTTCTGTGATTTTTAATCAGCATACAAAATGATTGCTGTCTCAGATTTTTCCCAGCTTGCAATGTGGCAGAGGCCTGACTCACTAGTCAGCTGATGACAGGGAGCCTGTCTGCTTCAATGGGTGGAGCGATCGCTAGGTGGGAGAGAGATCAATCTGCAACTAATGCAACAGCTGTAGGCACCCTGATTGAGAACCATAGGTCTTTTGAATGCAGCTCATTTATGTTTCAATGGGTGGGGTGGCTGATGTGAGGGAGGGAGGAAAATGGAATTATGGGATTTGTAGTCAAAAAAAGAAAAGTCAAACAGGAAATACCAGTTCACAAAAGGCTAGCCACAGTGTTATGGTAATCTCATGACATAGCCATTTATCCCCAAGACAAGCGCAGATCCTTCCTAAGCATGTCCATTACTGCCTGCCAGGTACGTACTAAAATCACCTTATGGTGGATAACCCCTTTAAACCTGGCCATTGTTTTTTTATCTATTGTTGCCCATACCCCATTATGGTCTTTTGTAGCTCTAGGAATCAAGGTATGTAGCTTATTCTGCTACAAACCAGACATTGTTTTTAACAGTGTTTCATCTTTGGGATACTATATAATATAAATTTTACATTTTCTGTGATTATTTAAATATGGTTGTGCGTATATTATTCCATACATTCTGTTTTCTTACGTTTGTCTGGAAAGATTACATTACTTCCTCCAAGGCATACAGCAGCTGATAGATATGGAAGGCTTTAGATTTTATAATAAAAGTCATTTACAATGACTTTATAATGTTCTGATATGTTATTACAACAGCTGATTTAAAAACCATTTCATTTCCTCAGAAGTACCCCCTTAATTGAGCCCACCTGGCTAGACTCCGGTAGCCTAAACTGCTGAGACTCATAAGTGGGTTGGGGTGAGTTCACATTATGTGCAGTTTTGATCCGTTTTCTTATTCAAAGCATTCTTTTTAGAGAAATATTACTATGAGGCTATAGAGATTTGACCTATAATTAAAATTGAGGTGTTTTATGGGTTTTTTGTGGGTCATGTTGGTGATCACATGACCCAGTTACAGAAATCAGAATACATCCTTAGTTGAAAGGTGCGACCAGCCCTCTTGCAGCTCTACCTGGTTCGGTGCACGGATCGGGGCGAGTCACTCCCCCTTGTAATACTTGTAGAAAGAATGGATGTCTCCCGCACCAATATTCAGGTAAAAGGTTTCTCTTTATTAATCCTAAGTAAAACTTTAAAGGACATCAGTGTAGACAGGATAAAAGTCCAACGCGTTTCACAAGTCACATAGCCTTTGACGTGGATCCATGACCAAGGCTATGTAACTGGCCGAAAAGGCGTCGGATTTTTATCCTGTACACTGATGTTCTCTAAAGATTTTATTTTGGATTAATAAAGAGAAACCTTTTACCTGAATATTGGAGCTGGAGACGTCCGTTCTTTCTACCAGTTAAAGTAATGAAACCCACAATGCAACAGAGATGGAAAGAAACAGTAATATAGTTAAAGTGTGTGTGAATGATATTTGCAAAAAACAAAAAAACTAAACAAACCTGGAGTACTTCTTTAAATGTTTTTATGTTAAACATTTATATAAGGTTCATGAGGAAAGTGTTTTTAATAAACAAAGCACAAAAAGAGGGTACAAAATGAGTTTAGTTGAGGGAAGATTGGAAGCAACCCAAGAAAATAATATTTTACTGAAAGAGTAGTAGATGCTTGGTACAAACTTACAACAGATAGTAAATGCACAGTAAGGCTGGGTTCACACTACGGTTTGTAATTACGGTTCCCGTATACGGCTGGGAGGAGGGGGGGCGGGGCTTAATCGCGGTGCCCGCACTCAGCCGTATTCGGGAACCGTAGTTAATGTATGTCTATGAGCCGACCGGAGTGAACCGCAGCCTCCGGTCGGCTCATAGACATACATTAACTACGGTTCCCGAATACGGCTGAGTGCGGGCGCCGCGATTAAGCCCCGCCCACCCCGCCTCCCAGCCGTATACGGGAACCGTAATTACAAACCGTAGTGTGAACCCAGCCTAAGTAAACTTACACAACTTACACTCTGGGGCAGGGATGTCTGAAAGTACAAAAGAAGTGCAGAAGAAAAATATAGCCAGACCTACCTTTCTACTGACCAGAAAACTGCCTGCCACCGCCATGCCATGGGTGAAGTTATCAATGGTGTTGGCCAGGAGGTTGAGGTAGCCACTGACCTGTAAGATATAAGCCATTGAGTAGTGTACAGTCAGATGTCCTCTCCAGTGTATAATGTGCTCTTGGTATACACTACATCAGTGGTCTTCAACCTGTGGACCTCCAGATGTTGCAAAACTACAACTCCCAGCATGCCCGGACAGCCAACGGCTGTCCGGGCATGCTGGGAGTTGTAGTTTTGCAACATCTGGAGGTCCGCAGGTTGAAGACCACTGCACTACATATTAGTGACTGACCTTAATACTGTCACTTTTCGGTCTCTTTTGTGCACAGTCCTGCTTTTTTTTCACCCCATGCTTCCCATTCATTAAGCTGCCTGGGTCTACCTTCTGAAAAACAAAAAAAAAACATTTTTTTTTTACAACAAAAAAAAAAATCCTGTAGTTATATGCACATGTGTTTAGTTTATATTTAAAGGGGTATTCCAGGCTAAAACTTTTTTTTTTTTTAATAATATTATATATATATATATATATATATATATATATATATATATATATATATATATATATATATATCTCAACTGACTCAGGAAAGTTAAACAGATTTGTAAATGACTTCTATTAAAAAATCTTAATCCTTCCAATAGTTATTAGCTTCTGAAGTTTTCTGTCTAACTGCTCAATGATGATGTCACGTCCCGGGAGCTGTGCATGATGGGAGAATATCCCCATAGGAACTGCACAGCTCCCGGGACGTGAGTCATCAGAGAGCAGTTAGACAGAAAACAACAACTCAACTACAGAAGCTAATAACTATTGGAAGGATTAAGATTTTTTAATAGAAGTAATTTACAAATCTGTTTAACTTTCCGGAGCCAGTTGATATATATAAAAACGTTTTGGCCTGGAATACACCTTTAATTCAAACATGGACTAACTATGCAGGTATTGCCCAAAGGTCCATGGCAACCAACATAAAGGGCAATGTGTTATCCAGCTCAGGTGTAATTTGACTACAGTGGGTGGTAAAGGGCTCATGAGCCTTACTGCCTGGGGAGCCAGCCCAATCCTAGTCCATTCCACACTGGCACCATCAAATTTGAAGTGAATCTCTGTGAATTATTCGATGAATAGAATGTCCCTGGTACGTGGTGTCCATTTATTGGCCAAACTAGACAGGTGGGTGATGCAATCTCTTGGTAAAGCCACATTTTTCTAGAATAGTGACAAATGCTTCAAATTTGAAATCTGTGGGACTACAAGCACCAGCAGAATAATATTAAAGTGAACAGATATAGTGGCTGTTGGAAGGACAAGTGATCTTCAGTGCTGAGTGGCGCCCATTGGTAAATTGTTGTTGAGCACAATGTGACAGGGCATGTGGGTGGCCAGAGCTGTGACCATACCAATATTGAACTAAGTTCACACAATGCATATTTGTTGCAGATTTTCTGCCTGTATGAGTAAAATACAGTAGTAGCAAAGTAAATGAAAAGTAACAATCTACAATCAGTGTTGCAGATTTTGCGGCAGATTATTTGTGGTGGTAGTGAAACGTTTTAAATAACAAAGAACGCTGTGCTCATTTTACCAATCCCTTGGCGCTTCCGCGGCGACACTTCACTTGTTCCTTGCCGGCCTTTGAACACTCGGCCTCCAGCAAAGATGTGTTATGTTACAAGTCACATGGGCTGACATGTCATTACTGTAACCCGGATGAGCAGAGACAGCAGAGCATCAGGAAACCATTGCTAAAAGGACAACTATAGTTTTTTTGTATTTTTATTAATTATTGTAGATACTGGCTGTTATCCACAAGGAAATTCACCAAAGTCCACACGATTTACTGAGGAAGATTTAGAAAATCCACTACATGTGTTAAAGGGGTTATGCAGGAAAAATTTTTTTTATATATATCAACTGGTTCCAGAAAGTTAAACAGATTTGTCCGGGACGTGACATCATCATTGACCAGTTAGACAGAAAACTTCAGAAGCTAATAAATATTGGAAGGATTAAGATTTTTTAAATAGAAGTAATTTACAAATCTGTTTAACTTTCCTGAGCCAGTTGATATATAAAAAGTTTTTGCCTGGATAACCCCTTTAAGGTTATTTTTTCTGTCTAAGTGCTCTCTGATGACACGTGTCTCAGGAACCGCCCAGTTTAGAAGCAAATCCCCATAGCAAAGCTCTTCTAAACTGGGCGGTTCCCGAGACAGGTGTCATCAGAGAGCACTTAGACAGAAAAGAACAACCTTAACTTCAGAAGCTCATAAGTACTGAAAGGATTAAGATTTTTTTTATAGAAGTAATTTACAAATCTGTTTAACTTTCTGGAGCCAGTTGATATATATAAAAAAGTTTTTTCCTGGATAATCCCTTTAACAGCTCCTACTAAAGCTATTGGACTCTTAAACGTTTGATACACTAGACCAGTGTTCCCCAACCAGGGTGCCTCCAGCTGTTGCACAAGGCTGCCGAAGGCTGTCCAGGCATGCTAGGAGTTGTAGTTGTGCAACAGCTGGAGGCACCCTGGTTGGAAAACACTGAACTAGAGTGATATACAAAGCTTTTGATCTTCAGGAAAAGATAGAAGGATAACCGCACCTCCTCAATGTTTGTGTGACAACCTTGCATGGGACATGGAAGGCAAATACATACCAAATGAACCTCTGGATGAACAGGACAATAACTACATAGATATTCCAAGTCATAACAACCATAACAATGTAATTAAGTCATTGTTTGCTTTCCAATATTACAGTGTGTTTACATAGAACTGCAGGTAGACTTACTGCACTTTAACTAATTTACAAAAGTCACAAGTCCCCATATACATCCCGGATGAGAATTATGAAGAATCTAGCCCTACTTCATTTGTGTTTGTATATTAGAGGCTTCCAGCTGCTACAGAACTACAATTTCCATCATATTAAAAAAGGCATTCACTGTATGCCCCCTGCAAGTATACATGAAAACTACTTTGGGTTTAAAATGACTTGTTTCTTAAACATGTGCTGCTGGCTCTGCTGAATACTGGGTTACCCATATGTCTTAATGTCATAGGGCTCGGATTACAAAGAGTCCACTGACTGAAGATAGAAGTGTCCATATAAGAGGGTGCGGTGCTGCTGTACTTTATACGTAAGAAGGATAATGATAGGAAGAAGGCCACTTCATAGTGTCTAGAAATAGACAAGTGAGCTCTCTAGTAGTTCATTAAATGTAAACCTGTATGCACTGCTACCTAGGATAAATGGTTTCTATTCTCATCAACAACCCCTATAATATGAGAACCACAAGCAAACAGCTGTCAGCTACCCATGTATACTCCATATAGCCTTTCACCTTTGTGTCTTTCACCGGAACAGATCCGGTGGTCATCTGTTCTTCATTGGAAAAGGTTTTCTCCAAAATTAGGAAAGCAAAGAATCCAATAATAACCCATAGGCCCAGGAGACGCTGCTGCTGGAGAGACTGAGAACTCCCTGCAGGGAAAAAACATCATATTATAGGTGGAAATGTGCAATCTTCAGAGCAAGGTATAAAAATGTAAGGAAGTATTATGAGGCCAAATAGAATATCCAAAAATGATTGTTTCAGAATACTGCAGATTGTGTTACCCATGAACCATTCATACAACTACAAAGACCAAAACAAATGGTCTTAAAGGAACACTGAGCAAAACTTGTACTCGGTTTTATGCTTAATGCTGGAACTTAATAGATATCCCATGTGTCAGGCTGTGGAACAACTTAGCCCCAGTGACATAGCAGAACCCTTTAAATTTTCTCCTTGCTGCTGCCAGTAGCTGTATTGCTGGGTCACCCAGACCCATTGATGCAATGCTGGAGTGTTGGGGAGGAGAGATTCTGGTGAGAGGTGTTCTGGGGATACCAGGCGGTGTACACTCACACACTCTGTCCCGCATCTGACATCCCGCACCCTGCTTTCTAACTGTGGTGCAGTCTTAGGACATGTAGATGAAGAGGAGTGTATGCTGTGTGTGGACCCTTCATGACCACCCACCAAGCATGTTGATGGAGGGTACATTGTGCGGATGGGAGACATGCTGAATGGAGGGTTTGCCTGGTGTGGATTGATGGAGGACATGCTAATGAGTGTGTGGGTGTAGGGTGTCCTGAGTCTCCCATTGGAACAAATTGGTGGTCACATATGTGCACTGCTGTTATATTAATTGTCTATTTGAGTTCCAAGAGAAAACAGAGTGCTGTACTCCACTATCTCCAGCAGCTCCAATAGACAATGAATGGAGAAGCAGCGCACACGTGTGACCACTACTCTGTTCCAATGGGAGACTCTGGACCCCCTTCTTGAGATCACATGGGGTCCCAGCAGTTGGCCCCCCCCTCACGATAACACACTAAGGGTACCGGTCACCAAATAAAACTTTTAATATGGTATTCCTTGTGTAATTAGCAGACACTCTCCCATTCACTTACTTTTAAAATGGCAGGCCTGGCAGGAGACCACACTCAGGAAGTGCTTCTCTTTGCACTGAGCTTGATTGAAACATGTATAGCGCCTCACTGAAACATGTATAGCGCCTCACTGAAACATGTATAGCGCCTCACTGAAACATGTATAGCGCCTCACTGAAACATGTATAGCGCCTCACTGAAACATGTATAGCGCCTCACTGAAACATGTATAGCGCCTCACTGAAACATGTATAGCGCCTCACTGAAACATGTATAGCGCCTCACTGAAACATGTATAGCGCCTCATTGAAACATGTATAGCGCCTCATTGAAACATGTATAGAGCCTCATTGAAAGCTGCAAAGAGCCTCAATGAACCATGCACAGAGCCTCACTGAAACATGCACAGAGCTTGAGGTCTTCTATTCCTCACAGCACTGCAACGATGTGAGGGCGGATGTGGTCCTCCAGCAGGCTTCAGTGAGGTCATGCCTGCTGGGAAATGCTTTCTCCTGCTGTGAGATTGCACGATGTGAGCAAGAAGAAGGTAAGATACACAGCTTATTAGAGATCTGATTTTTTTAAAGGTGGAAGGAGTGTTAGAAGTAGTTAGGGAACATGGCCTAGTTAGTTTAGAAATGTTTATTTGATGACAGGTACTTTTTAATGGTAGGAAAACCGATGTAAGGAGACCCTAACACTACTTCATGACTGATATTGGGAGGTGCTTCTTGTGTTAACATTCAAGTTGGAGGCTCCGTTATATTTACATGACAGACAACACAGCAGAAACCAATAGATGCTATAATAAGGTGTCTGATGCAATGGGCCAGGCACTATGTCAGTAGTAAACAATAGAACTGAACAAGACAGATGTGAACAGAGCCCCAGGCAGCAAGCATAAAGCTTTGGAATGGCTCAAACTAAAAAGCAGCTACTGATACCTGCGTGATGCACGTTCACACATTCTCACCTGCTTCTTTCAGCCAGGCTGGTCAACAACAAACATGCAGGTACATGTCTGTATTCACTATTTATTCTGAAAATACTTTGAACAAACAGTTAAACTTTTTTTATCCCCATTTATGACCATGAATAGTGTTTTCCAGGATTTAACATTAACCGCTTATCCTTAAGGTGCCCTTATACATAAGACTAAACAAATCTCCTCCTTGACGAATGATGTAGTAGGAAATAAGGATTGGACAATTTTTTTAATGCCAGGTCTAACACTGCCAATGGTGCCTACCAGCGACTCATTCCCTTCTACACAACGACAACACATGCACACTCAACTGAATTGAGCAAGCATATGTACACAGGTGGCCAGCAGCTATTAAAGGTGTACAGATATATTTTAGATAAGCCATCTATGTGTAATCAGTGGATGCCCCACCCTCTCAGACACCATCTGATAAAAAAGACCAATTGCTGATAATTAGGTCTACCCCCTCCACAACAATCATACACTGACTGATCATCAACTAAAATCCTGAAAAAAAATTAAGCTCATTGGGCTAAAATTATTTTAGAGGGGAAGATCCTCTTAAAAGGATAGTCAATGAATAAGTTTCCTTTATGTACTGATGCCAAATATGCACTAAATGTATTACATGTAAAGTCAGCAGTTGATATATAGGCATATAAAGTGGAGCAGACTGGAGGCATTTACATACCTGTTGTGGCGCTGCAGGTGTAAGCCCAGGCCTCCGGCAGAAGATGAACAAACACATCGCCTAGTAAACCACCAATGGCAAAACTCAGCAGCTGCTTCAGCCTCTTGGCGCCCTCTGGAAATGGAAAAACTAAATGAATACCCTTCTCTTCTGAGAATGAATGGAGGTACTCAGAGTAAATCACTCTATGAAGCTCTCATTGAAGAGTTTACAAGTGTGAACCCCTGACAGGTTGGGGTTATGTAAGTAATGCTGTAAACTCACACAGGAATGTGGATATTTGGCTTTTCTCTGGGCACTGCCAGATTAGAATTTTGGATACAGCATTCATATTCTAGATTTTAAAATCACAGCAATAGCATCTATGTTATAGGGATATTTTCATCTCAAAAGGCTTAGATATGCAATCACTTTATGATCTGTGGGGGTCTGACCTCTGGGAACCTCACTGATCAGGAGAATCAAGGGGACACCGCTCCAGTAGCGCTGCATTCCCTTCTGAGATTGTCCCTGCACAGCAGCACTCAGACACCTAGTTGTGCAGGGAAGTGTTGCTGGTCCTATTCACTTCAGCATTTAGTAATATTTGGGTTGATTATTATTATTATTTTTTTTTTACTGTGTATATAAACATAGCATTTATTATTACTACAGTTTTGCTAAAAAGTTCCATCTATGTGGCAAGTATCTCAAAATTGCAGTGTTATTTTTCATAGCCATACACTGTATACAGGTAAAGCACGGGGGCATAGCTATTAAAACACTGCAAGTAAATCACTAAGCATAAAGGTAAGGGCACCCCTAGGTGGGCTTTACACACATGCCTTATTTTGAGTCTCATTTTGGTCAGTATTTTACCAAAGCCAGGCATGGGTCCAAAACCCAGAAGAAGGTGCAGATGGTTCCGTGTTCATCATTTCCTGGTGCTGGAGACACTAAATCACATTGCCACACACTGGTTGCGGTGGGACATCACAGCAGACAGTGACTGGCTGAGCAGCAATATCTTCTGCCGACCCCAGCACGTTATCTCTGTTTAACTTCACATCCTAGTGCTGGGGTCACGGTGACACATTGGCACTTAGCCTCTCAGTGGCCGCAGTGGTGTCCCACCTCACCCAGTGATTGGCTGAGAGGCACTGAGACTTACTGACCCCCCCCAGCACCAGGAAGTGTAGTTTGATGGACACTGCAATATCGGATCGCTGTGGTCAGAGCTAGGAAGGTAACTCCAGCTATTACCTGTGCAGGGGTGTGGAAATGTAAAAAAAAAAAACTACTTGTCCAAGGGACTAAAACGGAGCAGAATCTACTTGTCACTCATGAAAATCCACTTGTCCTGGTACAAAATAATTTTAACCCAAATAGTATGTAAATAAGGTCTTATCAATAAAAACTTGGCCAGCATGTCACCCCATTAGGTGGATAGGGTCCCTGATAAGTATGTCCGCCCCATTAATGGAATACTGCAGTGCAAAATAACTTATCGTGACCGCTGGGAAACCCCTCCCCCCCCCCCCCCCCCCGATCTTTTGTAAGGGGCCCCGGCAGGAATGGGGGCTTGTCCGCATTACGCAGCGACTGACCCGCTCCCCCCCCCATGTATCACATAGATACATGGAGGGGGCATTTCAGCACTACAGTATTCCTTTAAGTAGGTAGTCCCCCTTCAGGCAGGTATGTCCCTTTATCAGGTAGGGATCAAGTAGGGCTCCCAATGCACCCTGTGTCATTATATTCCCCAGCCCCCTCTGATGCACCCTGCGCCATTATATCCCACCCCCCCCCTCTGATGCCTTCTGCGCCATTATATTCGGGGGGCCCTCTGATGCCCCCTGCGTCATTATATTCTCCCCCCTCTGATGCCCCCTGCACCATTATATTCTGCCTCTCCGATGCCCCTGCGTCATTATATTCTCCCCCCTCCCCTCTGATGCCCCCTGCGTCATTATATTCTCCCCCCTCCCCTCTGATGCCCCCTGCGTCATTATATTCTCCCCCCTCCCCTCTGATGCCCCCTGCGTCATTATATTCTCCCCCCTCCCCTCTGATGCCCCCTGCGTCATTATATTCTCCTCCCTCCCCTCTGATGCCCCCTGCGTCATTATATTCCCCCCCCCTCCCCTCTGATGCCCCCTGCGTCATTATATTCTCCCCCCTCCCCTCTGATGCCCCCTGCGTCATTATATTCTCCCCCCTCCCCTCTGATGCCCCCTGCGTCATTATATTCCCCCCTTCCCTCTGATGCCCCCTGCGTCATTATATTCCCCCCCCTCCCCTCTGATGCCCCCTGCGTCATTATATCCCCCCCCCTCCCCTCTGATGCCCCCTGCGTCATTATATTCCCCCCCTCCCCTCTGATGCCCCCTGCGTCATTATATTCCCCCCCCTCCCCTCTGATGCCCCCTGCGTCATATTTCCCCCCCTCCCCTCTGATGCCCCCTGCGTCATTATATTCCCCCTCCCCCGATGCCCCTTGCATCATTATATTCCCCCCCCCCCTCTGATGCCCCGTGTCATTATATTTCCGCCCAACCCCCCTCTCCTCTCCTGTACCGCATTATTTATTAAACCTCACCTCCTCTCCAATCCCCTGCTACCTGTCCGCCCCCATGTGTGCTCCGGCAGGCTCAGGGGCTCGGCAGTCACTGTTGTTGCTGGACCGCATCCTTGGTCTGGACGGAGGGGCGCACGATGAGTGACGTCATCGCACACGCCTACGCCAGGATGCTGTCGTCCTGCGCGGCTCGCTATAGGCTGCAGCGCACAGCTGCAGTCTATAGTTTAGTTACAGGTCAAAACTGATTGTTACAGAATCCTTTAGGCATTTTGCCCTGCTTGCCTGAAGCAGGGCTAAATGCCTGAAGAATTCACCTGCCTGGCACCTGGAACTGCATGTCCCGGGAGTCGGGTGATACAATTTCCCCATCCCTGCTGTGTGTCTCTATGAGGAGTTTAAATAAAGGAAGTGAAGGCAGGACAAGCCGGAATCTGACAAGGAATCTGTCCCCTCAGTGCACAGAGCCCCGCCTGTCCCCTCAGTGCACAGAGCCCCGCCTGTCCCCTCAGTGCACAGAGCCCCGCCTGTCCCCTCAGTGCACAGAGCCCCGCCTGTCCCCTCAGTGCACAGAGCCCCGCCTGTCCCCTCAGTGCACAGAGCCCCGCCTGTCCCCTCAGTGCACAGAGCCCCGCCTGTCCCCTCAGTGCACAGAGCCCCGCCTGTCCCCTCAGTGCACAGAGCCCCGCCTGTCCCCTCAGTGTACAAAGCCCCGCCTGTCCCCTCAGTGTACAAAGCCCTGCTTGTCCTGCCCACACTTACTGTATTTGTCTGCTCACAGAGACACACAGACAATAACTATAGGGACAAAAATATACACATTTTTTAACCAAAAGTATATTACAAATATACATATAATGGTAATATCTACATTATATAAAACATTTATGCATTTATCTGTATGCCACCATAGGGCCCGACAGACTTCTATGGCTGCCATATTACTTCTCTGTACAACTGGGTTACAGGACAAATAAATCCTTCCATACGAAGCATACCTTCAGATCTCAGTGTAGCCCCTGCTTCAACTGGAATCACTAAGAGTGGAAACACACCACTTAGTCCCACCAGCAATGAGCCAATCAGAGAGCAGATCCAGGCATCCAGGGGTGAAGTGTTGGCATTTTCACAGGCACGACTTCCCGGGGCACAGGCGGCACTAAGCTGAAATACCACACATGCACAGAGCAGCCAGGGTAGAATCCTGTCCCACATCATCCTATATGGAAAGAAATACAGAATTAAGGATAAAGTGACCTGGGGTTTGGGACAGCCTCAGCCACCGAGTGGCCCTGGGGGCAGCAGGCTCAGCCACTGAGTTGCCCTGGGGGGCAGCAGGCTCAGCCACCCAGTGACCCTAAACCCCCCCCCCCCCAGCCCCCGAGTGACCCTAGGGGGATGTAGGCTCAGCCCCCGAGTGACCCAAGGGCGGTGTAGGCTCAGCTCCCGAGTGACCCAAGGGCGGTGTAGGCTCAGCTCCCGAGTGACCCAAGGGGGGTGTAGGCTCAGCCCCCGAGTGACCCAAGGGGGGTGTAGGCTCAGCCCCCGAGCAACCCTGAGGGGGGGGGTTGGCTCCGCCCCTGAGCGACCCTGAGGGGGGTAGGCTCAGCCTCCGAGTGACCCGATGGGGGTGGGGAGTTGTAGGATCAGCCCCTGAGTGACCCTGGGGGGGGGGGGGGGGGGGGAATGTGTAGGCTCAGCCCCAGAGTGACCCTGGGGGGGATGTGACTACTCAGCCCCAGAGTGACCCTTGGAGGGGGGAATGTGGACTCAGCCCCCGAGTGACCCTGGGGGGGGGGGGGGTAAATGTGCAGGTTAAGCCCCCGAGTGACCCTGGGGGGGGGGATGTGCAGGCTAAGCCCCCGAGTGACCCTGGGGGGATGTATAGGCTCAGCCCCTGAGTGACCGGGGGATGTATAGGCTCAGCCCCCGAGTGACCCTGGGAGGGGGGGGGGTGTAGGCTCAGCCCCCCCGAGTGACCCTGGGGGGGGGGGGGGGGTGTAGGCTCAGCCCCCCCGAGTGACCCGGGGGGGGGGGGGGTGTAGGCTCAGCCCCCGAGTGACCGTGGGGGGGGTGTTGGGAGTAGGCTCAGCCCCCGAGTGACCCTGGGGGGAGGGGGGGGTGTAGGCTCAGCCCCCGAGTGACCCTGGGGGGGGGGGGGGGGTAGGCTCAGCCCCCGAGTGACCCTGGTCGGGGCGGGGAACCATGCTCAGCCAATGTGTGACCGTGGGGGCAGCAGGCTCAGCCACTGAGTGATCCTGTGGGGCACAAGTTTAATTCTAATTTAATGCAGTGGGAAACACCCTTAGTCCATGAGTAACCCTATGGGGTATAACCTTAACTCCCGAGTGACACTTTGGGGCAGACCCTTGGCCCCTGAGTAACTCTATGGGGTGCAGCCTCAACGGCTGAGAAGCATTGACAGTCTGCTGATAACACATTACAGGAAAAAACTTATGTAACTAAGGCTCAAAAAAACAAAAAAAAGGCTTGTTTGGGACTTATATTACCAAACACATTCTTCATAAACAGACACATTCCATTCTATTCCATAGTATTACAAAGGAATCATAGTAATAACAAAACCCAGTATCTAAATAAAACCTCGGCTCACGGAAGACTGATGGACGGCAAAACTAAAAGTGATGAAGAATTCTCATCCAAAACAGAAGGAAGATCACAAGGAGAAATGGAGAAAAGGCTCAAACCTGAGAGGTGATCCCCAGCCTCCAGCCGGTGTGTGCAGGTCCCATAGACACCAGCACAAGATCTCATTTGGAAATGTACCTTCACTAATCCTCCGGTCACAAATCTGACATTAACAGGGCTCCGGGGACCAGGTTTCCTGCTGTAACCTTACGTAACCGGTTTGCAGTTCACGGATTGTACCTTCAGGACACTGCAATCTATGTCTGATACATTAATATACACACCCAGTACTAGCAGAATTGCACTGAAACAATGCCCCCCCGGGCATGCCAACTCAGCCACATAAAACACTAGGGATACATTGCCTGTACCTCCGGAAATGGCTCACTCTCATGGACAAGTATAACAACAGTTTACCCCGATTATACCAGCCGTATAAATGAAGTATCTGCTGGCTAAGCCTGCCATACAGCTACCCTACTGCTTACGTTATGCCATTCATAAATAATGCCACTTTTGGAATTTGTCATACAGCCGCCAATAAATCAAACGTTTTTCATAATAAACTCTGTCCAGAGGAAAAGTTGCACAGTTGCCCATAGCAACCAATCAGATCGCTTCTTTCATTTTAAACAAGGCCTCTGCAAAATGAAAGAAGTGATCTGATTGGTTGCTATGGGCAACTGTGCAACTTTTCCTTTGCACAGGTTTTGATAAATCTCCCCCATAATCCTTAGATGGCAATATATCTCCCCTGCTAACATCTAAAGCTAGCTATATACTGTACATGACACCCACCCTCTCACACAGTGTTCCCCAACTTGTGGCTCTCCAGCTGCTGCAAAACTACAACTCCCATCAAGCCCTGACAGCCGCAGGTTGTAGTTCTGCAACTACTGGAGAGCCACAGGTTGGGGAACACTGCTCTAATATCTACAGCTAGCCATACACCCTATATGACACCTACCCGCTAAAATCTAGAGTCAGCTATAAATCAGACATCAACCCTCCAATACAGCGTTTCCCAACCCGTGTGCCTCCAGCTGTTACAAAACTACCACTTCCAGGATGCCTTCAACAGCTGGAGGCACACTGGTTGGGAAACACTGCTCTAACATATACAGTTAACCATATATAAGATATCCACCCTCTAAAATCTAAACATAGCTAAAATACACTTTGACACCATCATATGCCCTATGAGACCCACCCTCTAAAGCTAGCCATAGACCCTACATGACACCCACTACTTAAAAGGGGTACTCCGCTGGAACTGTCCAGAGCAGGAGAGGTTTGCTATGGGGATTTTCTCCTGCTCTGGACAGTTCCTGACATGGACAGAGGTGTCAGCAGAGAGCACTGTGGTCAGGCATTAAAGAAATTCAAAAAGAAAAGAACTTCCTGTAGAGTATATAACAGCTGATAAGTACTGGAAGGATTAGGATTTTGAAGTAGAAGTAATTTACAAATCTGTTTAACTTTCTGGCATAGTTTTCCACCGGAGTACCCCTTTAATATCTAGAGTGGTGTTTCCCAACCTGCGTGCCTCTATCTGTTGCAAAACAACAACGCATAGCATACCCAGACAGCCGTTGGCTGTCCGGGCATGCTGGGAGTTGTAGTTTTGTAACAGCTGGAGGCACACAGGTTGGGAAACACCACTCTAGATATTAAAGGGGTACTCCGGTGGAAAACTATGCCAGAAAGTTAAACAGATTAGTAAATTACTTCTACTTCATCTACAGGATACACACCCTCTAAAATCTAAAGCTCGTCATACTTTCTACATGTCAACCTCCCCCTTACACCTAGAATCATATACCCTATATAACAAGCTAGCCATACACGACTAATAAATTGTGCTCCAAACACAAAAAAGTCATTTAAACTTCGTATTCCTCCCGTGTTAGTCGGGAGCAATAAAAATATCCCATAGAAATGTACTGTTTATGTCATTGGAAAATCATCCCGATACCTTCTGAGAACTTTCCTGGTCAGAGGGATCCACGTAGTTGCAGGGAATCCTGACATCACTTTCTCCAACCACCTAGTACTCCCAGGAATGTGCCCACTAGAACATTCTTTTCACCCACCGGTTGGGTTCACGGGTAATATTTTGGTCAGGATTTTTAACCGAAATCAAATGTAGGGAGCCATTCTTTCCATTATAGTTCCACTCCTGACCGCATACTACGTGTGAACCCATCCTCATATCCTGAGATGACCACATCCAGCCGCCAACCCCTAGAACAATATTCTTCAATCCGTCTCTACATATGTTGGAAGACTACAACTCCCATCTTGCCCTCACAGCTGAAGGCTGCTGGAGCATAATGGGAGTTGTAGTGCTACAGGAGTTGTAGTGCACTAGAGCAGTGGTCTTCAACCTGCAGACCTCCAGATGTTGCAAAACTACAACTCCCAGCATGCCCGGACAGCCGTTGGCTGTCCGGGCATGCTGGGAGTTGTAGTTTTGCAACATCTGGAGGTCCGCAGGTTGAAGACCACTGCACTAAAGCCTTACCTGGTCCAACTCTGTCATAGGAGTGCATTCACACACAACCGCAGTTGCAGATTTTACAAAGCAGTCAAAATGCCCAAGAATTGCCCCCAAATCCACAGCAGATCCTGTGTGTGTGTGAATGCAGATTTTTACACCAGAAGACATCAAATCTCCACTGGCCGTAGAACTACAAGTCGAAGCAACCTGCAAGTGACATTTGACTCAAGTTTACACCTGCAAAGCAAGGGCTTTTAACTTTCTACACCTGTAGATCCTGGGTGAGGGGCATGCTGAGAGTTGTAGTTCCACAACAGGTGGAGAAGGCAAATGGATTTACAGTGGAAAAACTATTTCAGACACGCCGAGATTCCTTCCCAAATATATTGAAAATGCACAAAGGTTTCCAGCTCCAAATTTGCTGACGCCAGGTGTGCTGGGATTTGTAGTACGACGATAAGGGAAAAGTGCGAAACTCTCCCTGAGTCCTGAGTTGTCAAGCATGCTGGGACATATAGTGCCTCCACATCAGGGCAATGCATAGTGTCCTGTGGAAGCTCAGTAGGGAATGCCAGGCACGCTGAGACTTGTAGTGCCACATCTGTGGAATGCATTGGCCCCAGGACTGCGCTGCAGTAACTTTTCTGCTATAACTCTGCCCTGTGGTCACCCATAGATTATGCTTGTTCAAATCAATTCCTCAGCCCCTATCCTTATCCACTATACAGCCATACTTACCAAAATAAATCACGTTAAGGCTCTCGGTTGTCCTCTCAATCCCTGCCATCCCCAACCTCCTACACCCCACTCCCCGCCCCTCTGCCGGAGCCACGTGTCACCTCCCCCGGAACCATTACCTCATGCCTCTGCGTCTGGAGGGAAGCATTTCGAAAAAGCACTTCCGGCTAAAAAAAAGACCCTGGGGGAAGGTAAATAAAGTGAAACACATCCAGCCATAGTTCAGGATGCCTGTTGTGCTGACATCTAGTGGATAGTATGTGGACTGCAGTGATTCAAAATTAATTTTATTTTTATAAACACTATGGAGAAAAAGAGATATGAGGTTAATACTGTTTTACTGCTCCTTTAGTTTATAGCTATGTATAGATGAGGTTTTGTGCCTTACCTTAAAGGGGTATTCCAGGAAAAAACTTTTTTTTTTTTTCATATCAACTGGCTCCAGAAAGTTAAACATATTTGTAAATGACTTCTATTAAAAAAATCTTAATCCTTTCAATAATTATCAGCTGCTGAAGTTGAGTTGTTTTCTGTCCGGCAACAGTGCTCTCTGCTAGGGTGACCACGTGTCCCGGATCGCCCGGGACAGTCCCACATTTGGAGAGTCTGTCCCGGGTCCCGGTCACCCTCATTCCGGGACAATGCAGTTTCCCGGAATGATCTGAGCCTATGAGCCACCGTCCGCCGACCGCTGCTGTGCTGTGACAGATAGTCACTTATAGGGATGTCCCGATACTGATACTAGTATCGGTATCGGGGCCGATACTAGCCATTTAAATGGTATCGGGACTCGCTTAATGTCCCCGATACCATGTCCGATACCTGCTGCCGCACTGCTGCCCCGTTCTCCGGTCCTCCCGTCCGCTTCATAGTGTTCCATGGAGGAGCATGTGACACACACGTCACTCCGCCCCCTCCCCTGCTCCCAGCGTAACGCTACGGAGGAAGCAGAGTGACGTATATGTCACATGCTCCTCCATAGGACGACATGATGCAGACCGGGAGGACGGAAGAACGGGGCAGTGGAGCGGTAGCACCTGACGGAGGACAGCCACAGGTGAGCTGTGTGCTGCTGCTAATGTCTACAGGGGGCTTGCTGTCTAAAGGGGGGCCCTGCTGCTGTCTAAAGGGGGGCCCTGCTGCTTCTGTCTAAAGGGGGACCCTGCTGCTGCTGTCTAAAGGGGGGCCCTGCTGCTGCTGTCTAAAGGGGACCCTGCTGCTGTCATCCAAAGGGGAGCCCTGCTGCTGCTGTCCAAAGGGGGGCCCTGCTGCTGCGGTCTAAAGGGGGCCCTGCTGCTGCTGTGTAAAGGGGGGCCCTGCTGCTGTGTAAAGGGGGGCACTGCTGCTGCTGTCTAAAGGGGGGCCCTGCTGCTGCTGTCTAAAGGGGGGCCCTGCTGCTGCTGTCTAAAGGGGGGCCCTGCTGCTGCTGTCTAAAGGGGGGCCCTGCTGCTGCTGTTTAAAGGGGGCCCTGCTGCTGTCGTCCAAAGGGGAGCCCTGCTGCTGCTGTCCAAAGGGGGGCCCTGCTGCTGCTGTCTAAAGGGGGGCCCTGCTGCTGCTGTTTAAAGGGGGCCCTGCTGCTGTCGTCCAAAGGGGAGCCCTGCTGCTGCTGTCCAAAGGGGGGCCCTGCTGCTGCTGTCTAAAGGGGGGCCCTGCTGCTGTCTAAAGGGGGCCCTGCTGCTGCTGTGTAAAGGGGGGCACTGCCGCTGCTGTCTAAAGGGGGGCACTGGCACTGTCTAAACGGGGGGGGGGGGATGGGGCCCTGCCGCTGTGTAAACGTAAGTAAGTGTCCCTGAATGGCAGTTAGGAAAAGTGGTCACCATACTCTCTGCTGACATCTCTGCTTGTCTCGGGAATTGCACAGGGTAGAAGAGGATTGCTATGGGGATTTGCTTCTAAATTGGGCGGTTCCCGAGATACGTGTCATTAGAGAGCACTTAGACAGAAATGAATAACTCAACTTCAGCAGCTCTTAACCCCTTAAGGACATAGGGTATATCCATACGCCCCCGTTTCCAAGTCCTTAAGGACCGAGGGCGTATGGATACGCCCTGAGCATTTCCGGCCCCCACCGCTAGCCGGAGGGGAGCCGGAGCCGGATGCCTGCTGAAATCGTTCAGCAGGCATCCCGGCATATCGCCCAGGGGGGTGATTATGTCCCCCCATGTCGGCGATTGCCGCAGATCGCTGGACAATTCAGTCCAGCGATCTGCGGCAGATTCCGGGTCAATCGGGTCTCCAGTGACCCGATGACCCGGAATTACTGGCTGATCGGGGCCGTCAGAGACAGCCCCGAACAGCCATTACCAGCAGGGGTGAGGTGGCACTGGTGCCACCTCACGATCGCCCTGATTCGTCGGCCGGATTACCGGCCGACCAATCAGGGCGCCTGCTGCGGGTGTCACTCCCGCAACCCGCTCCGCCCCTCTTCCGGAGGACGTGAGCGGGTGCGGGAAGACGACCCCCGGTGCTGGGGACCCCGATCCCCGGCGTCCCTGTTGGGATCAGGGCCCCAGGAGCAGCGGCGGCGGCGGAGACGACGAGGGACTGACCTGTGCTGCTGGATCGTTGGAGGTGAGTGACAGCCTCCTGCTGTTGCTTAGCAACAGCTCTCAGCATGCAACAAGTGCATGCTGGGAGCTGTAGTTATGCAACAGCAGGAGGTAGACCACCACAACTCCCAGCATGCCCTTATGGGCATGCTGGGACTTGTAGTTTTGCAACAGCTGAAGGCACATTCTTTCTATGTAAAAGTGTACCTTCAGCTGTTGTGTAACTACAACTCCCAGCTTGCACAATCAGCTAAAGTGCATGCTGGGAGTTGTAGTGGTGCATCTGGTGGTTGCATAACTACAACTCCCAGCATGCCCGTTGGCTGTCGGTGACTGCTGAGAGTTGTAGTTTTGCAACAGCTGAAGGCACACTGAGTTAAGTAGTAAACCAGTGTGTCTCCAGCTGTTGCATAACTACAATCCCCAGCATCCCCAGCCAATGTAGTATGCCTCCGGCTGTTGCATAACTACAAGACCCAGCATGCCCTTCCGCTGTCCGTACATGCTGGGGGTTGTAGCTTTTGCAACAGCTGAAGGCACCCTGGTTGCAAAACACTGAGTTTGTTACCAAACTCGGTGTTTCACAACCTGTGTGTCTCCAGCTGTTGCAAAACTACAACTCCCAGCATGCACTGATAGACCGTACATGCTGGGAGTTGTAGTTTTGCAACAGCTGGATGTTTCCCCCCCCAATGTGAATGTACAGGGTACACTCACATGGGCGGAGGATTACAGTAAGTATCTGGCTGCAAGTTTGAGCTGCGGCAAATTTTCTGTCGCAGCTCAAACTGCCAGCGAGAAACTACTGTGAACCCCCACCCGTGCGACTGTACCCTAAAAACACTACACTACACTAACACACAATAAAATAAAAAGTAAAAAACACTACATATACACATACCCCTACACAGCCCCCCTCCCCTCCCCAATAAAAATGAAAAACGTCTGGTACGTCACTGTTTCCAAAACGGAGCCTCCAGCGGTTGCAAAACTACAACTCCCAGCATGCACTGATAGACCGTCCATGCTGGGAGTTGTAATTTTGCAACAGCTGGATGTCCCCCCCCCCCCCCCCCCCAATGTGAACGTACAGGGTACACTCACATGGGCGGAGGATTACAGTAAGTATCCGGCTGCAAGTTTGAGCTGCGTCAAATTTTCTGCCGCAGCTCAAACTGCCAGCGAGAAACTACTGTGAACCCCCGCTCGTGTGACTGTACCCTAAAAACACTACACTACACTAACACACAATAAAATAAAAAGTAAAAAACACTACATATACACATACCCCTACACAGCCCCACTCCCCTCCCCAATAAAAATGAAAAACGTCTGGTACGCCACTGTTTCCAGAACGGAGCCTCCAGCTGTTGCAAAACAACTACTCCCAGTATTGCCAGATAGCCACTGACTGTCCAGGCATGCTGGGAGTTTTACAACAGCTGGAGGCACCCTGTTTGGGAATCACTGGCGTAGAATACCCCTATGTCCACCCCTATGCAATCCCTAATTTAGGCCTCAAATGCGCATGGCACTCTCACTTTGGAGCCCTGTCGTATTTCAAGGCAACAGTTTAGGGCCACATATGGGGTATCGCCGTACTCGGGAGAAATTGGGCTTCAAATTTTGTGGGGTATTTTTTGCTATTACCCTTTTTAAAAATGTAAAATTTTTGGGAAAACAAGCATTTTAGGTAAAAAAAAAAAATTTTTTTTACATATGCAAAAGTCATAAAACACCTGTGGGGTATAAAGGTTCACTTAACCCCTTGTTACGTTCCCCGAGGGGTCTAGTTTCCAAAATGGTATGCCATGTGTTTTTTTTTTTGCTGTCCTGGCACCATAGGGGCTTCCTAAATGCTGCATGCCCCCAGAGCAAAATTTGCTTTCAAAAAGCCAAACGTGACTCCTTCTCTTCTGAGACCTGTAGTGCGCCAGGAGAGCACTTTTCACCCCCATATGGGGTGTTTTCTGAATCGGGAGAAATTGGGCTTCAAATTTTGGGGGGTGTTTTCTGCTATTACCCTTTTTAAAAATGTAAAAATTTTGGGAAACCAAGCATTTTAGGTAAAAAAAAATAAAAAATGTTCACATATGCAAAAGTCGTGAAACACCTGTAGGGTATTAAGGTTCACATTACCCCTTGTTATGTTCCCCGAGGGGTCTTGTTTCCAAAATGGTATGCCATGTGTTATTTTTTTGCTGTTCTGGCACCATAGGGGCTTCCTAAATGCGGAATGCCCCCAGAGCAAAATTTGCTTTCAAAAAGCCAAATGTGACTCCTTCTCTTCTGAGACCTGTAGTGCGCCAGCAGAGCACTTTTCACCCTCATATGGGGTGTTTTCTGAATCGGGAGAAATTGGGCTTCAAATTTTGGGGGTATTTCCTGCTATTACCCTTTTTAAAAATGTTAACATTTTGGGAAACCAAGCATATTAGGTAAAAAATAAAAAAAAATTTTTACATATGCAAAAGTCGTGAAACACCTGTAGGGTATTAAGGTTCACATTACCCCTTGTTACGTTCCCCGAGGGGTCTAGTTTCCAAAATGGTATGCCATGTGTTTTTTTTTTGCTGTTCTGGCACCATAGGGGCTTCCTAAATGCGGCATGCCCCAGAGCAAAATTTGCTTTCAAAAAGCCAAATGTGACTCCTTCTCTTCCGAGACCTGTAGTGCGCCAGCAGAGCAATTTTCACCCCCATATGGGGTGTTTTCTGAATCGGGAGAAATTGGGCTTCAAATTTAGGGGGGTATTTCCTGCTATTACCCTTTTTAAAAATGTTAACATTTTGGGAAACCAAGCATATTAGGTAAAAAATAAAAATTTTTTTTTACATATGCAAAAGTCGTGAAACACCTGTAGGGTATTAAGGTTCACATTACCCCTTGTTACGTTCCCCGAGGGGTCTAGTTTCCAAAATGGTATGCCATGTGTTTTTTTTTTGCTGTTCTGGCACCATAGGGGCTTCCTAAATGCGGCATGCCCCAGAGCAAAATTTGCTTTCAAAAAGCCAAATGTGACTCCTTCTCTTCTGAGACCTGTAGTGCGCCAGCAGAGCAATTTTAACCCCCATATGGGGTGTTTTCTGAATCGGGAGAAATTGGGTTTCAAATTTTGGGGGGTATTTTCTGCTATTACACTTTTTAAAAATGTAAAATTTTTGGGAAACCAAGCATTTTAGGTAAAAAAAATATAATTTTTTTTACATATGCTAAAGTCGTGAAACACCTGTGGGGTATTAAGGTTCACTTTACCCCTTGTTACGTTCCCTGAGGGGTCTAGTTTCCAAAATGGTATGCCATGTGTGTTTTTTTGCTGTTCTGGCACCATAGGGGCTTCTTAAAGGTGACATGCCCCCCAAAAACCATTTGACGCTCCTTCCCTTCTGAGCCCTCTACTGCGCCCGCTGAACAATTAACATAGACATATGAGGTATGTGCTTACTCGAGAGAAATTGGGTTTCAAATACAAGTAAAAATTTTCTCCTTTTTACCCCTTTCAAAAATTCAAAAATTGGGTCTACAAGAAAATGCGAGTGTAAAAAATGAAGATTTTGAATTTTCTCCTTCACTTTGCTGCTATTCCTGTGAAACACCTAAAGGGTTAATACACTTACTGAATGTCATTTTGAATACTTTGGGGGGTTTAGTTTTTATAATGGGGTCTTTTATGGGGCATTTCTAATATGAAGACCCTTCAAATCCACTTCAAACGTGAACTGGTCCATGAAAATTAGCGAGTTTGAAAATTTTGTGAAAAATGTCAAAATTGCTGCTGAACTTTGAAGCCCTCTGGTGTCTTCCAAAAGTAAAAACACGTCAATTTTATGATGCAAACATAAAGTAGACATATTGTATATGTGAACCCCAAAAAAATATATTTAGAATATCCATTTTCCTTACAAGCAGAGAGCTTCAAAGTTAGAAAAATGCAAAATTTTCATTTTTTTCATCAAATTTGGTGATTTTTCACCAAGAAAGGATGCAAGTTACCAAAAAATTTTACCACTATGTTAAAGTAGAATATGTCACGAAAAAACAATCTCCGAATCAGAATGATAACTAAAAGCATTCCAGAGTTATTAATGTTTAAAGTGACAGTGGTCAGAATTGCAAAAAACGCTCCGGTCCTTAAGGTGAAAAAGGGCTCGGTCCTTAAGGGGTTAAGTACTGAAAGGATTAAGATTTTTTAATAGAAGTAATTTACAAATCTGTTTAACTTTCTGGAGCCAGTTGATATATAAAAAAAACTTTTTTCCTGGATAACCCCTTTAATAACCCTCCTAAGTTTTGTTCACTTAGCAGTAAGACTTTGGGGCAGATATTTTGTGCTGTCTAAGGACGCATTCACACTACGAATGTGTGCCTGATGTAATAACGGGTGGACATTTCATCCTCTGCAGGCGCCATCATGCCAACAGCAGGCATTTGGACATGTGCTGTCACCATAGACGGCAATGCATAGCCTAGCTGATTCCGCTGGAAGAATGAACATGTTTATTCTTTAGCAGAGTTCTGAATTCAAATTTCCGCTGTGAAAATTCTGCAGTCTGCACAATGGCCTAGAATACCCTTGAAAATAGGCCGCTATACTCGTAAATTCCGAGCTGAGCCCCTATCCCATCTCAAAAATGCCTAAAATCGTAACTTGAGCAACTGAGCTAGACCGTGAAGAAATGGCAGAAAGCTTCCTGGTCGGTTACATAACGTTTCCTTTTTCAGAATATTGATAGGCTGATTCGCATGTGTCACTTTGCCGTGTCCCAGCAAAGAGAAGAACCCTTTATACCTGCAATAATCTGTGTATTAGTGTACTGTGATATAACATGCAAAACTGTTTTTATACATTGCATTGCCTTGACAGCATACAATGAGGTATAATATGAGTGTTAGGCTATGTTCACATGAAGGAATTTCTGCATGGAATTCTGCATGAAAATTCAGTATAAATTTATCTCCAATAGACTGTAATGGGATTCCGCTGTCCCATTCACACCATTCACACAGTAGAATTTCGCTGCAAAGTGAATGTGCTATACATTCATGCAGAATTCCATGCAGAAATTCTGCTGTGTGAACATAGCCTTAAAGGGGTACTCCAATGGAAAACAATTTTTTTCAAATCAACTGGTGCCAAAAAGTTAAACAGATTTGTAATTTTTTTCTATTTAAAAATCTTAATCCTTACAGTACTTATCAGCTTCTGTATGCTCCACAGGAAGTTCTTTTCTTTTGGAATTTATTTCCATTCTGACCACAGTGCTCTCTACTGACACCTCTGTCTGTGTCAGGAGCTGTCCAGAGTAGGAGCAAATGCCCATAGCAAACCTCTCCTGCTTTGGACAATTCCTGACATGGACAGAGGTGTCAGCAGAGAGCACTGTGCTCAGAATGAAAAAAAAAATTCTAAAAGAAAAAATCTTCCTCTGGAGCATACATAAGTAATGGAAGGGTTAAGATTTTTAATTAGAAGTCATTTACAAATCTGTTTAACTTTCCGGCACCAGTTGACTTAAAAAAATGTTTTCCACCAGAGTACCCCTTTAATGATGTGCAAAATCCTTGCATCAGATGAGTGATGCCTTGGTCACATAATGCCCCCACATAGTTTCTATGCAGACGCTTCTAGAAAGTTGTGAGAAGAGACCTTGTCCAACCTTTTGAGTGTTATTCTTATTGTTTGTTAACTTTGGGCCAATTCTACGGTCGGAGTTAATGCTGTGTAGCTTAACATGGCACAGAAGTTTCATTGCATATACCGTACACATAGGGTATTGTGACGCAAACCTGTGAGAAAAAAGTACAAGTCTTTGCACCACAGTAAGCAAAAGAGTGCATTAGAGCAGTGTTTCCCTACCAAGGTGCCTCCAGCTGTTGCAAAACTACAACTAAAATGTATACAATATTATATAAATAACAGTGCCTGTTCTTCTCCTCTTCTTTCCTCTCTGGGCAGGAGACGTGCTGGGTGCTTTTGCATTCACAAGAGGAAGAAAGCTTGTTCATTCTCTGCCTCTAGTATTGTCCTGGAGCACGGAGGTGTCAGACAGTGCGAGTGAGCCCTCTCTCTGTAAAGTAATGTCGGACGGTACTCACATAACAATGATAAGGGGCGCATGCGCTGGGACCTATGTGCCAATCACACATTGGTCCCAGCGCCGGTGTACAGGGGATAGGCGTGGCAGCCGCGGGGCATAGCGAACCCCAGGCCACTTCTATCCGACTGTCGGATGCAAATAAAATTTTTTTTTTGAAATAATAAAAGCTGTAATAAGAACGATGCAAGTAAGGCTGGATACATATTCTACACACCATACACAGACTGTGGTTAGATTTTATACCCCAAACCTCATGACAGTTGCGCTTTAAAGGGACTGTGACCAACTTTCCACTATTTGCTCTAAAAAGTGTACAGTAACATTCCACTCTGTATTGAAAAGACTGTGTTGGATTTGCAAAGAAGATTCTCAACTTTTGACATGTCTGGGCTAAGTGTCAAAAGTTGTTTTAAATTACATCAATAGTTTGAAGTTCCCAAGTTGTTTCCACGTTATCCAAGTATCCAGAGTTCTCATACCTGCACTTTACAATAAGGGACAACTTATGAGAGATCGTTACTTCTACCTCCCAGAGGGTGAACTAATCTTAGTAAAGGCTCATTCACATTACTGTCTGTACCCGTATTCTCATGCCCATTATTAGAGCCGTTCTTTACATGTTCAGACAGATTTAAATGAATCCCATTGATGTCA
The DNA here is from genome assembly GCF_029499605.1 of Hyla sarda. Lineage (NCBI taxonomy): Eukaryota > Metazoa > Chordata > Amphibia > Anura > Hylidae > Hyla > Hyla sarda. The sequence goes on along the minus strand of NC_079194.1, from coordinate 220,022,415 downwards.
ATGTGATTTTTTTACAGTCCTTTGCAAGTCGTTTGCACCCGTTTTGTTCCTAATCTGTTATTTTTGACAAGAAAAAAGATGTTATATGCAGTATTTTTCTTCCTGTAAAAAATAACGGAATAGAAACAGATATTGTAAATTTAACATTGAATTCTATGGGTAACGGATTGAAAACGGAAGAGCTTTTAATGTCTCCGTTTGCACCCGTTTTTTTCAATCCATTTTATGATCCTTTATTACTTCTGAGCATGCTCAGAAGAGGTCTGAGCAACCAGGAAGTAGCCATACAAAAATAAAAATGGACAATAAGCGGATTAAAAACTGATGAAACAGGATGCCACTTAAGGGTACGTTCACATGTATGCAGATTTGATGCGCAGGATTTGATGCAGAGGATTTTCTGTTGCAGATTTCAATGTAAACTAAATGACTGAGCACAGCTTCTTATTTGCAGTTACAAATCCTGCGCATCAAATCTGCGCAGGATTCTGTACGTGTGAATGTACCCTAAAAGAGTATTCTGGCTTTATGCTATGTGGTAGCTTGGGGGTGCAGGGTATATGGGGGTGTAGCTGTGCGGTTACTAAAGGGTGCTTGCTTAACCCTTTCTATTCGTGACGCCAGGGTGAGGGCTATTCTCTGTATGCTTGTCCTACCGCCACACTTCCCAAGAGCGATAGGGAGATAGGAAATAATGGATTGTCCACAACGAGAGATTTGCTGAAACTTGTCGGAACTTTTATTGAAGATTTTATGCAATAATAAACAGGAACAGTCCATATAACAAAGTCTATTAGAGCTTGACAAGTGGTTGGGACCTTGTGAGTCTATTGAGCTTAGGAAGGTAATTGTTGTGCTGATCCACTGGATTTAGGGGTTTAGATTTGGTCCAGTAATCACGCTAGCTTTAGCGGGGATTGAGATTTTAACTCACGGTTTAGTTTCAGGCTGAGGCCGGCAGGCTTCTGGCCTAGCTTGTCTTTGTAAGTTGCGCAGATCCGTCCTAATAGTCCGGCTTCCACGAGAGCAGTAACCCAAGAGCGCGATCATTGGCTACAGTTCCCTTATATGGGCAGGGGCTGGACTAAAGCTCACTGGTCCATAACAACTGTCAATCTACTGTACATAGAGTTATAGGTAAACATGTGACCCAAGGACCTCCAAAGGTCCTCCAACATACCACAGAGGGATAAACATAGTCACATGACCGAAGGTCCTGCGACGCTACCAAGGTAAGCATACTAATATACATTATGTTAAATATATACATTTAAACATTACAAAAGAGGCGACTAGGGGCTGTCCCACCTGGGGGACCCTACCTGAACGTAGTAACTCTGACTTTGGGGACCACTACACAAGGTACGGTATGCAATACGGTACCGGGACACCACATACATCTTATCCCCTATCCAAAGGATAGGGGATAAGATGCATGATCACAGGGGTCCGCCGGGGGCTGCACCGAGATTGCGGGGTGTCCCCAGCGGCGGGACCCCTGAGATCATACATCTTATACCCTATCCTTTGGACCTTGGCTCTGCCACGGCTCTCCTGTGCAGGAGGCGTGTCGGCTACAGCATGAGATCGTGGCTGACAGGCCCCCCCTATGTATCTCTATCAGAGAGGCGGAGATGCAGCATTTGTGCATCCCCCCCCCCTCTCCCATACACCTGTATGGAGGGGGTTTGTCGTCTACCTCAGTGAGGTAATGCTGGGTCCCCGTACAGGAGATCGCGGTCAGACCCTCCGCAATCAGACACTTATCCCCTATACTGCAGATAGGGGTTATGTGGGAGATTTATCAAAACCTGTCCAGAGGGAAAGTTGCTGAGTTGCCCATAGCAACCAATCAGATGACTTATTTCATTTCTAAAAGGCCATTTCTATGGGCAACTCAGCAGCTTTTCCTCTGGACAGGTTTTAATTCATCTACCCCTAAGTGTCTATGGCTGCATTACTCCTTTAATGGCATCCTTTTGCATCAGTTTGCATCCGTTTGTTAGTATGGTCCGTTTAGCAGACGGGAGAGTAGCGGGACGGGAGGCAACGGCCGTGTGAACGAACCTTAGCCTGCGCTACAGCTTATGTTCCCCTTGGGTACAACAACTCACTTGGGAAGGAGATAGCATCAGGGTGCACTATGGGTTCTGGTGTTCTTGTGGATGTTACTATGACTTAAACATTGTAAAGACCAATTCCTCCTTTATTGCAGTTGAAGTGACCTCTTTCAGCCGGATAATAATGTCCCAGCCGCAGAGCAATAATTGTTTAGAAATGGTTTCAGAAATTCATGTGATCGCCATAACAAATGTAGCCCAGGTTTTTGCAATACAGTTCCCATATCAGGTTATTCCTCAAAACCTGACTAAACTGTATCAAAATGTGTGTACAAATTTTTATCCGTATACGGTTGAAAACCGTATGCGGTTTGAAAAATGATGTACAGTTGCATACATTTTTTTTAAAGAAAAAACGTATTCATTTTTAACTTTTCACTCCATTATGAATAAAGTTTCACTTGTTTTCAAATTGAAAACGTATACAGGAACTGTATTGCAAAAACGTGGTGTGAACCCAGCCTTATCCATAACTCCAACATCATGACAGCCACTGGGTCTGGGACTTCCTAACAGACTTATTACATATAGATAGGGGTTATTCTTTGCCTTTATGATATCACATAATCATTTCCATGATTGAATTTACAGCTTATGTTCTTAATCCATCCACTTGTATTAATGAATTGATGTAATAATGTTTCATAATAAAGCAGGGAAGGTTCAGGGAATTGCTATATAAGCAAATATGCACCAAGAACTTAAAGAATCCATTGCAGAGTGCTCTGAAAATCTAATGTAGTCAGTGTAAAGGTCAAACATGCCACTGCAAGTGATCATTTCCATCCTAAATATGGTACGGTGCATCTGCTTACACCAGCAGAAAGGCTTGTACTACTTGTCTGTGTCCACTAGAGAGCCCTGGCATCTTTGAATCTCTCAGCAGGGGTTATATATAGTTTTCGGTTACAGTTTTATGTTTAGAGGTTTTTTTTTTTTTTACATATGGGTCCAATAGACACATTGAATTATTCCTTAGGTACCAAGTAATTTTTGGATTTTAAAATCAAACAATATTTTTAAATTTTTCATCTTGTAATTTTGGAAGTTCATTCTTTTATTGCTTTTTTTTTTTTTTTTTTTACATACTGGCTTATAATATACTGCACATAGATATGCACAGGCACCTACTAGAGCAAGACTGAAGACTGGGAAAGACTGAAACGAGTGGCAGTGCTATCACTGGTACAAAGTGGTTTGTTGAGGCTTGATGCCACTGGAAGGGTTAGCTACTTGGATGAGCATATTGTCTGATCCTGGCAGTTGTAATGGGAGTGTAGTTGTATATTCCAGCTGTCCTTCCTCCAATGAACATGCAGGCTCAGTGGCAGAACTTGCGCAATCACCTTGATATAATAATACAATTGTTACGGTCTGCGCTCCGGCCGTCTACTGCTGCCGGCGGGGTTGGAGTTCACATTTCGGGACGTGCCTGCATGCAACTCCCAGCCCTTCACTCACCCCGGTCCTCTGCCACCTCCTCTCCTGCCTCTCACCTCCGGCGTGCGTGTCCCCGTCTCCTAGGGCACGTGCATACCGGAGCTTTAAGATTAAAAGGGCCAGTACGCCCTTAATTATGTGTTCACCTGTGTCTCCTCTATAAGTTTCTGCTCCTCCCCCACATCCCTGCCAGATCTTTGTGCCATTGAGAAAGCGTTACTGTGTTTTGCCTTGCCTTGTTACTGACCTCCTGCTACCTGACCTTGCTCCTGTGCCGCCTGCATCTCGTGATGCCCTTCGGTCTCTGCAATGCTCCTGCCATTTTTCAGGAATTTGTCAATTACATTTTCCGAGATCTTCTCTACACCTGTGTTGTCATATACCTAGATGACATCTTGATCTTCTCTACCAACTTAGAGGAGCATCAAACTCATGTTCATCAGGTTCTTCAACACCTTCGGAAGAATCATCTTTATGTCAAACTGGAGAAATGTCTATTCGAGAAATCAAGTCTCCCGTTTCTCGGCTACATTGTTTCTCATCAAGGCCTGCAGATGGATTCAGATAAATTGTCTGTGGTTTTGGATTGGCCTCGTTCTTCTGGACTACAGGCTATTCAACGCTTTCTGGGATTCGCTAACTACTATCGTCAATTTATCCCACATTTCTCTTCTTTGGTTTCCCCGATTGTGGCTCTCAGTAAAAAGGGCTCTAAATTTAAAGTCATGGCCTACTGAGGCTGAACAGGCCTTCACCCGTTTAAAGTCTGCATTTTTCCTCTGCTCCTGTGCTTTCTAGACCTGATCCGGAGAAGCCCTTCGCTTTGAAGGTTGATGCCTCTTCTGTTGGAGCCGGTGCTGTTCTGACCCAGAGAAACGCAGAGGGCAGGACTATAACTTGTGGTTTCTTTTCCAAGACTTTCTCTCCTGCTGAAAGGAACTGCTCCATTAGAGATTGAGAACTCCTCGGCATTAAGCTTACCTTGGAGGGATGGCGACATTTATTGGAAGGGTATTGTCATACACATCTACACAGACCATGAGAATCTTCTGCACTTGCAGTCTGCTCAACGATTGAATCCTCGCCAGGCAAGGTGGTCTGTGTTCTTTTCTAGATTCACTTTATACGTTCATTTCCGTCCAGCTAATAAGAACATTGTCACGATGCCGGCTGGCAGGAGGTGGATCCTCTGTGCCAGAGAGGGATTGGCGTGGACCGTGCTAGTGGACCGGTTCTAAGTCACTACTGGTATTCACCAGAGCCCGCCGCAAAGCGGGATGGTCTTGCTGCGGCGGTAGTGACCAGGTCGTATCCACTAGCAACGGCTCAACCTCTCTGACTGCTGAAGATAGGCGCGGTACAAGGGAGTAGACAGAAGCAAGGTCGGACTTGGCAGAAGGTCGGGGCAGGCAGCAAGGATCGTAGTCAGGGGCAACGGCAGGAGGTCTGGAACACAGGCTAGGAACAAACAAGGGAACGCTTTCACTGGCACAATGGCAACAAGATCCGGCGAGGGAGTGCAGGGGAAGTGAGGTATACATAGGGAGTGCACAGGTGAACACACTGATTAGAACCACTGCGCCAATCAGCGGCGCAGTGGCCCTTTAAATCGCAGAGACCCGGCGCGCGCGCGCCCTAGGGAGCGGGGCCGCGCGCGCCGGGACAGGACCGACGGAGAGCGAGTCAGGTACGGGAGCCGGGGTGCGCATCGCGAGCGGGCGCCACCCGCATCGCGAATCGCATCCCGGCTGGAGGCGGTATCGCAGCGCACCCGGTCAGTGGATCTGACCGGGGCGCTGCGGGAGCGAGAGTGTAGCGAGCGCTCCGGGGAGGAGCGGGAACCCGGAGCGCTCGGCGTAACAAACATCAGAGCTGAAGCTCTCTCCAAGTCCTCTGATGTCATAGGTTTGGACTCGACACCAAGGCATGTTATTCCTCCAGATCGCTTGATTTCTGTCGTTCCAGACAAAATTCAGCAAGTGCCTCCTGGAAAATCTTTTGTGCCCACCAGATTTGAGACGCAAAGTACTGAAGTGGGGTCATTCTTCTCTGTTGGCAGGTCATCCTGGTGTACTTTATTCCTTATTTTTCTGCATTACTGGTGGCCGCATCTTGAACGTGATGTTTCTGATTTTGTCCGTTCCTGTGAAACTTGTGCCCGTGACAAAACTTCTTGGCTGAAACCAGCTGGACTCTTGCAGCCTTTTCCCATTCTGGAGACTCCCTGGTCCCACATCGCTATGGATTTTATCACTGATCTGCCTCCTTCCCAGAATAACGCAGTCATTTGGGTTGTGGTCGATCGGTTTCATCCCTCTTCCTGGCCTCCCATCTGCTCCACAGTTGGCTAAGTACTTCTTACTCCATATCTTTTGTCTACATGGTCTTCCACAGCATATTGTTTCAGATTGCAGAGTTCAGTTTGTTTCAAAATTCTGGCGAGCTCTTTGTACCCATCTGGACATCAATTTGGACTTCTCTTCTGCCTACCACCCTCAGTCCAATGGTCAGGTGGATAGAGTTAATTAAATTTTAAAGACTTATCTTTGGCATTTTGTTTCAGCTCGCCAGGACGATTGGGTCGACCTTCTCCCTTGGGCGGAGTTCTCATATAATGATAAGGATTCCGAGTCTATGAGGTCTTCTCCCTTTTGTGTTGTTTATGGACTCCATTTCCATTCCCCTCTTCCTCTTCCAGTCTCTTCTGGTGTGCGAGCTGTTGATGAGCTTGCTCGGGAGTTCTCTACAATTTGGCAACAAACTCGACAATCTCTCAAGCCTCCACACGCATGAAGGCACAAGCTGATAGGGGTAGAAGATCTCCTCCGTCCCTCTCTCCTAGTGACAAGGCATGGCTTTCCTCCAAATATATTCGGTTCAAGATACTCTACTACAAGCTCGGTCCTCGCTATCTTGGTCCCTTCCAAGTGTTACAAAAAATGAATCCTGTCTTTAACAAACCTGCTACTTTACGTATTCCTAATTCTTTCCATGTTTCTCACCTCAAGCCTCTTGTCATAAACCGGTTTTCACAAAAGCATCTTGTCCCCAAACCAGTCTCTGGCTCTTCTGATGTCTTTAAGGCCAAAGGGATTCTTGCCACCAAGACCGTGAGAGGTAAACAATTTTTCTTAGTTGAATGGAAAGGTTATGATCCTGAGGAGAGATCTTGGGACCCGGAGGAGAATATCCTGGATCGTGACGTTCTCAGGAAATTTCTGAACTGAAGAAGGAGGCGGAGACCAAAGGGGGGGGTGAGGTACTGTCACGATCTGTGCTCCAGCCACCTGTGCTGGCCGTGAGCGCATTTCCCTGTCATCTACTGCTGCCAGCAGGGCTGGGGTTCGCAACGCGGAACGCGCCCGCATGCGAATCCCAGCCCGTCACTCACCCCGGTCCTCTGCCACCTCCTCTCCTGCCTCTCACCTCCGGTGCGCGTGTCCCCATCTCCTAGGGAGCGTGTGCGTGCTGGAGCTTTAAGATTTAAAGGGCCAGTGTGCCCTTAATTATGTGTTCACCTGTGTCTCCTCTATAAGTTCCTGCTCCTCCTCCACATCCCTGCCGGATCTTTGTTGCTTTGTGCCATTGAGAAAGCGTTACTGTGTTTTGCATTGCCTTGTTACTGACCTCCTGCTACCTGACCTTGCTCCTGTGCTGCCTGCCTACTGACCTCCTGTTTCATTCCTGACCAATCACCAGTGCCGCCTGCCCAGACCTTTTGCTATCCTGACTATGAGTTGCTGTTCTCCTTCTGTACCTCGAATCTCCTCAGCCGTCTGTGTGGTCGAGTCGTGCCAGGGGTAGCGACCTGGGTGCCGCTTGCCGCAGTAAGTCCATCCCGCTTTGCGGCGGGCTCTGGGGAAAACCAGCGGCACCTTAGACTCTGCTCCCTGGTACGGCCCGCATCATCTGCCACACAGGTCCAGCGGATCCACTACCCAGAGTGTTCCTGTCTATTGAACAGTGAGTGTTACAACAATAAAGTTCCTCAGCTGTTACATCACAGTGCTTTAGGGGTTAAAAAAAAGTATGTGGACACTTTGGCCTAGTAAAAAGTACCTATGTGTTTTTTCTCCCTCATTTACTTGCACTTCCTTTTTATAAGACTAGATGAAAAATACTCTTTAGTTTCTGTTCTCTTACTGAGACGACATTGTATGTCCTTTATTGACCTACAGTAAAAGTAGGGTACTTTTTAAGCCCCAACCTAAATGGAATTGAACCTGTCCTTCCTGTGTACAGTCATATTTAATGTTATATTCTTGTATTCTGAATATTTAGAAGGAGAACTTTGAACAGAAATATGAGTATATCCATGATTATTACAGAGATTTGCATTCTCCATAACACTACCATCTCCAGCAGATGGAACAATGCTGGGAGACCTGTGAGAATGCTACAGGCAGTAGTCCTCATGGTGGTCACAGTCTTGGTCACTATGGTCACTGTGGCTAGAGGGCTTCCACAGGAACATCACATCCATTTGGGCACTCCCTGAATGTATGTGTCCTGGCTGATGGTTTTAGGTTCACCCTTGATGGTGAGGTGCACAAAGAGCCAAACTCAAGGGGTAACTTGAAAATAACCCACAGTTTACTTTATTGGCAGTCAGAAGAAATAATGCAAAATGGAAGCCGCCTGAAGCATGCGGCAGTAGTGAGCTTCACTCCCCAGCTCGATGCTCAGCCCGTTTGATTGCAGGTAGTGGCTGCATAGACTATAATGGAGTCAGGCGTGAAGCACGCAAGTGTCCCATGTTTCACAAACATCTCATGATTGGTGGAGCTCTCTACACTAAAACCTAGTCAAAATGTTTGACTAATTTTCTATAATGCTAAATAGTAGAAGAAATTCGGGCTCAGGGTCATGGATATTGATTCAATTGGTATTTATTATGATTAATAAAATTACATAACAACATGTGTTGTGTCCTATGACTCTCAGGGCCCTTGTGGGTCGATAGGGACACTGTAACAACTTATAATTAATAAAAATAGCAATAAAATGGCATAAAATAAAGGCAAATTTAACCACACACTTATCTAGTAAGTCCGTCCTGGATAAAGCAATAGACAGTATATTCCGTTATAGCTTCACTCGATCCTCAAATTCAGTGATCACTCTTATGTATAAAATATAGCAGTGGAAGATATACGGTCCAATTCAATATGTTAATATTGTCCAGGTACAATGAGTTCAGTATGTAACAATAAAGTTTATAACTCCCCGGTCCGTGGATAAAATTGCAGGGGAGGGTGATGTCAATGTACTGAACAGATGTGCTCTAAGGTTATGCTGTATAGTAATGATAAGGTTATTGGTGGTCACAGGTTATTGATCAGCTGGACGCATTTCAGGACCCCCATAGGTCCTTTCCTCGGCAGCTTAACATACAGTTTTTTTTATAATGGTAGTAATGCTTTAGTGAGGGGCCTAGGAGCTGGTCCATATTTATTCTACCTCTTTTTGTCCCAGTGCTTTTTAAAAATAGAAGCTGGAAGAAGCAATCTGACTGGTTGCTATGGCAACTGCACCACTTTTACTCTTCACATGTTTTGGTGAATCTCCCCCAATATGTGCACTTGGCTAGGTGTATAGAAGATTTGGCACTTCTTCATTAAAGGGGTACTCCATTGGAATTTTTTTTTTTTTAATCAACTGGTGCCAGAAAGTTAAACAGATTTGAAAATTACTTCTATTTTAAAATCTTAATCCTTCCAGTACTTATCAGATGCTGTATGCTCCACAGGAAGTTGTATTTCTTTCTGGAATTCTTTTCAGTCTGACCACAGTGCTCTCTGATGACATCTATTTCCGTGTCAGGATAGGTTTGCTATAGGGATTTGCTTTGCCTCTGGACAGTGAAATCACACCCCCTCCCATAGACATAAATGGAGGGGGCATTGCACGACCCCATGAGGGAACATGGCGTGACGTCACGTCTCCAGTTCCGGAAATTCAAAGTTTTTGTAATGACATAACTTATTTTGTAACATAATCTGCAGCAAAAAAAAATACTAAAACCTTATTTGTGAGGTGAAATAAAAAAAAAAGCCATTTTGTAACTTTTGGGGGCTTCCGTTTCTACACAGTGCCTTTTTTGGTAAAAAATTACACCTTATCTGTATTCTGTAGGTCCATATGGTTACAAGGATACCCAATTTATGAAGGTTTTATTTTATTTTACTACTTAAAAAAATTATACAGTGGGGCAAAAAAGTATTTAGTCAGCCACCGATTGTGCAAGTTCTCCCACTTAAAAAGATGGGAGAGGCCTGTAATTTTCATCATAGGTATACCTCAACTATGAGAGACATAATGAGAAAAAAATCCATAAAATCACATTATCTGATTTTTAAAGAATTTATTTGCAAATTATTGTGGAAAATAAGTATTTGGTCACCTACAAACAAGCAAGACTCCTGGCTCTCACAGACCTGTAACTTCTTCTTTAAAGGGGTACTCCGGCGCTTAGACATCTTATCCCCTATCCAAAGTGGCGGGATCCCCGCGATCTTGCACATAGCACCCCCTTAAAATCAGTCCCCGGAGCATGTTCGCTCCAGGTCTGATTACTGGCGATCACGGGGACCGGAGCATGGTGACGTCACGGCTCCGCCCCCGTGTGACATCACGCTCCCGCTCAATGCAAGCGTATGGGAGTGGGCGTGATAGCTATCACGCCCCCTCTCATAGGCTTGCATTGAGGGGGCAGAGCGTGATGTCATACGGGGTGGAGCCATGACATCACAATGCTCCGGTCCCCGTGATTGCCAGTAATCAGACCTGGAGCGAACGTGCTCCGGGGACTGATTTTAAGGGGGTGCTGCGTGCTGCATGCATGTAATGATAGCGCAGTGCCACAGCGGGGATCCCAGGGCTCCCCAGCAGCGGGACCGCGGCGATCAGGCATCTTATCCCCTATCCTTTGGATAGGGGATAAGATGTCTAAGCGCCGGGTACCCCTTTAAGAGTCTCCCCCGTCCTCCACTCATTACCTGTATTAATGGCACCTGTTTGAATTTTTTATCAGTATAAAAGACACCTGTCCACAACCTCAAACAGTCACACTCCAAACTCCACTATTGCCAAGACCAAAGAGCTGTCGAATGAAACAAAAACCAGAAACAAAATTGTAGGCCTGCACCAGGCTGGGAAGACTGAATCTGCAATAGGCAAGCAGCTTGGTGTGAAGAAATCAACTGTGGGCGCAATTATTAGAAAATGGAAGACATACAAGACCACTGATAATCTCCCTCAATCTGGGGCTCCACGCAAGATCTCACCCTGTGGTGTCAAAGTGATCACAAGAACGGTGAGCAAAAATGCCAGAACAACACGGGGGGACCTAATGAATGACCTGCAGAGAGCTGGGACCAAGATAACAAAGGCTACCATCAGTAACACACTGTGCTGTCAGGGACTCAAATCATGCAGTGCCAGACGCGTCCTTCTGCTTAAGCCAGTACATGTCCTGGCCTGTCTGAAGTTTGCTAGAGAGCATTTGGGTGATCCAGAAGAGGATTGGGAGAATGTCATATGGTCAGATGAAACCAAGGTAGAACTTTTTGGTAAAAACTCAACTCGTCGTGTTTGGAGGAGAAAGAATTCTGAGTTGCATCCAAAGAACCCCATACTTTGGGGCTGTTTTTCTGCTAAGGGACCAGGACGACTGATCCGTGTAAAGGAAAGAATGAATGGAGCCATGTATTTTGAGATTTTGAGTGAAAGCCTCCTTCCATCAGCAAGGGCATTGAAGATGAAACGTGTCTGGGTCTTTCAGCATGGCAATGATTTAAAACACACTGCCCGGGAAACTAAGGAGTGGCTTCGTAAGAAGCATTTCAAGGTCCTGGAGTAGCCTACCCAGTATCCAGATCTCATCCCCATAGAAAACCTTTGGAAGGAGTTGAAAGTCTGTGTTGCCCAGAGACAGCCCCAAAACTGCTCTAGAGATCTGAATGGAGGAATGGGCCAAAATACCAGCAACAGTGTGGGAAAACCTTGTGAAGACTTACAGAAAACGTTTGACCTCTGTCATTGCCAACAAGGGGTATATAACAAAGTATTGAGATTAACTTTTGTTATTGACCAAACACTTATTTTCCACCATAATTTGCAAATACATTCTTAAAAAATCAGACACTTTTATGGATTTTTTCCCTCATTATGTCTCTCTTAGTTGAGGTATACCTATGATGAAAATTACAGGCCTCTCATCTTTTTAAGTGGGAGAACTTGCACAATTGGTGGCTGACTAAATAATTTTTTGCCCCATTGTAACTATTATATTATAACATCATAACTACATACACCAAAATTACTACGTTTAAAATAGTCATCTTCTGACCCCTATAACTTTTTAATTTGCCCGCATACTGGGCTATATCAGGGCTCTGTATCCAACAGCTGTAGTTTTATCTGTACCATTTTTGTTTTAATGGGACTTTTTGATCGCTTTTTATTGATATTTTTGGTATATGAAGTTAAGTATGAAGTGTTTTTTTACGTGTATTCCATCGACTGCGCAGTTTAGCTAACCTTTTATTTCAGTAGTTCGGACATTTACGCACGCGGCATATGATTATTTTTATTTCATTATTTTATTTAAAAAATGGCAAAGGAGAATTTAAACTTTTATTAGGAAGGGGTAAAGTCGCTTTTATTAACGTTTTTTTTTACACCTTTTATTTTTTTTAATTTTTTATTCCCCATAGGGGCTATAACATGCAATCTTGATTGCATATACTGTTGAATGCTATGCCACAGCATAGCACTGATCAGTGTTATCAGTGCTCTGCTTTCCTGCAGAGCCTGACTGGAGCATCAGAGGACCAATCAGACGGTGAGGAGGCAAGTAAGGGCCCTCCCGCCATGCTCTCAGCTGATCAGGACATTGCAATCCCGATCAGCTGCAGGTACAAAAATATACACATTTTTAACCAATGTATATAAAAAATTAGGACTGCCACTAACGATTTTTTTCAGGTCAGTTATTAGTTGGCCCATTATTGTTTTGATTAATCGACTAATCAGATAAAAATAACCATAGTGGAGAAGCAGATAATTTGTGAGTTAGATTAGGGAGGGGTAAATAATGAGGGGAGGGGAACGGACTGAATGTCTTCTGTGTGTTTTAGGTAAGGGATGTATTGTGTGTTAAGAGAAAGTTTGTGGGGTCAGTTAGATGCTGAGTTTTTCAGAGGACGAGAGTAGAACTGTTATATTATATTTAAATACGTATAATAATTATTTTAAGTATAATTTTCTTTTTTTTATTCTTTGTAAGGGCTATACCCCCCCCCCCTCCCTGTTTCTTACCTGTGGCCATATAGGAGGGGCAGCACATTACTTGGTTGTCCATCCTTCTTGCTCGAGCAGCCCATTTAGTGAAGAGGGGGCCAGTATACATACCGGTAATCTTCTACTTCCTGCATCTTCTCTCTGCCACTATAACAAGTCTGGCCTAACAACCGGGGACTCAAGATAGCTGCACAAACGAGCTGCAGAAGGCAGAAGATGGAGTGTGCTGGGCCACCTCTTCACTAAACAGGCTGTCGAGGACCACAGTTGCATATATACATAGTGATAATCACTAAGAGAATCATTACGAAGACTGGGGTGAGTTTAGAACTTGTTTAGTGCACAAATGTGAATGTGCGTCAAATTTATCAAATGGTGCTCAAAATTTGATGAATCCCCATAAAACTGTTCTAGTTGTTTCAAATGTCACATGGACCTTAATACAATTATCGCATAGAACCATTTTGGTCGTTCTGTAGGGCAAGGTTGACCTGCCCTGTGATAACTTCTAAATCTGGCCCATGAGACTTTTGTGAGACATTTCACAAAAAGTCACACATGATAAATTAGTGACCACTGCACAAAGTGCTCTAAATAAGAACACTTCATGGTAATAAAACTTCATGGTATAAACGTTCTAAATAAAATGTCGCAGAAAATGTCGCACGTGACCAGCCTGCAACAAATTTAGATGAAGAAAGCTGTCTAAATGGTTTGATAAATTCTCCTCAAAGTGTTTGTGAACTAAAGAAATTGACTGACCAACTAATTAACCCCTTAATGACTAATTTTTGCCTTAGGGACCCGACCAATTTAGTTTTTTGAACTTTCGTGTTTTCCTCTTCCCCTTCCAAAAATCATAACGCTGTCAGTTTTGCACCTACAGACCCATATAAGGGCTTGTTTTTTGCATCCCAATTGTTCTTTGTAATGACATTACTTATTTTATTACATAATCTGCGGCAAAACACTTATTTGTGTGGCAAAATAAAAAACAACAGCAATAACAGGACCAGGCTGTACAGGTACGCCCTGCTTCCTTAACTACTAGGATGCATGGGCGGTTAATCGATAAGTTGTTTCTTACAAGTATTACAAATAGTCCTAGAGTCTCCTAGGGCTGTGTCCACCTTTTCCAGCCCACTGGAGCACCTGAAAGCTGAACTAATTTATGCAGGCTAAAGCCAGAAACTGCCGAGCCGAGAAGTTTGTGACGAATCAAATCACTGTAACTTCGCTCATCTCTAGAACTGAATCTCATGCTAGGAAATATAATGTATGCAGATTATTACTACCTAGGTGCTTAAAGGGGTTATCCACAATTAGGTGATTTTAGTACGTACCTGCTAATAGTAAAGGACATGCTTAGAAAGAATCCATGCTTGTCTTGGGGCTAAATGGCTATGTTGTAAGATTACCATAATTACCATTTTTGTGAACTGTGTATTTCCTGTTGAAGTTTGGTCTCTTAAACTACAAATACCATAGTTCCTTGTGTATTAGTTTGAGGTCATTTTCTTCCTACCCACACATCAGTGGGGTGCACCCATTGAAACACAAATGAGCTGCATTCCATCCAAAAGACCAGTGTTTTCTAACAAGGGTTGCTCCAGCTGTTGCAGTGATCTTTCTCCCAACCCACGATCGCCCCACCCATTGAAGCAGGACAGTCTCCCTTTGCACACCTGACTAGTGATGTAATGTCTCGACGCACTGCAACCTTGAAAAACTCGAGACCTGAGTAATTTTGTATGCTGTTAAAAATAAGTATTTGGGCTAAAATCACAGAAAAATTGCAAGACCCCCCTTTACACACAGGTACAGACACTATATTATGAACTACACTAACTTTACAGCCCCTGTAGCATAGTAAAAAAAAAAAATTATTCCTGGAATACCCAACATTACATTTATCCACATTGAACCCCAGACACTATATTATGAACTACACTAACTTTACAGCCCCTGTAGCATAGTCAAATAAAAAAATTCTTGGAATCCCCAACATTACATTTATCCACATTGAACCCCAAATGGCTGCCTGAACACTCATTTGCCCAGATTTATTAACTTTCTGGTTTAGCCCATAGCAATCAAAGCTCAGCTTCCATATCTTAATAAGCTCTGTTAAAGTGAAAGCTGGTCTGTGATTGGTTGCTATTGGTAAAAAGACAGTTTTGGTTTCAGGCACATTGGTACATCTAGTCCAAAGTGTCCAATTGTTGGATGTTGAAAACTATGGGGTGCCAATAAGCCCCTCTGGATACAGGGATGGCCCAGCACAGCTGTACCAGCTTGGGCAGTTCTTGAGTGCCGAGGCCTCATATATCTGTGTTTCCTTACATTTCAAACAGAACATGCATACACTGAGTACTCTTCAGGGTGCTAGGTTTTACCATGTATACCACTTTGCAACGTGTTATATATATAGTAAAATCTTTATCCTTACCATCCCCAGGGGACGTTTTTGCCCCCAATGATGGGGAAGATATAAAGTTATAGGGGGACATTTATCATTGTTTGCTTTGGTAAGCGAGTTCTGTAGGCATTCTTTTTTCTTGCTTTGGTTTTGCTTATGTGTGACATATTTATCATACTATCACAGGGGGTTGATAAATTTGGCTCACATAAGCAAAAACCAATAAAATCACTTGAAATACAATTTTCTTAGCACACATAAGCAAAAAAATGTATGTGTGTTAATTACATTTTTTTAACCACTTTTTCCCCCTAAATGTACTAACCCATTTTTTTTCTTTTCTTTTCATTTCAGATCTGACTATCATGTGGGCTACTTCAGATTTGGGGGGCTACGATGACCAGCATTTTTATGTTTAATATTAACAACATTTTGTAACGAGGGATTGAGGGGGAGTGTTTTTTGGAATAAAAGTTTTTTAAATGTGTTTTTTTTTATTTACTTTACAGGCTTAGTAGTGGAAGCCGTCTTATAGACTGAGTCCATTACTAAGCCGGGGCTTAGCGTTATC
The DNA here is from genome assembly GCF_029499605.1 of Hyla sarda. Taxonomy (NCBI): domain Eukaryota; kingdom Metazoa; phylum Chordata; class Amphibia; order Anura; family Hylidae; genus Hyla; species Hyla sarda. The sequence continues at coordinate 220,006,562 of NC_079194.1, read as the reverse complement.
TTCAAAAACAGCTAGCGCTATCCCCCAATTTTTACCCCGGTATCCACCGCCACAGGGGTGTCGGGAAGAGCCGGTACCAACAGGCCCGATGCATCAAAAATGGCGCTCCTGGGGCTAGGCGGTAACAGGCTGGCATTATTTAGGCTGGGAAGGGCTAGTAACTATGTCAGGCTGTTGCTGTTTGGTTGGTAACTGGCTGAGAATAAAAATACAGGAAACCCTATGCGTTTTTTTTTAAATTATTTAATTATTTATGAAAAGAAAAACGCATAGGGTTCCCCATATTTTCATTCTCAGCCAAATACCAACCAAGCAGCAACAGCCTGACGTTACCAGGGTGGACGAGGCCATTGTTACTGGCCGTCCCCAGCCTAAATAACGCCAGCCTGTTACCGCCTAGGCCCAGGAGCGCCATATTTGACGCTCCGGGCCTGTTGGTAGCGGCTCTTCCCGGCACCACTGTGGTGGTGGGTACCGGGGTAATAATTGGGGGTTAGTGCTAGCTGTTTTTAGGGCTAACACTAAGCCCTGGCGTAGTAATGGATTCGGTCTGTAAAACAGCTTCCACTACTAAGCCTGTAAAGTAAAAATAAATGAAAAAATATGTTTAAAAAACTTTTATTCCAAAAAAACCCTCCCTCACAAGCCCTCGTTAACCATTTTATTAACATTAAACAAACAAACAAAAAAAAACACTTGTCATCGTCATAGTCCACAGGATACACGGATCTGAAATGAGAAAGAAAAAAAAAGCTAGAAAAATAGGTTAGTACATTTATTGTAACCCACCCGCACCGCACCGCATGACTACATCTCCCAGCATGCCCTTACTGTAAGGACATAATGGGAGTTGTAATCATGCAGCAGGGCTGGGGGGAGATGTGCAAGCGGATGACAAGCTTGTCACCTGCCCCCACTACATGACTACAACTCCCAGCATGCCCTTACAGTAAGGACATGCTGGGAGTTGTAGTCATGTTGCACGGGCGGGTGACAAGCTTGTCATCTGCCCGTCCATCTAACACACTCCCCCCCCCCCCGCGCCACGCAACTACAATTCCCAGCATGTCATTACAGTAAGGACATGCTGGGAGTTGTAGTGTTGCGTAGGCGGGAGATGTGCGGGCGGTGACAAGCTTGTCACCCTCTTGTACATTTCCTACCTGCTCGTCCCACTGTGCCTGTGAAAATGAAAGTAAAAAAAGTCATATTTGTGCGACTTTTTTAAAATGCTGTTATAGGCAAGTTTGTAAGGCAGGTCTTACCTTGTTTACACTTGCGACTCTTTGAAGGGGAGTTGTGACTTTTATTTGCTTACGTTCGACTTTTGCAATGATAAATCCTGGACCACTGCAAAGTAAAAACTGAAAATTGCTTAGGTAGGGCAGATTGGTATTTTTTGCTTACCCACAAAAGTCGCACAAAAAATTGCTTAGGCGCACGTGTTACTTTGTGTGCAACTTTTGTAAGGAAAAAAAAGCTGCTTAAATCCCTTGATAAATCTCCCTCACAAAGTCTCCGTCACTGCCCCCTAATTAGTCCCTAGGTATAGCTAGAGTCAGGCACACTTCATACTAGAAGGTCACAAACGTCTTGGTCCTGTTTAAGGTCAAACATATTTTCCTAGGGAGAAGCCCAGCTGCAACCGTAGTTAAAAAAAAAGGTAGAGAATGGTATAGAGAGAAAAAAAATTGTGGGCCTTATTGCAACTTAAAACTGGACGTAGTTTGCCTCTTAGTTGGGGATTTCCTCCTGAATAAACCAACAGCAAAGTCATGCCGCAACAAAGCACATGGAAGTAAGTGGAGGGGAATTCTGCACATTATCCACTGTCCATCCCCCTGAAGATCCTTGAGCAGCTCGGGGCAACTTTGAGGTTGCACCGAGCTGCTCAAGTTTCTATGGGAAGGCTGCAGACGGAAACCTGCTTACTCCTGCTGTTCACTATGTGCTGCCCATTGTTGTGTATGTCGGTACACAACCGACATACACATGCGCCGTTGCTATGCACTGCACGGCGCGGCGCAATGACGAGTGACGTAATTGCGTCTCACAGCGCATAGCAACGAAGCAGGGGACGCAGACCGGAGGCCTGAAGCAGCGCGGTCCCGACCACGGCAACAGGTAATTATACAACCGGGGATGGGGGAGGCAACGGGGCAGCGGCGCTGGCAATGGGTGCAGCTGCCCCTTCTCTCCCCCTGTCTGTCGGCGCCACTTCTCTCCCCCTGGCTATCGGTGCCGGCAATGGGGCAGCGGCACCAATAGCCAGGGGGAGAGAATGGGCAGCGGCACTGATAGCCAGGGGGAGAGAAGCGGCAGTGGCGCCGATAGCCAGGGGGAGAGAAGGGCCAGCAGCAGGGCTCTAGACCCCAGGGCAGGCAGGGGCAGAGAAGCCGGCAGTGACGGCAGGTCTCTGCACATGCAAAGCCGCAGCAGTTCATTGATTTAAACCGCCCACTTTAAATCATTGAACTGCAGCGGCTTATCGGCGTATAACACGCAGGTAGACTTTAGGCTAAAAAAATTTGCCTAAAAAGTGCGTGTTATATGCCGATAAATACGGTACATCTCCCCAAAATAGGATTGTGAACTCTGGTGCACCACAGTGTATCATGAGTAAACAAATATTCCACAGTACTAGACATACCACATCCATGGATGGAAATGTTACTGTATATTTTTCCAGAGATACGCCTGAATGTATTATAATTTCCATCACTTGTTTTTGCATTTTTACATTTGCTATACACACTTTACATCACTGTGGTAATCTATAACATAAACTGGTTTCTGTATTTTATTATATAATTATATCCACAAGAGACAAAATTTAGCTAAAATTTAGCTAAAATCTCACCAGTTGCTACAGACAACTACCCCACTGTTTCATTGTACATGGTTTGATAAATCTCCCCAAAAACTTTCATTTTTAATATAGAAATAATCCACATAGCTGGTTGGTTGAAGTATAAAACTTTTGCTGGAACTGTAACTTGTGTATTTCAGGTGCTGAAGGCCTAACACATCTGTATTGCACATATATTTGTCTGTCATCTTATGCATGCACTGAGGTCTACAGTGTCCATTGGGTTAATTTGTTTGCACATTTCAAGGCATCTCCAACAGCTAACCAGAATCTAGTCAGATGTAGGACTCCTAGCCAAAGAATGTAGGAGCCAATCAAACATCACCCACCTCGCATGGGAATAGAGGTGGGCCTTGATAATTTCTACTTCAGTTCTGTCCTGTCTGAAGTCAATGAGCCTAGGTACTTCTATTATCAGTCCCGCTCTAAGGATATTTCTGCATATCTTGAAGATGTTTAGAAAATAAAAAAGCTGAACAAGAGCCTTGCTTTTATTTCACTGGTTTCTCTAGTAGCCAGTGTCAGCCTGTCAAGTCAGGGAGTGCTTCTCCTGGATACTTTTCTCCCAGTCATAGTTTGCCACAATAGTAAATGGAATGAAGTTCTTAGTCTGTGTTCCTGCATTTTCCCATAGTCACCTCCCATGAGATCCTTATCCAGTAGTTTCTGTAAATTGGACATTAAAGCTAATCACCCACAGTAACCTGTTAGTACAGGCTTGAAGTGCTGGTGTGATACTCTCTGTTCTTTGCACCATGCCTATGTTCATCCCAATTTTTTAGGCTATTGGGGATATTCTAATGATCCTGCTTGGTACAGACGGGTGATCTCAAGCCCCTGGTGCATGGTGATTTATGACCGGCATTTTCATAGTAACGCCTCGTCCCCTGTACTGAGCCTCCTCCCCTTTGCTGAGCATCTTCTGCTGCAGAATGGAGCTCCACTCTGCATTATTATGACTGTGGTCAAGGCTATTGTGCATGTGAAGGAGAGGGGTCTAGATATAGAGTGGTGCTGCATTCTGCAGTGAAGCAGTTTCAGCCCAGGGGAGGATGCGTTACTATAAAAATACTGGCCGGACATCACAGTGCAACCCGGATTACCGATTATCAGAGGCATGAAGCTAAGAGAGTAGGTATCATTTTCATCAGTGTCACCAGAACTACAAGCCGGTACCAACAGGTTAGTGCGGGTGATACTGATGAAAGATTTCCTTTAAGCTAGTGCATCAGACAGCAGTTACATCTGTCTACATCAGACATCTTCACAAACATGTACCAAAGCACCAAAGACCCTGGATGGGTCGGAGCACAACTGACACCACCGGAATCTACTGACTTGAATAGGGGCCAGTATTTTATAGGAGTTAAGTAAAGAAAAATAAATTGGAAATGCAGTATTTTCTTCGGTCAACTCCTGCTTCCTTTAGTGTAGCACAGCAGCTATGGGACCATAAACGTATTATTTAATAGGACAGTGACCAAACTCTTCACCTTGACTTTCCATGCCTCTTTGTGCCTCCCTTTCCTCATGGATGCAATATTTTTTCCCTTTTTCCCATTTTACATTATTGCACATCTTTCTTGTAATCTTTTTATAATAAGATGGGTAACCATGACAAGGGAGCATCCACTATGTCTTAGAGATAATAAGGTTTCACAGACATAGATTCTTTACTGGTAGAGTATGAGACTATTACCATTGCCACTCAATGTTGTGATGGTTGATTCATTGAACAAGTTCATGAAGGGGCTAGGTGCCTTTCTTGAAAAATTTAATATTACAAGTTATGGTTATTAGATTTCTGGAGATTAAACATTAATCCAGGGATTTATTTTGATTGGTATATTTTGAGTTAAGAAGGAATTTTTTTACCTGATATGGAGCATTTGGCACCAGCCTCAGGCTAGGCTTCCACACAGGGTTTTTTTGGAATACTGCCACTGCAGTTTTTGAGCCAAAGCCAGAAATATAAAGGAAGGACTTTCTATTGGATCCCCTTCTGACTTTGGCTCAAAAACTGCAGGGGCAAAAAATAAAACCTGTGTGGAAACCTAGCCTTATATGGGTTTTCTACCTTCCTTTTAATCAACACAGTAGGGTTATAGGTCAAGCTTGCTGAATGCTTGTTTTTTTTAACCGTTTTAACAAATGTAACTTTATAAAACTTGTTCTGGATTTAAGTTTGGGACATTTTATTTTCACAGTAATATGCTGTTGGCAAAACGATACATTATATGCAGCTCACCTGAGCTATTAAAGGGAATCTGTCATACATTTCTTTTGCTTTTGCTGCCAAAACCATGTTTAGATTAAAACGGTACAGAAGAAGGGAGGCTGGGACACTATGAATTACTATGAATCACTTACAGCAGTTTTTTTTTTTACATTTAAAGTGGTAAACAAGTTTTTCAAATCAACTGGAGCCAGAAAGTTAAACAGATTTGTAAATTACTTCTATTAAAAAATCTTAATCCTTCCAGTACTTTTCAGCTGATGAATACCACAGAGGAAGTTAAGTGGTTCTTTTCTGTCTGACCACAGTGCTCTCTGCTGACATCTCTATCCATGTCAGGAACTTTCCAGAGCAGGAGATTTTTGCAATGGGGATTTGCTCCTACTATGGACAGTTCCTGACACAGACAGATCTATTTAACTTTCTGGAGCCAGTTGACATGAAAAAAAAACATTGAAGCCAAAGCCAGATGTAGATCCAGCAGAAAGGGGAAGTATAAATGATTCCTTTATATTTCCCATCCTTTTTAATTCACCTCTGACTTTGGCTCAAAAAATGCACTGGCTGTTTTCCAAAAAATAGCTGTGTGTGACACCAGTGTTCCTTTAACCCCTTAAGGACACATGACGTACTGGAACGTCATGTGTCCACTCCCGATCTATAACGCGGGGCCACGGCGTGGCCCCGCGTCATAGCGGGTCGGGCCCGGCCTCTAACAACGGCCGGGACCCGTGGCTAATAGCGCGCGGCATTGATCGCTGTGCCGCGCGCTATTAACCCTTTAGACGCGGCGTTCAAAGTTGAACGCCGCGTCTAAAGTGAAACCGAAAGCATGCCGGCTAGCTCAGTGGGCTGTTCGGGATAGCCGCGGTGAAATCGCGGCATCCCGAACAGCTGACAGGACAGCGGGAGGGCCCCTACCTGCCTCCTCGCTGTCCGATCGCCGAATGACTGCTCAGTGCCTGAGATCCAGGCATGAGCAGTCATGCGGCAGAATCTTCGATCACTGGTTTCTTATGAGAAACCAGTGATCAACATAGAAGATCAGTGTGTGCAGTGTTATAGGTCCCTATGGGACCTATAACACTGCAAAAAAAAAGTGCAAAAAAAAAGTGAATAAACATCATTTAACCCCTTCCCTATTAAAAGTTTGAATCACCCCCCTTTTCCCATAAAAGAAAAAACACAGTGTAAATAAAAATAAAAATAAACATAAATGGTATCGCCGCGTGCGGAAATGTCCGAATTATAAAAATATATCGTTACTTAAACCGCACGGTCAATGGCGTGCGCGCAAAAAAATTCCAAAGTCCAAAATAGTGCATTTTTGGTCACTTTTTATATCATGAAAAAATGAATAAAAAGCGATCAATAAGTCCTATCAATGCAAAAATGGTACCGTTAAAAACTTCAGATCACGGCGCAAAAAATGAGCCCTCATACCGCCCCATACACGGAAAAATAAAAAAGTTATAGGGGTCAGAAGATGACAATTTTAAACGTATAAATTTTTCTGCATGAAGTTATGATTTTTTCCAGAAGTGCGACAAATTCAAACCTGTATAAGTAGGGTATCATTTTAATCGTATGGACCTACAGAATAAAGATAAGGGGTCATTTTTACCGAAAAATGTACTACGTAGAAACGGAAGCCCCCAAAAGTTACAAAATGGCGGTTTTTTTTTCAATTTTGTCTCACAATGATTTTTTTTCCCGTTTCACCGTAGATTTTTGGGCACAATGACTGACGTCATTACAAAGTAGAATTGGTGGTGCAAAAAATAAGCCATCATATGGATTTTTAGGTGCAAAATTGAAAGAGTTATGATTTTTTAAAGGCAAGGAGCAAAAAACGAAAATGCAAAAACGGAAAAAACCCCGGTCCTTAAGGGGTTAAGGGTATGTTTTCACAGAGGAAAATCATCCCCGAATTCCTCTGTGGTCCGCGATCTTCCTGGTGCAGAAATAATCGGCAACATGTTCAATTTCGGGCAGAATTCAGATTATTCCTTAGTGGAACTTCCACTGTTTGCACACAGCAGCAGAAATCCCTATATAGCCAACAAAATTGTGCTGCAAGTTGGAATCGGTTGGAGTATTGCTGCAGGCCATGCTAGTTTTGCCAAAAAAGTACTGCACTTTGCACTCTGTACCTAAGATCCACTGAATGCCAAAAGCAAAAGAGCTGCAGCTTCCATAACAATAGCTAATATTATTATGCATAGTGTATGTATTTTATATTATCCACTATGTAAACCTGAAATAACAGAGGAATGATGAATCCAGAATATCAGTCAGACCACAAGTGGGGAGAATGTCAGGAAGATGAGGGAGTTGTGCAGTTCTCCCCCCTGCAGACGCGTGATGTTTGGTCAGCTCTGAGATGTGCTCACTATGCAATATAACCAAGTCCTTGAGCAAAAGCCAGCTTGTGTAACAGGGACCGACTGAAAAATCTGCTTCCTGTTTGGAAACTACTTAACGGCCTGTTCTCGAGACGGCAGAAGACATGGGTCAGAAGTAAAATTATCTTTTACTACACATTTCAAGAAATTGACACAACGCATATTATTTGTCGCAACCATGTCACCACAAGAAGCTCTATAATTGACCGAAAACTAATATATTAGACAATTATTAAACATGTTCCTTTAAAAGGTATGCCTTTTTTTGCATTTTTTTTTATTGCAAATACAAAAAAATTGAATTTTAGAAAATATGACTGTGGTTATGAGTAAATGGGTCACTTGTTAGAGGTATCCCCTATAAAACCTAGTAGTTAGGTCTGTATTATATTATCACAGATTCAGTTGCCCCCAATAAGGCAATGTTCACACGGTGGAATGTTCACATGGTGGAATGTCCGTGCGGACATTCCACTAACAACGGATCACCGGCAGAACATGCAGCCACTAGGACCACTCAGAAATGTGAAGTCTCATGGACGCCAATGCATTTACTTGCGAAATCTGCAGTAAGAATAGACTTGTCAATTCTTTCTGCCGGAATCAGAATTTCCGTGGCAGCAACATCTGGTGCGGAAATTCTGCAGTGTGGACAGTGCAGCAGAATCCCATTAAAATCAATGGGACTCTGCTGCAGCGGAATGTCCATGCAAAATTCTGCACGGATATTCTGTTTTGTGAACAAGGCCTAAGGGGTTCAGCTTCCAAGATCGGATACAGTGATACCTCTGTTACCATTCCCATGTTCACTTGACTGTCCAGTAAACTGATCTGCAAAAGACATAGTGGTCCTGATTTACTAAAAGCACTGTAGTGTGGAATATTGTTTTAGAGTTGCATGATTTCACTTTATTTACTATTGTGACGCACAGGTCCTGAAAGTAGCTTTTTCTTTCTGGCCATTTATTTAAATTCATATATGAATTCAATAATAAATAGGTTAGGAAAACACGCTCTTTTTTTGTTGGTTGACCCCATTGCTTTTACCAGTTTGTTGGGGTTGTTGGTTTATTTTGGGGCATTTTGCCACAAGTTTTGGCGCAGACACAACCCAGCAAAAGCAGGTTGAGTTTACAATAGTAAATCAGGGCCAATATGTGCAAACATGCATTAAAAAGGACAGTTTTTGGGCATAGTTCTGTATTGATTGGGGATGGAGATTAAAAATGATTTGGGATTAAAATATTAGGCCTCCCATTATTTGAAGGAGTATTCCAGGATTTTTTTATTCGAATATTTGGCTACAGGGGCTGTAAAGTAAGTGTAGTTCATGATATAGTGTCTGTACCTGTGTTACATGGTGGTCTTGCAATTCTTCTGTGATTTTTGTCCCTATATTTATTTTTAACAGCATACAAAATTAGTGTCATCTCAGGTTTTCCCAGGTTGCAGTGTGACCGAGACATTACATCACTATTCAGGTGTTCAGATGGAGCCTGTCTTTGCTTCAATGGGTGGAGCGACCACTAGGTGGCAGATCATTCTACAAGAATTTGCAACAACTGCACCCTTGTCAGAAAACACTACTCTGTTGCACTGAAGGCAGCACAGGTGTTACGCTGAGCGCTCCGGGTCCCTGCTCCTCCCCGGAGCGCTCGCGGCGTTCACCTCTGTGCAGCGCCCCGGTCAGACCCGCTGACCGGGAGCGCTGCACTAGTGTCACCGGCGGGGATGCGATCCAATCTCCTCACCTGCCCCGTCCTCTGTCTGCTCAGTCCCGGCGCGCGTGGCCCCGCTCCCTAGGGCGCGCGTGTGCTGGCTCTCTGAGATTTAAAGGGCCAGTGCGCCATTGATTGGCGCCTGGCCCCTGCACCTGTGTCTTCCCTATTTAAACCCACTTCCCTTTCCTGTCATCGCCGGATCTTGTTGCCTAGTGCCAGTGAAAGCGTTTTGTGTATTCCCAAGCCAGTGTTCCAGACCCTCTGCTGTTGCCCCTGACTACGACCCTTGCTGCCTGCTCTGACCTTCTGCTACGTCCGACCTTGCTCTTGCCTTGTCCCTTGTACCGCGCCTGTCTCAGCTGTCAGCTGGGGTTGAGTCGCTATCGGGTGGAACGACCTGGGGGTTACCTGCCGCTGCAAGTCCATCCCGCTTTGCGGCGGGCTCTGGTGAAAACCATTAACCCCTTAGACTCCGTTCCCCTGGTACTGCCCACGTCATCACCCCACTGACACAGAGGATCCACCACCAGTGTCCTCGCTGCATACCTATCCGGATCCTGACAACAGGTGTGTTTCAATGGGTGGGGTGGCTAATGTGTGGGGGGAAGAAAAATGACCTCACCCATACAAACAAGGAACTATGGGATTTTTAGTTTGAGAGAACTAACTCCAACAGGAAATAGCCAGTTCACAAAAAGATAGCCACAGCGTTATGGTAATCTCACAGCATAGCCATTTAACCCCAACACTGTCTGGCTAAAATCACTTTATGGTGGATAACCCCTTTAATTCCCAAGTAATGTATTTAACCTGTTGCACCCAGGAATGCCATTAAAGGGGTTATCCAGGAAAAAACTTTTTTTTTTAAATATCAACTGGCTCCAGAAAGTTAAACAGATTTGTAAATTACTTCTATTAAAAATCCTTAATCCTTTAATCTTAATCCTTTCAGTACTTATGAGCTTCTGAAGTTGAGTTGTTTTTTTCAGCCTAAGAGTTCTCTGATGACATGTGTTTCAGGAACCGCCCAGTTTAGAAGAGGTTTGCTATGGGGATTTTCTTCTAAACTGGGCTGTTCCCGAGACACGTGTCATCAGAGAGCACTTAGACAGAAAAGAACAACTCAACTTCAGAAGCTCATAAGTACTGAAAGGATTAAGATTTTTTAATAGAAGTAATTTACAAATCTGTTTAACTTTCTGGAGCCAGTTGATATATATAAAAAAGTTTTTTTCCTGGATAACCCCTTTAAGTACACAGAAAGCCACCTATTTTAAATTTTACAAGACCTGCATCATTAGGGTCAGCTGCTGGATGGTCCCAGAAAAACTGGAGCTGTCCAAATCTTAAATAGACACCAAAATAGGGTTTTGCTGCTCTTGCCAGTGCCATCTGAAGTATACAGGTGCTGTTTACCACATTCTGGATAGAGAAGAATGGCTATGGAGGTAATGATCACAAGAGTGTAGTGTGCAGCCCAGAGGGAAGCAGGATAGTGAACATTTCTGAATGTAAACATAGCAAATCACATAGTCTATAAGCACGATGGATAAAATGTCTATAAACATCTTTAGAGCACAAGTAGAAAAATGGGTACCCTCTAGAGATACCTAGCAACAACTGATTTAGACTTAGATGCTTGAACTTGGTCTAGGTAAGATAAGGGTCAACAGGGCCTATTCCTTTTATGCTAATCACAAAATAGTCCACAGTCTTTACATATTTGGGCTTGACTCCAGAGAGGCCAGCTAGGCAGCTTGCTCAGTGGCAATGTTGGTGGGCCTGTGCAATGCACATCATAATTCAGAGGGGTAGTCATGCATGAAGCAGTTTCAGGTAGAGGAGCACACTACTAATGAGGTGTTTACATGAAAATGCCACTGGTGCAAGAGGTGTCTCCCCTGGCTTACACTGCCATAGCGCACAATTCTAAGGCTAGCATACTTGGGCTGGATTCCTTCTCCCCTTTCTTATGATGTGTCGAATCCTGCGGGACAAACAATGGTCCTAACTTGAGGTCTTGGTCAGTTGGTTGCAGCCCATAAGGGGTAGGTGGAAAACTACCTTCTTCCATGTTACACTGCTTAAGTTAGGAGGTCTATTAACAAATATTTCCTCTCCCCAAGTGTTCCAATGTCTGAATAGGGCGTTATCTTTTTGGGCCTTTCTGCAGTTCAAGGCCTGGATGTGGCACACCACACCTTGGGAATTTTTTCTCTGGGAAGAGCACATTATTCTCTTAATGAGTAGGATCCACAGCAACTTCCTCCTGGAGCTTTAGGATGACTGACTCATCACCTACCAGAAGAGTAATGATATAGCCTCAGGGATTCTTCCCAGAACAGTTAGGGATAGGCCTCTCAGTCGATGCATACCAAATATGTACCTTCAGGAGTAGTGGTCTTGCTACATAGGATGCAGCTTGTCTATACTCTTCTGGGTCAGAGAAGTCCAGGTCGATCAGGGATCCCAAACTTACAGCCTGTATGAGGCTAACAACCTTGGTCGCAGCATCCACAGATGGTGAATTTGCTGCTTGTATTGGCATCGTCAATAGCAAAGGTGTAGATGGCCATGATCCATCGCTGTCTGCCTGCAGGAACAACTCCCCAGAAGGGATGTTGGATAGCCTAGGTATGCTCTTCACATGTGGTTCACTGGACAACATTTCTGGCAGTGGGACAGTGCAACAGGTCTCTACTGTAGGGAAAGGTCTCTCCCAAGATAGTTTACAGAAGGCTCATCTTCTGGTTGGAATTGCTTCCTCCAGTGCAACATAGTAGAAGGTGGCAGCCTGGCAATATCTTTTGGTTCCCATGTGAGAAGGCGCTGGCTGGACTATCCTGCCCTGCATCCAGCACTGTAATTAAACTCTGATGAAGAAGTTTGAGTACTTGGTGACGCAGCAGTAATTTATGGGGCTGTTAGCCCCTTCAGTGTTGACATAAAGTCCTCAATAGCCGTATTAAGCACACTCTTTTAATGGTCTCCTTCACCAGGGGTATACGCTTGTCAAGGTTTGAACACCAAACCTCAAAGCAGTCTTCTACTCAGCATGGCATATTTTTGGCAAAGTCCCCTCGAAGGCTGATATGCATTAGTAGATGGAATTGGGTACTTTTTTTTGAGGATGCACTCACCAAAATGGAACAGTATACTTCTTGAGAGGTTGGTACTGAGAGGTTGGAAATGAAGAATTTTTTGTTTCCGCTTAAGTTTTCTTACTTTTACAAGAAACACAGGAAAACCCCAAATTTGTTGCACAGTTTCTCCAGGAGTACAGCAGCACGTGGCTATTGCACAGGAGACGGGAGCGGTGAGGATCGGAGCACGGACGCGAGCAGGCCCATAGATGATGTGCCCACCAGGAAATCAAACAAAGATGCGGAGGGAGCGGTCAGTCTGGCAGATGGGTCAGAAATACTGGGAATCTTGTTGTTGACTCAAGGAAGTGCTATAAAGAAAGTGTTGGGGGAGCGAGATGCATTTAAAAAGACAGACTGCTCAGTGTTTGTTTGTTCATATGACAAACACAGTAAGGTAGCAAACACTGGGAATGGGCTGACAACTACTATACCTCCTATAAGCTCTGAACATCAGGAGAAACTCAGCTTAAAATGTAGCTCTGACCTCAATCTTGTAAAAAAAAAACTTATGAAACCATGCACTATACCCCCAAAATACCATCACTGGCAAACCTATAAGCTCCGATAGTGTTCAGCCCAACGGGCCGTACAGTGGTTAATATGAGTTTTTTCAAGCCTCTTTTACCACAATATTACAAACTGCAGTCACAAACATACAGACTGAGATGCATTACTTGGAACTTTCTGATATGGAGGACAGATCAAGGCGAACTAACTTGAGCATAAGGGGAATACTGGAGCAAATAAAACAGGAGGATTTGGGCACCTTTATAATAGAGTATTTGTCACGATGCCGGCTGGCAGGTAGTGGATCCTCTGTGCCAGAGAGGGATTGGCGTGGACCGTGCTAGTGGACCGGTTCTAAGCCACTACTGGTTTTCACCAGAGCCCGCCGCAAAGCGGGATGGTCTTGCTGCGGCGGTAGTGACCAGGTCGTATCCACTAGCAACGGCTCACCTCTCTGGCTGCTGAAGATAGGCGCGGTACAAGGGAGTAGGCAAAAGCAAGGTCGGACGTAGCAGAAGGTCGGGGCAGGCAGCAAGGATCGTAGTCAGGGGCAACGGCAGAAGGTCTGGAAACACAGGCAAGGAACACACAAGGAACGCTTTCACTGGCACTAAGGCAACAAGATCCGGCAAGGGAGTGCAGGGGAAGTGAGGTGATATAGGGAAGTGCACAGGTGAACACACTAATTGGGACCACTGCGCCAATCAGCGGCGCAGTGGCCCTTTAAATCGCAGAGACCCGGCGCGCGCGCGCCCTAGGGAGCGGGGCCGCGCGCGCCGGGACAGAACAGACGGAGAGCGAGTCAGGTAGGGGAGCCGGGGTGCGCATCGCGAGCGGGCGCTACCCGCATCGCGAATCGCATCCCGGCTGGCAGCGGAATCGCAGCGCCCCGGGTCAGAGGACGTGACCGGAGCGCTGCCGCGGGGAGAGTGAAGCGAGCGCTCCGGGGAGGAGCGGGGACCCGGAGCGCTCGGCGTAACAGTACCCCCCCCCTTGGGTCTCCCCCTCTTCTTGGAGCCTGAGAACCTGAGGAGCAGACTTTTGTCTAGGATGTTGTCCTCAGGTTCCCAGGATCTCTCTTCAGGACCACAACCCTCCCAGTCCACTAAAAAAAAATTTTTCCCTCTGACCTTTTTGGCAGCTAAAATTTCTTTGACCGAGAAGATGTCCGAGGAGCCAGAAACAGGAGTGGGAGGAACAGATTTGGGAGAAAAACGGTTGAGGATGAGTGGTTTGAGAAGAGAGACGTGAAAGGCATTAGGGATACGAAGAGAGGGAGGAAGAAGAAGTCTATAAGAGACAGGATTAATTTGACACAAAATTTTGAAAGGACCAAGATAGCGTGGTCCCAACTTGTAGCTAGGGACACGGAAGCGGACATATTTAGCGGAGAGCCATACCTTGTCTCCAGGGGAAAAAACGGGGGGAGCTCTTCTTTTCTTATCCGCGAACTTCTTCATGCGTGATGAAGCCTGTAAGAGAGAATTTTGGGTCTCTCTCCATATGATGGAAAGGTCACGAGAAATTTCATCCACAGCGGGCAGACCAGAGGGCAAGGGAGTAGGGAGGGGGGGAAGAGGGTGACGGCCGTACACCACGAAAAATGGGGATTTGGAGGAAGACTCAGAGACCCTGAAGTTATACGAGAATTCGGCCCATGGGAGGAGATCTGCCCAGTCATCCTGGCGGGAGGAAACAAAATGTCGCAAATAATCACCCAAGATCTGGTTAATCCTTTCTACTTGTCCATTGGACTGGGGATGATATGCAGAAGAAAAATTTAATTTAATCTTGAGTTGTTTACAGAGAGCCCTCCAGAATTTAGACACGAATTGGACGCCTCTATCCGAGACAATCTGCGTAGGCAACCCGTGAAGACGAAAAATGTGTACAAAAAATTGTTTAGCCAACTGAGGCGCAGAAGGAAGACCAGGAAGAGGGATGAAATGTGCCATTTTGGAGAATCGATCAACGACCACCCAAATAACAGTGTTGCCACGGGAAGGGGGTAAATCAGTAATAAAATCCATACCAATCAGAGACCAAGGCTGTTCGGGGACAGGCAGAGGATGAAGAAAACCAGCGGGCTTCTGGCGAGGAGTCTTATCCCGGGCACAGATAGTGCAGGCTCGCACAAAGTCCACAACATCCGTCTCCAGAGTCGGCCACCAATAGAAGCGGGAGATGAGTTGCACAGATTTCTTGATACCCGCATGACCTGCGAGATGGGAGGAGTGACCCCATTTGAGGATTCCGAGGCGTTGGCGAGGAGAAACAAAGGTCTTTCCTGGAGGAGTCTGCCTGATGGAGGCAGGAGAAGTGGAGATCAGGCAGTCAGGTGGAATGATGTGTTGCGGAGAGAGTTCAACTTCTGAGGCATCCGAGGAACGAGAGAGAGCATCGGCCCTAATGTTCTTATCGGCAGGACGAAAGTGAATCTCAAAATTAAATCGGGCAAAGAACAGAGACCACCGGGCCTGGCGAGGATTCAGCCGTTGGGCAGACTGGAGGTAGGAGAGGTTCTTGTGGTCGGTGTAGATAATAACAGGAGAACTTGATCCCTCCAGTAGATGCCTCCATTCCTCAAGTGCTAATTTGATGGCTAGAAGCTCTCGATCCCCGATGGAGTAGTTCCTCTCCGCTGGAGAGAAGGTCCTAGAGAAAAAACCACAAGTGACAGCATGCCCGGAAGAATTTTTTTGTAGAAGAACAGCTCCAGCTCCCACTGAGGAGGCATCAACCTCCAATAGGAAGGGTTTGGAAGGGTCAGGTCTGGAGAGGACGGGAGCCGAAGAAAAGGCAGACTTGAGTCGTTTAAAGGCGTCTTCTGCTTGAGGAGGCCAGGACTTGGGATCAGCATTTTTTTTGGTTAAAGCCACGATAGGAGCCACAATGGTAGAAAAATGTGGAATAAATTGCCTGTAATAATTGGCGAACCCCAAAAAGCGTTGGATAGCACGGAGTCCGGAGGGGCGTGGCCAATCTAAGACGGCAGAGAGTTTGTCTGGATCCATCTGTAGTCCCTGGCCAGAGACCAAATATCCTAGAAAAGGAAGAGATTGGCATTCAAACAGACATTTCTCAATTTTGGCATAGAGTTGGTTGTCACGAAGTCTCTGAAGAACCATACGGACATGCTGGCGGTGTTCTTCTAGATTGGCAGAAAAAATTAGGATATCGTCCAGATATACAACAACACAGGAGTATAACAAATCACGAAAAATTTCATTGACAAAGTCTTGGAAGACGGCAGGGGCGTTGCACAGTCCAAAGGGCATGACCAGATACTCAAAGTGTCCATCTCTGGTGTTAAATGCCGTTTTCCACTCGTCCCCCTCTCTGATGCGGATGAGGTTATAGGCGCCTCTTAAGTCCAATTTAGTGAAGATGTGGGCACCTTGGAGGCGATCAAAGAGTTCAGAGATGAGGGGTAAGGGGTAGCGGTTCTTAACCGTGATTTTATTAAGACCGCGGTAGTCAATGCAAGGACGTAGGGAGCCATCTTTTTTGGACACAAAGAAAAATCCGGCTCCGGCAGGAGAGGAGGATTTACGGATAAAGCCCTTTTTTAGATTCTCCTGGACGTATTCGGACATGGCAAGAGTCTCTGGGGCAGAGAGAGGATAAATTCTGCCCCGGGGTGGAGTAGTGCCCGGGAGGAGGTCGATAGGGCAATCATAAGGCCTGTGAGGAGGTAGAGTCTCAGCTTGTTTTTTGCAGAAAACATCCGCGAAGTCCATATAGGCCTTAGGGAGACCGGTTACTGGAGGAACCACAGAGTTACGGCAAGGGTTACTGGGAACCGGTTTTAGACAGTTCTTGGAACAAGAGGACCCCCAACTCTTGATCTCCCCAGTGGACCAATCCAGGGTAGGGGAATGAAGTTGAAGCCAGGGAAGTCCAAGGAGAATTTCCGAGGTGCAATTGGGGAGGACCAAAAGTTCAATCCTCTCATGATGAGATCCGATGCTCATAAGAAGGGGCTCCGTGCGGAAACGTATGGTACAGTCCAATCTTTCATTATTTACACAATTGATGTAGAGGGGTCTGGCGAGACTGGTCACCGGGATGTTGAACCTGTTGACGAGAGAGGCCAAAATAAAATTTCCTGCAGATCCTGAGTCCAAGAAGGCCACTGTAGAGAAGGAGAAGGCAGAGGCAGACATCCGCACAGGCACAGTAAGACGTGGAGAAGCAGAGTAGACATCAAGGACTGTCTCACCATTGTGCGGAGTCAACGTACGTCTTTCCAGGCGAGGAGGACGGATAGGACAATCTCTCAGGAAGTGTTCGGTACTAGCACAGTACAGGCAGAGGTTCTCCATACGGCGTTGTGTCCTCTCTTGAGGTGTCAGGCGAGACCGGTCGACCTGCATAGCCTCCACGGCGGGAGGCACAGGAACAGATTGCAGGGGACCAGAGGAGAGAGGAGCCGAGGAGAAGAAACGCCTCGTGCGAACAGAGTCCATATCTTGGCGGAGTTCCTGACGCCTTTCGGAAAAACGCATGTCAATGCGAGTGGCTAGGTGAATAAGTTCATGTAGATTAGCAGGAATTTCTCGTGCGGCCAGAACATCTTTAATGTTGCTGGATAGGCCTTTTTTGAAGGTCGCGCAGAGGGCCTCATTATTCCAGGACAATTCTGAAGCAAGAGTACGGAATTGTACGGCATACTCGCCAACGGAAGAATTACCCTGGACCAGGTTCAACAGGGCAGTCTCAGCAGAAGAGGCTCGGGCAGGTTCCTCAAAGACACTTCGGATTTCCGAGAAGAAGGAGTGTACAGAGGCAGTGACGGGGTCATTGCGGTCCCAGAGCGGTGTGGCCCATGACAGGGCTTTTCCGGACAGAAGGCTGACTACGAAAGCCACCTTAGACCTTTCAGTGGGAAACAGGTCCGACATCATCTCCAGATGCAGGGAACATTGGGAAAGAAAGCCACGGCAAAACTTAGAGTCCCCATCAAATTTATCCGGCAAGGATAAGCGTATCCCAGGAGCGGCCACTCGCTGCGGAGGAGGTGAAGGAGCTGGCGGAGGAGATGACTGCTGAAGCTGTGGTAGTAACTGTTGTAGCATAACGGTCAGTTGAGACAGCTGTTGGCCTTGTTGCGCTATCTGTTGTGACTGCTGGGCGACCACCGTGGTGAGGTCAGCGACAACTGGCAGAGGAACTTCAGCGGGATCCATGGCCGGATCTACTGTCACGATGCCGGCTGGCAGGTAGTGGATCCTCTGTGCCAGAGAGGGATTGGCGTGGACCGTGCTAGTGGACCGGTTCTAAGCCACTACTGGTTTTCACCAGAGCCCGCCGCAAAGCGGGATGGTCTTGCTGCGGCGGTAGTGACCAGGTCGTATCCACTAGCAACGGCTCACCTCTCTGGCTGCTGAAGATAGGCGCGGTACAAGGGAGTAGGCAAAAGCAAGGTCGGACGTAGCAGAAGGTCGGGGCAGGCAGCAAGGATCGTAGTCAGGGGCAACGGCAGAAGGTCTGGAAACACAGGCAAGGAACACACAAGGAACGCTTTCACTGGCACTAAGGCAACAAGATCCGGCAAGGGAGTGCAGGGGAAGTGAGGTGATATAGGGAAGTGCACAGGTGAACACACTAATTGGGACCACTGCGCCAATCAGCGGCGCAGTGGCCCTTTAAATCGCAGAGACCCGGCGCGCGCGCCCTAGGGAGCGGGGCCGCGCGCGCCGGGACAGAACAGACGGAGAGCGAGTCAGGTAGGGGAGCCGGGGTGCGCATCGCGAGCGGGCGCTACCCGCATCGCGAATCGCATCCCGGCTGGCAGCGGAATCGCAGCGCCCCGGGTCAGAGGACGTGACCGGAGCGCTGCCGCGGGGAGAGTGAAGCGAGCGCTCCAGGGAGGAGCGGGGACCCGGAGCGCTCGGCGTAACAGTATTTCTTGTGTTTGGTACCACAACTTACTAAAATGTACCTACTTGACCGAGTCCATAGACTGTCTAAGTCAAAGAAGATCCCTATGGAATATCCGAGAGATTCAATCTTGCGAATACTGTTCTTCCAAACAGAGGAAAATTTTTTATTGACTGCGAGAACTGCACCACTGTTACCGGAGAATTTTAAGAATCTTTTCATATTTCCAGATCTATCAGTGGATACAATGGCCAAGAGAAGGGAGTTTGCCCAAGGAACTAAATTACTTCGAGACCATCATATTAATTATAAATGGGGCTTCCCTGTGAAGAATCTGCTTACATATAAGCATAAGAATAAATATGTTGCATCCCCCCCTCATGCACTAATGGAACTGTCAGCAATGGGGAATAACCTCACAAAAGCAAGGCCCTGGTAAAACAGTGGAAGACCCCTTGCCATGCATCTCACCTGATTGGTAACTACCCATAAGAAAAGGAACTCTAAAAATATATAAGCTGATATAAATAGAGAAACGTAGAGATGCTACTTTTGATTAGTAAAAACTGCAATTGTGATATGTTTTTCTTTTTGTTTTTCTTTACTACCCCTTTTCCTGTATTTAATGCCGGATAAGCCTTTTTTTTTTTTTTTTACGATGGAATTTTTTCATCGCACCCCCTCGAGGGCGTTTGTGAGATGCCCACAAGGCCCTTTTTTTGTTTTTTTGTGAAAGTTATTATATTTGCCTGGTGGCCCAGGAAAAGTATTGGTTGTTTTCACTGTTCTAATGCTTGTATTTTCTTTTTATTTTCAGTTATATTTGAAACCCATTAAAAAAAAGAATACTAGACATTGCACGAGACAGGTGGTTGTTTGAACTCAGAACAGGTATGAATAGTAAAGTTTTGGAAATCCTATTACTTTAAGATTAGTCTCTTTAAACTGCAAGGATCTAAACTCCCCCTATAAGAGAAATAACATCTGACAAGAAGCACAGTTCCTCCAGGCAGATATTTTCTGCCTGCAGGAAACGCATTTGAAATCAGAAGATGCCTATAGATTACACCATAGAAACTTCCCCCTTATCGACCAAGCTGCGGCATCAAGAAAGAACGGTGGGGTAGCATTATTAATTCATAGAAGAGTGGGAATAACTAGTCCTGGAGTGGAAGTTGATGAGGAAGGTAGATACGTAATTTTGAAGTGTAATCTCAACAAAAAACCCTATGTGACTATTGGTTTTTACGCCCCTAATACTAACCAAGATAAATTCTTAAAAGCAATCTTGACAAAAGTCAAATTTTTGAGTGGAGAACGAGTTATGAAGGGTGACTTTAACCACCCACTATGGCCATCGGTAGACTCTACCACAAAAACTATTGTTACGGAACCTACATCCATCTCCCAAACCATTGCCTGATA
Source organism: Hyla sarda (assembly GCF_029499605.1). Classification (NCBI taxonomy): domain Eukaryota; kingdom Metazoa; phylum Chordata; class Amphibia; order Anura; family Hylidae; genus Hyla; species Hyla sarda. Next base: position 219,986,370 of record NC_079194.1, on the reverse strand, counting down.
CTCACTGTGTGTCGTTTGGAGAATCCATCACCCTACAGAATCTGACTTCACTTTCTTCTCAAATCCTCATAAGATATACACCCGTATAAACAATTTCTTAGTTTCCAAATCTATATTAGTAACATAGTTCATAAGGTTGAAAAAAGACCAGAGTCCATCAAGTTCACCCTATAACCCTAATGAGTCCCTACTGAGTTGATATTTCCATACATACATATGGTAAATGTTATGTTCCCTTCTGTTGTACGTTTTTGTATTACTTCTTGTAGGGCCATGAAGTTGTAAAGGCCTGTGTTTTCTTATGTTTGTAAATTCTTAAAAAACCTCAATAAAAATCATTTAAACACCTACTGAGTTGATCCAGAGGAAGGCAAAAAACCCTCATAGTAGAGATAAAATTTCTTCCCGACTCCAAATATGGCAGTCAGAATAAATCCCTTGATCCGATCATGCCCAATAAGATTAATAATAAAAGATTCCATAGCCACTCCAGGGCAGAAATTATGGAGGGCACATTTGCATATACTTCTCAAACAGGATCTAAGAGATAATCTATCTTTGCAAATTACCTCATTTGTTGAGATTAATAAAACTCAGTTAGCTCACTGACAACTTTGTGGTGTGCCTTTAAGGCCACCATCCGAGGTCAGATCATAAGTCAAGTAGCCTTCCATAACAAGGAGACCGTAAATAAAAGAAATAGAATTATGGCTGAGCTTGCCGAATTACACTGGCAGAATAAATTTAAATATGATCCTCAAGTCTCAGCATGTATTAGCCTTTGTACAGCAGAACTGCATTTAGGATCTTTATAAATTCGATTTTGCATGTAAAAAAAAGAAGTTGGACAACTATTGGTTTGCAAACAAGCCAGGTGCTTTTTTTGGTGAAACAACTGAAAAGGAAGATTAATAAGGAAAAAATTGTCTATTTAGATCTGCCCTAAGCAGTGAGAGCTATGGACCCGTTAGGAATAGCCAATGGATTTGCAGCCAATTATGAGAATCTGTATAATCTAAAGGCGGACAGCTCGATTGCCCAACTTTCAAGCTCATCAATTGCAGCATTCCTTTCTAAAATTAATCTTTCATCCCTTACAGATACCCAAAAAGAAAATCTGTGTAGGCCCTTTTCATTGGAAGAGATTATTAAATCTATCAACTCTCTTAAATCATCTAAATATCTGGGGCCAGATTGATTAATTAACGAATTTTATAAAGTCCACGCTGCAAACTTGGCTCCCTACTTCTTGGAACTGTTTAATAATATATTTATTAAGGGGTGTATTCCAAAAGAAATGCTAGAAGCAGAAACCCTATTGAACTTTCACACGTTAAAAATAATTTTTAATAAATTTTTTTCAGTTCAGTTAAGATATATTCAAAACTACTAGCTAACTAACTAACTACTAACATAGCTACTTTGCCCTTCAGAAGCAAACTTGTCTGTCAATAAGACCAACATACACAGTGAGTATGAATGTTTTGTTAAAAGTTATATCAAATCATATTGCGGTTTTGAATAAATATGACAGGGTGCCTATGGATGTGATTTATCATCTCCTACCAGAGTCTGACTTTGTGGAGAGGTGGTTTGAAACCCTGGGAGATATCGGCGAGGCTGGAATATTAACCCCCCAGATATCTGCAGTAGATATAACCTCTCTAATAAAGGCTTTTTTTAAATATCTTCAAGTCCGACCTGGGAAGGGACATTACCTCGGAGGATTGGGCGCTTAAATACTCCCTGAGATTTTATTCTGAAACATCGTCTCTATGTTGGAGATGCAGTAAAAAAAAGAGCACCCTTTCACATATCTGGTGGTAGTGCACTGTTGTGCAAACCCTCTGGCAGAGGATTTATGAGTTATTATATAATCTATTGCCCGAGAAATTGAAATGGGGTCCAGTAGTTTCTCTGCTTTTACTGGGTTTGGATAGTTTTGCACCCCTAAGCCAGACATAGTTTTTCACCCATTATCAGTTACCCGCACTTGTATTACAATGAAATGGAAATCAACCAAAGTACCATCAGTGTCACCTACACTAACCTGTCAGTACAGATATTGCAGGGAACACTGATGACAAAGGTACTCACCTTGTCCCGTTCCGTGGCGGGGATCTTCGGTAATCTCCTCCATTAGCTCCGCTCCGGGCACCCGGCTTGGGGCACGGGCAGAGCTTACTGACATCACCACTGCTGTTCTCTCACAGCGGGACCCAGCAGGGAGTAGCAGCGGTGACGTCAGTAAGCTCCGTCCATGCTCCAAGCTGGCTGCAGGGACTGGAGCTAATGGAGGAAATTACCGAAGATCCCCGCCACGGAATGGGACAAGTTGAGTACCGTTGTCATCAGTGTCACCTGCACTATCTGTCGGTACAGACAGGTTAGTGCAGGTGACATTGGTGACAGATTTCCTTTTAGTATGTGTGTGCAATAGAAACACTGAGATTGGAAAGAACCAACAAAGTAGGACTTATATATGCGAATATTTTAATAATAAGTTGTTGGAACTGAATTTAACAAAGGAATGGTGGAAACAACTAGGTTAAGTAAAGTAAATAGTAAAGTTACTAGTTGAATGCAGCTCTGGAATAAAGGCTGCAATTGTATTTGTGTTATGTTGTGTTTGTGCATTTATATAATTGGCAGAATAGATGTGCTGTGGTATAATTTGTTTGTTTTACTTGAAAATAATAAAAAGATTTAAACCGGAAATGAGCACCATTTTGCATTTTTAGCACAGATATTGTTGGAACCATTTTTTTGCATCATGCACATTTGCGGTGCCCTCCATCCTACCCTTCAAAGAATTGGCGGGACACTTAAAAATGGCATGTCTCCGAAACTAGTAAGGAGACTGCAGCAGGGATCAGGCTCTTTGAAAATTGGCAGTAGCAGGGTAGTGGGCTTGATAAGTATACCTCTTTGTTATTTTCCCTGCAGCCTGGGTCACATATTAATAAAAACCTTTCTGCCCGATCAACCCCTTTAACTTCTTTCTAGCATGGAAGCACAAACATGAATGTTGCTGACCCTGCAGTATACTTGTATAAATGTCACCATGACAGTTTCTTGTACAGCAGGGCACAGGAATGTGGCCTCCATAGAAGTGTCCCCAGGTTTTACCTGCCCTCCTCACTTCACAGGCCAGGCACAGGCCTCACATAACAGGTGTGTTACCTGGCACCATCTCCTTAGGGTAGCCTTTACACACTCCATGTTAACACCTATCCGCAGCAATGCTCATCACACACAGGTTGCAGCAGTCATGCACACTCTAGCCCAGTCCACCTTCTTATAAACTCAAATGCCATGCTCTTGAAGAGGTGCAACAGTATCTTCCCACAGGTAAATAAAATACCCTTGGTTTTTGGCAGATGCCTGTCTGTGTTAAAATGCACATACCGGTATCCAAAGATCCATTGCTTTTTCCAAGCGTTCCAGAAATTATTTCTTTTTGGGAGTAGCTACAGGTTTTAAGTCTGGCAAGTGAATAAATAATGGATTTTTTGGGGCATTCCAAAAATTATCCCTTTTCGTGCATTGCAACAAGATTTGTTTCCCAAAATAGTAAAGACAAAATAGCTTTTGTATGAAAAGCTGAAAATAGTTATATCTTTTTGAGAGATCATGGGTTGTGTATGCATAGGCCTGGCTTGTAGTAGCTCCAGCAAAGGTGATGGTGGACTGGTGTTAGTTGTAGCCAGCATACAGGAGGCAGTGGTGTACTGGTGGCTGTAGTAGTAGCCAGTGTACAGCCGACAGTGGTGGAGTGGTGGGAGTTATAGTAGTCAGTGTACAGTAGGAAGTGGTGGACTGGAGGGAGTTGTAGTTGTGGCGGTGGTAGTACTGTCTAATCAGTGACATCTGGCACAGAAGTTTTAAATTTCTTACTGATCCATGCCTGATTTACTTTAACAAACATGACTTTTTCCACATTGCTGGCAGACATTCGCTTAGGAGTAATGGTGCGTCCTACTGGGTTGAACACTCTTTTTGATGCTACGCAATGGCTTTTTCCAAGCATTCAAATTTTTTTACCCTTTTGGGAAATAAAGAAATTGCTTTTTAGGGAGTTGCAACAGGTCTGTACATGCATGAGCAAGTGCTTTTTGAAAACTTGAATGAGGAAATGGTCCTGGCCACAGCTACTACTCCAAGTATCTACTGAGGCATACACTCTGCTGTACAATGACAAACTGCATTGAGTGACTCACCCTCTCTGCCACATGATGGTGCAAAGCGAGGACTACTGGTAGCTGTAGCCAGTGGACAACAGGCTGTTGTAAAGTAGTGGTATCATAGCCAGCCGGCATTGGACTACTGATACTTGAAACCTGGCCTTGTGATGCCTCTCCATTTCCTTACGTAGAATTGTAAAATTTGAACCATGGATATGCCTTTCTTTTTCTTTCTGCAGTTATGGCACTGTTCATGGTTTGCTGCATCTGGTAAGATAGTTAAAAATTTCCCCACAACAGCATACTGTAAAGCGATAGGTACACCACCACCCAACTGTGCCTCTCCTTTGGAAAACAGACATCCTCATCATCAAACTCCTCTTTATCATCCCCACCAATCCTCTCAGTATGAACTTACAGTGCCTTACAGTATGCCCACCATGCCTATTACCATTAGTGCTATTCTCGGCCACTGCTTCCACTTCAACTACCTCTACAACATACACGACTCCTACTTGTGGTGAATGCTATCCTTCTGCTTAGCACTAGGTGGATGACAGGGGAAGCAAAGATAGAGATGATGGAACAGACCGTCTAGGACAGACATTTCCACTGTGCCATGTAACTGTAAACGATGGGGAATCCACTGACATCTGGATCACTGTTATATTGTTAGACTTTTCGTCCCTCTCCTGAGAAAACCTCAACCAAGTCAAACAGTCCACAAGGGCCGTACTATCCTCTTAAACCTCACAACCCCTGGAAGACAGTGAGAACTTTTGCTTGCTGACACGACTGCTACTACAACATACACCAGGCACCTGACTGCTGGCTGCTGCTACCTGTATTGATGCTGGTACTGCCACCAACATTCATTCTGGCAAAGGACATGGCAGTGAAACTGCCCATAAAAGCTCTGTCCTCTACCCAGTCCAACAATTTCTTTACAAGATATATACATTTTTTAATTGTAAAAGCTTTTCAGGTTATTATAATTTTATTGGGGTGATTTGTCCCTCACCTACTAGTCAACTTTCACTATCAACACTTTTAACTGTGTTAAAGCCAGGTAAATAAACTTGGTTTGATTAAACCCAGAAAATTTAACTTTGCACTAGACGGCTATGCTGCATTCTCTTTCAACGCTTTTAACTGCATTGTTATGTTAAGCCTAAGTAAATAATCTTGGTTTGATTGAACCCAGAAAATATGCATAACTGTGGCTACAATTCTTTTAAAGGGGTACTCTGGTGGAAAAGTTTTTTTTTTTTTTTTTTTTTTTATGAACTGGTGCCAGAAAGTTAAATAGATTTGTAAATTACTTCAATAAAAAATCTTAATAATATGTCTTTTCAGTACTAATTAGCAGCTGTATGCTACAGAGGAAATTAATTTCTTTTTGGATTTCTTTTTTGTCTTGTCCACAGTGCTCTCTGCTGACCTCTGTCCGTGTCAGGAACTGTTCAGAGGAGCATAGGTTTGCTATGGGGATTTTCTCCTGCTCTGGACAGTTCCTGATGTGTCAGCAAAGAGCACGGTGGACAAGACAAAAAAGAAATTCAAAAAGAAAAGAATTTCCTCTGTAGCATACAGCTGCTAATAAGTACTGGAAGGGTAATTATTTTTCAATAGAAGTAATATGCAAATCTGTTTAATTTTTTTTTTTTCCCACCGGAGTACCCCTTTAATATGTATTCTTAAAATACAGGTCAGCCCACTGCTTTGCTCAGTTTGCTAGATATTTGTATGTGATAGCTTTTATGGGCTGATTAACTGATGGCTTTACCACCTGCTCCACCCGTTCTCTGGTGCCTGAACAATATTGTAGCTTCTACAGGCAAAGGTGTATAATCTGCATTCTGTGCTTGATATTATGACTCTGCCTGATCCCTCTGTAACATGCTGCTTCTCCAGTGTATGACTTGGACTGACGACTACTCCTGTGCTCTCATCAAGCCTGCACCACCTGCTGCATCTGAGCTTCTCAGCTCTGCTGTTTTACGAACTGCTAGATTGTACTCTGCTATGCTGCCTTACTACTACCTACAGCTTCAGCTCTCCCCTCCTGCTGGTTTCAAAGATGTTAGGCACCATGGCGTTCTGGCCAGCCAGGCAAGCTGCCACCTAACCATAACCACTCTTAAAGAGGTACTCTCAGTTTGTTCCAAACACTGAGCAGCCTAGTACCCCGGCGCTAAGACATCTTATCCCCTATTCAAAGGATAGGGGATAAGATGCCTGATCACGGGGGTCCCGCCGCTGGGGACCTCCGTGATCTTCCACGCCGTACCCAATTAGAATCAGTCCCCGGAGCGTGCTCGCTCCGGGTCTGATTACTGGCGATCACGGGACGGAACATAATGACATCACAGCTCCGCCCCGTGTGATGTCACGCCCCTCCAATAGACTTGCATTGAGGGGGAGGAGCGTGGCGTCACACGGGGGCGGAGCCGTGACGTCACTATGCTCCGTCCTCATGGTCGAGATGGACTCAGCCTGAAGACCTCCAGCAGTTCCGGAAGCCGCTAAAGGTGGGTGCTGCATGGTAGATCCCGGGGGTCCCCAGCAGCGGGACCCCGGCGATCTGACATCTTATCCCCTATCCTTTGGATAGGGGATAAGATGTCTAGGGGCGGAGTACCCCTTTAACGTAGTAACCTGGTATCTCCCCTGCAGCAGAAGTCCAGCCTCCACATGCTGGATAAAGAGTGAAAGCAGGGGACAAACAGTGTAAACCAGGGAATACTCCACTCCATAGATGGCACAAGTCCACACCAGCATAGCCGTCTAAAGTCCACACCATTTCACCCTACAATTGTTTTTTTGCTCAATATGGTACCGTTAATAAAATAAAAAGCATCCTATAAAAAACAAAGCCTTATATGGCACTGAAAAATATGAAAAAACAAACAAACTTTAGGTCTTAAACCTGTGATAACAAACACAATTTTAAGGATTCCAAACATTTTCATTAAACATATTATAAATACATATGACACATTGCAGTGGCTTACTATAAAATTCCATTGTGGAAACCAAGGGATCATTTGCTGATGAACGTACCTTACTGGAATTCCCCTATAAAGCATCTCTCCACATGATAAATATAATTTTATACTGACTACAAAGTCAACCACAGCTTTAGGATCACTTCTCCAAGTCAGTAGCACAGAAACTTGAGGATATTTTTGTACACAATCTAAAACTGAAAGACAATTGTATAGACGGTTAAGAATATCACAACAAAATCCAGAACTTTTATGTATTAAGATTTGTTAACAACATGGGGCAGATAAGTTTATAGTGTCTGCCTGGCTTGATAGGATATATAGACGTTGTGAGGGAGCTGTACTAGTGCTTTAAAGGGGTACTCCGGCCCTGAGACATCTTATCCCCTATCCAAAGGATAGGGGATAAGATGTCTCACCCCGGGGGTCCCGCCGCCGGGGACCCCCGCAATCTTGTATTCACCACCCACCTGTTTGAGCTGCACGCCGCGGTGCCAGCTCACAAACACGTCACGATACTCTGGCCCCATGGTCGCCACCTGGCTGTTTGTGAGCTGGCACCGCGGCATGCATCTCAAACAGGTGGGTGGTGAATACAAGATTGCGGGGGTCCCCAGGGGCGGGTCCCCCGCGATGAGACATCTTATCCCCTATCCTTTGGATAGGGGATAAGATGTCTCAGGGCTGGAGTACCCCTTTAAGCCATAGTGGATCGCAGCTGTAAAGAGGTCTACCATTGTGGAGGGCTCAGTTTAAAAAAAACACATTACCTGGTTGTCATTCATTTGAATAGATGTCATGGAGTGCCACATTGCTTCTGTAATGGCAGTGTTTTGGTCTACAGCCTCAGCTTCACATGAGGGTTCTCATTCTGGCTTTAAGGGGTACTTCAGTGGAAAAAAATTTTTTTTGTATCAACTGGCTCCAGAAAGTTAAACAGATTTGTAAATTACTTCTACTAAAAAATCCTAATCCTTCCAGTACTTATCAGCTGCTGTATACTACTGAAGAAGTTGAATTGTTCTATTCTGTTTTACCACAGTGTTCTCTGCTGACACCTATGTGCATGTCAAGAACTATTCAGAGTTAGATAGAAATGATTTACAAATCTGTTTCACTTTCTGGAGCCAGTTAATATGATTTTTTTACCTCTTTAAGACACTGGTGACATAGCACCATCAATGTATGATCGATGAGAGTCTGACTGCACTGCCCCTCGTTGATCACTTAAATAAATTGGCAGTGGTAGGATAGAACCATGCCACCCTTTGGTGGCTGCTTGGAATGCTCATTATAATAATCAGTGGCGCACCATGCAGCGTACAGAGAAATGGCCAGGCATAGATTGAACCTATGGCTCTTCAGATGTTGTGTATCATCCAGAAACCTGCACCATCCACTGTAATTATGGGGATGCTAAGTAAAAGGGGTAATCTGGTGAAAATTTTTGTTCTGTTATCATGCCTCATCAATTAAAAAAATAAACCTTGACTTACCTCTTGTTGCTCCCTTGTTGCCGCTGGTATCGCTGTTCCATTCTCCGATGTCTTCTTCCTGCTTTTGAGAAGTCACTAATTGCTGGCCACAGTAGTGTCCTGTCTCAGCTGGTGATAGGCTGAGCGGTAGTGTGACATGGGCCCTGGCACTAGGAATAAGACAGGGGCTGGGCCCAGTTATTGGCCACCAGGGTTCCTCCTCCATTTTGCACCAGTTTTCAGAATCCCTCTAAAGTTGGAAAGCATGGTTGTGCTAGTCTCCTCTACACTGATAAAACATGCTTTTCACTTTATCTTGGCACATCTGAATTTTACAGAGGTTCTATAATTTTATATAAATGGGGTTAAAACTACAAGAAGTGATTAAGCCTGCAGGGCTGTGTTTGTGGGAGGGGCATGCACCTATATAATGCCCACAATCCCTTTCCTTGGGGCGTGTCTTGCGTTCATGCAGTGCTCTCTGTTAGCAGAAGCTCTACTGTGAGCTCATACGTTCGGAGGAGAGGAGGTTTAGTGTTTTTTGGTGTCATACAATACATTTCAGTTTGCCGGGATAGGTAAGTGCCGCTACCCCGTTAATACGGGGTAACGGCGTGGTCATTTATTTAAGCCCGCTTTTTCTTTAAGCCTGTGGGGCTTTTCACTGCCCACTGCGGCGCATCTTTATTTGTGCTGTGGGCTTCCGCAGGTGTCATTTACTAGCCTGCGCAGGGCTTTGCCAACGTTATTTGCTTCATATGTGCTGTTTCTCTGCTGGGTTCCGCTTACCTCCATGCATGGGGGTCCGCCCCTTCTCCACTTCACTGTAGCCTGTGGCAGTGAGATCACGGTGTGCTCTGTTACTATGGTGAGCGCCTGGGCAAGTGGGTGGAGAAAGGTGCCTTCGTCACACGCCGACAGGGGACGGGGGCTGGCAGCGTATCATTGGCAGATTATTTGTGTGATATGCTTGTTTTTCCTTTCGCTGATGCTGTCATCACGGCACAGGGAAATGCAAGCAGATTGTGTTGATCAGTGTTGGCTAGCTCAGTGATTGTAGAGCTCCGCTGGCCAGCTGAGTAGCATTTTATTATTAGTGTCCAGGGGGCATTAAAACTCAGCACTGGATTCACACCCTGATGTCAGTACTTGGGCTAGTGGGAGGCTAAATATCAGCTTTATCTGGGCCATGTTGCGGCAGCATTTCCCCTTTCTTAAATCCAGAGGTCTCAGTTATCATTGTGTTTTATGAAATGTTTAAAGTATTTATGTAATGAATTTATCTTGGTATGTATGTATTTCCTTTAGTTTTGATATGCTGTGGTTCAGATTACTCTGGGACCGTAAACATTGCCAACATTTTACTTAATATAGGTGTGTTTAATAAATAAATAAAATAAAAAAACATTAAAAAAAATACAAAAATTAAAAAATAATAATAATAATAAAATGTATTAATTAATAATGAGGTATATACAATAACTTGTTGTTGCTGTACGCCATGTCTAGCTTTAGTTGAGTTCATTACCGTAAGGTCTACCACAGTAGATCCTTTATTCAGTTTTAGTTATACACATATCTGTCTCATTACATTTACATGCATCTATGTCTGTCATTTGCTTTATTTTATCGCACCTTGATTCACTTCAGAACTTTTCCATATGTAGTTTCTAGTACAATATCTTGCCATCATACCTGACTCAGTTTTCAGGTGGGAGTTACTTGCATCATGTTTGTTACTGACACGCTTTCAGAGCAATACCACCTATGTAGTCCAGTATAAATGACTTGCTTTCAGAACAATACTGCTTACGTAGCTCTAGTATAAGTGACTTGTCCATCATACCTGAGACACATTCAGGTGGAAGTCACTCACATCATGTGGTTACTGACACCTTTTCAGAGCAATATTCCGTATGTGGTTGTAGTATGAGTGACTTGCTCATCATACCTGACATGTTTTCAGGTGGAAGTTACTTGCATCATATTGTTACTGGCACATCTTCAGAGCAATACTGTTTACATAGTTATAGTATAAGTGACTTGCCCATAATACCTGACACGTTTTCAGGTAGAAGTTACTTGCATCATATTGTTACTGACACGTCTTCAGAGCAATACTGTTTACATAGTTATAGTATAAGTGACTTGCCCATAATACATGACACGTTTTCAGGTAGAAGTTACTTGCATCATATTGTTATTGACACGTCTTCACAGCAATATAATTTACGTAGTTATAGTATAAGTGATTGCCCATAATACCTGACAGGTTTTCAGGTAGAAGTTACTTGCATCTCACGTGACCTTTGTCAAGCAATACAGTGAACACAATGGCAGGTATAAATAGAGGATATATGGTGACATCATTTCCTCTGACGTCACAAGTGATTATCATATGTAAATAAACAGTGGAATAACACAGTGACATGGTCAATGTTTATCATCAGCCAATAATTCAGTGATCCTATATACATACAGTGTTCATGTATATGTACAGTGAGAGATCATATTCATGTACACAGTTTTACATAATTTTTTGGGAGCTCAGGATGGACCCCACTAAATTGAAGTGACGTATTATATTTCTTCACCTATGTTTAGTTTATTAATTGTGCTTTCATATGTTTTCTTCGGTGGGCAGTCACCTCATACGCGACGGAGATGATTGTAAATAAATGGGACATAACTATATTACCTTTTTACCATGATTCACATCTGCACACTATTAGCAGCGCCCTAATTAGGGACCAGTGTCCGGGTGATGCTGGGTGTCTGCTAGGGGCACGTTGTCATTCTGCAGGCTGAGCCAGTACTGCATCATGTGCCCTCACTATTGCCAATACCTTTAGTGGTGTCCTACTCCCAAACATCCAGCGCACATGCGCTGATATCCTCCGAGTGTGCGACGTCACTTCCACCTGAAACTGGAAGTTCACATGTCCGGTCTTCGGCGTTCTAGCCGATAGATTTATGTTTGCATCATGCAGTTTTCATATGTTCTACTCCACGTGGGCAGCCGGTGAGGTGACCGAAATGTCGCTCACCTGTGTGATGAAATAAAGCCACTTATTTAATCACCGGAGTGCTACTGCGCATCTGTTTGATATATTGTGTGGGGGCCCAGGACCAGAGCCTGACCACAGCCAGCACCCGCTCACTGTGAAGTTTGCTGTCTTCTATTTCTTGCTGTATATATATATATATATATATATATATATATATATATATTATAAATTTAACGATAATAAAAAATAAATAGATAAAATATAATAATTATAAGAAAATATACGGATTTATTTACATGTATATTCTCTTTCGACACTCTTCAAAGGTAAACGTTTACATGCTCACTCCTATGTTCTTAGTATAGCACTCTCATGTCAATCACACAGTAGCTTTTACTCCATTGCTACATGGGTTTTCTTTGTAATCAACATTTTGTACGATTTATCAGCACGATTTATCATCTTAGTAATTTTCAGTCCTTTTCTTTCAGGGCATAGCTCTTGGTGACATTGCTTTTGAGTTCCTGTGGCTATGCACCAAGTCCATCACGGTAGCTGTCATCAGGTATCATCTCATTTATCAATGTTCACCGCAGTCGATCAATATCTATCATTCCATCAGCAGTGTTAATATCTCTTGTCATATCAAACACTCATCCATGTGGTTGTTTTCACGTCACAGGGTTACTGACAAGCTTCAGAGCAATAACACATACTAATTGGCAGTATAAGTTATTAAAATTTTCATCACCTATTGTTGCTGACACGCTTTCAGAGCAATGGGTCACACGTCACACACATGCAGTGGCATGTCTCTCATGACCTGTCACGCTTCAGGTGGCATTCACTGTCCACCTATTGTTGGAAAAAAAAATTATATATATATCTACTCGACACTTGTTCCATGCAAAAATTATGTTTCACTGATACGTTCCTAGCATGGCACTCTCAACTTCAGTCACATTCCTATTTTAATCTAATTTCTGACAAGGGTACTTATTTTACGCAACAATAATTCGTACATAAGTTCACAATACGTTATATTTTAGTAATCTTCAGTTCATTTCTTTCAGGGCATAGCTCTTGGTGACGTTGCTTTTGAGTTTTACTAAAGCCAGTAACAGGTTGTCGGTCAGCTTGTCTCATGCTTCAGATATTGATGATGCTTTGTCGATTCCAAAGACTCCGTCAAGGGCTTCCGACAGAGGCAGTGTCTCTTCATAGCGCATGTGGACAATTCCTAAAATCATGGAGGAGTTGTGCAGAAGGGGAGTTCCTTTTGCGGCAACAGCTAGGAAGGCCGAACTATGCAATTTACTGATGGAGCAACCTCTTGCTGGCCCCAGTGGGGTTACCGAGACCGGGGGTGAAGAGTGTACACAGCCTGTTTATAGGAGTCCTCATAGCTCATACACTATGTATACTTACAATAGCATAGATACCTTTGCTTTCCCTTACTATAGCTTTATTTCATATACATGTCACTATAAGCTCACACACTAAGCATACGTCACTATAGCAGTGACACAATGTATACGCTTCTCTAGTTGTTACCATGTACACTTTACCATCTACGCACACATTGCTAGATCACATGTAGGCAAAGTACGCAATGTCATCACTAGTGTTGAGCGGCATAGGCCATATTCGAATTCGCGAATATTCGCGAATATATGGACGAATATTCGTCATATATTCGCGAATATTCGCATATTCGTTATATTCTCGTTTTATTTTCGCATATGCGAAAGTTCGCGTATGCGAAAATTAACATATGTGAATATTAGCATATACAAAATTAGCATACGCGAAAATTCGCATATGCGAAAATTCGCATATGCGAAAATTCGTATGTTCTAATTTCCGCATATACGAATTTCCGCACGCCAGTCTCACACAGTAGTATTACAGCCTTCTTTACACCACACAAGCTGGAAGCAGAGAGGGGTGATCACTGTGATGTGTACTGTGAAAAAAAAAAAAAAAAAAAAAAAAAAAACGAATATTCGTAATTACGAATATATAGCGCTATATTCGCGAAATTCGCGAATTCGCGAATATGCGATATTCGCGAATAATATTCGAATTGCGAATATTCGTGAGCAACACTAGTCATCACTAATGTATGTATATATTTGCTTCATGCCATGATACAGGTGCAATGTATGCATTCCTATCATCTGTATGCCGGGTAGATGTCGTTATCATATATTTATTTTATATAGCAGCACAGGGCAGATGGCACTGATACGTTTCATAGGTTGCTACATTTTAGGCTGTCGTCATTACTACAGTTTTGTTTCCTCAGGTATTCAGTGTTGTCATATTTTCTTAGGCTGTCACGATATTAGTACTCTGCACTCTGGTCTGGTGGTGTCTACTAGGGTTATGGTCGGCCATGTTTTTCAGGTTGCTACGGTAGTATGTCCACTAATTTTCATGTATTCAGGTTGTGTCTCAGATTCACATGAAGATCATCACTAGTAAGTTTTGCATGCTTTAGGTCTGTCACGCCTTTCAAGCTGTCACCATAGTCAGTTCGGTTCGCTGCTCATTATCAGGTAATGTCTTTTAGCTGTCGCAATAGCTGTTATATGTTCCATATACACACTCTTCTCATGAACAGAGTTGTCACTATATGACTGCTGTGAATAGGCACATTACACTATATCTAGGCAACCTATCATGACTACGGGTATGATACTTACAAAGTCCTGTGATGACTTTGGATAGGGGATAAGATGTCTTTGCGCCGAAGTACCCCTTTAAGGACTGCAACATAATTTTTCCATCTAAAGAGCCATATAAGGGCTTGTTTTTTGCAAAATAATTCTATCCCCATAACATATACTGCACAACAAAAGTGTATGGTAAATTTGAAAAAACAAAACACAATTTTGCTATACAGAACTGACATGTTGTCTGTATTCTTTGGATTATTATGATTACAATGATACCCATTTTGTATAGTTTTTTGTTTTGGTTAACTACATTAAAAAACAGAATCTTTTTATTTAACATATGCTTTAAATTACCATATTCTGACCTTATAGCTTTTTTTTATTTTTCCATCTATAGGCTGTGATGGCTCTGTTATCTTTAGTCTTTAACCCCTTCCCGCTATTGGACGTATGCATACGTCCAGGCGAATTACACGTTCGCGCAAATGGACGTATGCATACGTCCAAGCGATCTCCTGCTCTGCTGCAGGCAGCGCAGGAGATCGCGGGTGGGACTCAGCTGTCAATCACAGCCGGAGTCCCACCGCAGCTGCCGGGGCCGGTCCCGGCAGCATTAACCCCATAGATGCCATGATCAGTTCTGATCACGGCATCTATGGTGTTTGCAGGGGGAGCGCTCTCCCCCTGCCCATCAACGGCGGCTCCGCGATAAAATAAGGGGGATCGAGGGTGTCCAAGACACCCTCGATCCCCCTTGAAGAGATAGGAGTGAGGTGGCAGGGTTGCCACCCCTCCTATCCCTGCTATTGATCGGCCGAGCGACCGACCAATAGCAGACTGGGGGCGGGGGGGTTAAAGTTCGGTTCCCCCCGCTATGCCCACCCATCGGTGTCCGGGCACAGCGGGGGGAACCGTGTAGTAGCGGCGGCGGCGGAAGCGGCGATCACTTACCCGGCGGCGGCTGTGATCACGGCGGCGGTGGAGGTGAGTATGACGCCGCGTGTCCAGGAGTCTGTTGCCTAGCAACATCTGCAGGGCGACAGTTTAGAGAGTGGTCTCTAAACTGTCGCCCTCCAGATGTTGCAAAACTACAACTCCCACCATGCCTTGACAGCTGTTTGCTGTGTTGGCATGCTGGGAGATACCCCATATGTGGGCGCAAAGTGTTCTGGGGACGCACAACAAGGCTCAGAAGGGAGAGTGCACCATGTAAATTTGAGGTCTAAATTGGTGATTTGCACAGGGGTGGCTGATTTTACAGCGGTTCTGACATAAGTGCAAAACAATAAATACCCACATGTGACCCCATTTTGGAAACTACACCCCTCACGGAATGTAACAAGGGGTACAGTGAGCATTTACACCCCACAGGTGTCTGACAGATCTTTGAAACAGGGGTCTGTGAAAATGAAAAATAAAATTTTTAATTTGCACAGCCCACTGTTCCAAAGATCCGTCAAATACCAGTGGGGTGTAAATTCTCCCTGCACACCTTATTACCTTCCGTGAGGGGTGTAGTTTTAA
The DNA here is from genome assembly GCF_029499605.1 of Hyla sarda. NCBI lineage: Eukaryota > Metazoa > Chordata > Amphibia > Anura > Hylidae > Hyla > Hyla sarda. The sequence goes on along the minus strand of NC_079194.1, from coordinate 219,970,490 downwards.
AAATGGGGTCACATGTGGGGGGGTCCACTGTTCTGGCACCACGGGGGGGCTTTGGAAATGCACATGGCCAAATTCTCTCTCCAAAAGCTCAATGATGCTCCTTCTCTTCTGAGCATTGTAGTTCGCCCCCAGTGCACTTCACGTCCACTTATTGGGTATTTCCATACTCAGAAGAGATGGGGTTACAAATTTTGGGGGGTATTTTCTGCTATTATCCCTTGTAAAAATGTAAAATTTGGGGGAAAACAAGCATTTTAGTGTAAAAAAAATAATTTTTTTTTTACATATGCAAAAGTCGTGAAACACCTGTGGGGTATTAAGGTTCACTTTACCCCTTGTTACGTTCCCCAAGGGGTCTAGTTTCCAAAATGGTATGCCATGTGGTTTTTTTTTTCTGTCCTGGCACCATAGGTGCTTCCTAATTGCGGCATGCCCCCAGAGCAAAATTTGCTTCCAAAAAGCCAAATGTGACTCTTTCTCTTCTGAGACCTGTAGTGCGCCAGCAGAGCACTTTTCATCCCCATATTGGGTGTTTTCTGAATCGGGAGAAATTTGGCTTCAAATTTTGGGGGGTATTTTCTGCTATTACCTTTTTAAAAATGTTAAATTTTTGCTAAACCAAGCATTTTTGGTAAAAAAAAAAATTTTTTTTTTACATATGCAAAAGTTGTGAAACACCTGTGGGGTATTAAGGTTCACTTAACCCCTTGTTACGTTCCCCGAGGGGTCTAGTTTCCAAAATGGTATGCCATGTCGTTTTTTTTTGCTGTCCTGGCACCATAGGGGCTTCCTAAATGCAACATGCCCCCCGAGCAAAATTTGCTCTCAAAAAGCCAAATATGACTCCTTCTCTTCTGAGCATTGTAGTTCGCCCGTAATGCACTTCAGGTCAACTTATGGGGTACCTCCATACTCAGAAGAGATGGGGTTACAAATTTTGGGGGGTATTTTCTGCTATTAACCCTTGCAAGAATGTGAAATTTGGGGGGAAAGACACATTTTAGTGAAATTTTTTTTTTTTTTTTTTACATATGCAAAAGTCATGAAACACCTGTGGGGTATTAAGGCTCACTTAATTCCTTGTTATGTTCCTCAAGGGGTCTAGTTTCCAAAATGGTATGCCATGTTTTTTTTTTTGCTGTTTTGGCACCATAGGGGCTTCCTAAATGCAACATGCCCCCAAAAAACCATTTCAGAAAAACGTACTCTCCAAAATCCCCTTGTCGCTCCTTCGCTTCTGAGCCCTCTACTGCACCCGCCAAACAATTTACATAGACATATGAGGTATGTGCTTACTCGAGAGAAATTGGGCTACAAATTCAAGTATAAATTTTATCCTTTTACCCCTTGTAAAAATTCAAAAATTGGGTCTACAAGAACATTATAACCCACGGGGCAGATGTGATTAATCCCTTCTTATCGTGACGCCAGGGCATGGTTTAGCCTTAACCACCCGAAGGTAATACCGCTGGTCCTGGGCTAGGCATGGGGGCAATGAAGACACCAACGCCAAGTTACGGACAAATGGTAGCTTTACTGAGTTTAGACAGAAGACACAGTCTATGCAGTACAGCCAGAATCCCAAGGAGGTGACCAGTGACACAGGGGGACCTTGCAGGCTTGCTGGGACTTGAAATATGTAGAGACACTTTTGTGCATGCCACGGTGACTAGACAATTGACTTGACTCATGACTGACTTGTGACTGACAAGACAATGACTTTAGCTTACTTGAGCTGACTTGTGGCGGCAGACTTTAGGCTTGAGGCCTCCAATGCTCTGGACACACTCTGAGACCACTGCACTAGACCTCAGCAGGAATAGCAATGAGATAAGAGAGAGATTTCAGCCCCTCCCCTGGTTATATAGGGGGCTGTGCAAGGAGCCCATAGGTCACTTGATGGTCATGTGGTCACTAGTGCTTCCTGGGTAACAATCACATGGTCAAAGCAATTAAAGAATCATTACACTTTTAACGTATAACATATGTACACTGAAGGTAACACTGGAGGGGGGCCCTGGGGACACGAAGGGACACTGCATGACAGGGCAGGAGAGGTATGGGGAAACACCATCCCATACTGGGCCACCACATATATATTAGCCCATGGCTAGTCATCATGATTCCAGGCATTCCCTTTTTATTTTAAGAGTCCTCTCCATCAACGAGACTGGGGTCTTGCTGTTCTGGGGAATACCCTCTTGAGCCTCACTAGCATATTAAAAAATATTAACATATATGCAGAAGGTATATTCTACTTATAAAGTTTAACTTTGTAAAAACATTGTAGGCCTATCCACACTGCTGAATTTCTGCTACCCAGTGATATTTTGAGATGGAGACTCTGCCTGTAGCGCGTGCCGCCGAAATCCATGGTCGTTAGGACTGTGAGGACATACACCTTCTCCATAGATGACAATGCATTGTGTGGATTTCTGACAAAAGAATGAACATGTTCATTCTTTTGGTAGGTCCCGAAGCCTAAATTTTTGCTACAGAATTTTTCGGGTTGAAATTCAGCAGTGTACACGGTCCCTTATGGTCCAGGACTCCAATTCTGCTGGCTGTTATTGGATACAGCAAGCAAGCTTGTGGAAATCCCATCCTTTCTATAACAAAGTGGAAAATATTACCATGCAGTGTCTCAATTAAAGAAAAGTCATAAAATACAAATCTCCTGATGACGTTTTATGTTGACATTGAATCGGCAAGGAATGAGTACTGGAAGACTTCATCTCTAAGGCCTACAGAATTGTGAAGGCAGCTTGGGCATACAATACAGACTGTAACTCAGGATCAGAACAACAGAACAACATAAGAAATTCAACTCTTTCAGAAACTGTAAAGTGGAGCTCAAAGATGGATGTATCCTTTAGGCTTTTTCCTTAGGTGCAGATTACTGACACTATGCTCATTGGTTGATACTTGCTTATTTAATCATATAATGCCTACTGTAGAGTTGAGCCCATTGTTTCTGGGAACCAAGGCTCTGATTTATAGGAAATCTATTTTCTCTTGGTGGTTGCGCATCCAAAAACAAAGTTCTGTGAATAGCCTGAGGGGGTAGGAAAGGGGGGGACTCATGGGTTGGGGGGGGGGGATTGAGGCAGTCTGACTCATCTTACTACCCAGTTATGCAATCAAGTCTTTGCCAAAAGAGGAAGCGATCCTTTGTCATAGTGCATAAAGGTTGGAAGGAATGCAGCCTTGGAATTTTACTCTTACTCATTTCATAAACAGTTTAAAAATATATGTATTTGTGTATACTGTATGTGTGCTTTTAGAATGTAATTCATAAGATGACAGCCTAAAATATTAAACACAGGGAGTTGTTCATAATTTTAAACCATAGTATTGTAAGTATGGGGCCAACATTGGCCTTTTTCATCACATTTGACCACAAGTAAAACACAGCATACATTGCCTTGCTGAAATGGCATCTTGCCATAGTCCAATGTTCTCAATTATAATTCATTGTAGTCTGTTTGGATCCATCAGTTATGAAGGACAGCCACAGATGTGAACAGAGCCTAAGGTTATGGTCTCACAGTGAGGCTATTGCATGCAGACAAAAATCAGAGTAAGGCTGCACACCGTGGCCGAAACGCGTCACCTGTCTTCCATGTTGGCTAATTGCTGAAGAAACGTTTTGGATTGCTTGAACTACCACGTTGGACTTTCCTTTGTTTTCTGCTAAGTTAAAAACATGTAGTGTTTCTACATTCACACCTGGTCAATGTAACGAGCAGTATAGCTCCTAATTCGCACCTAGTCAATATCACAAGCGGATAAGGGGCAAAAACTAAAATAAAAATTAGGTGTGAATTAGGAACTATACTGCTCATTACATTGACCAGGTGTGAATGTAGGAGTTCTGGCCCAGGAACAATACAGGACGTGATGTGCACAAGAGGGAGGAGTTCTATATCCATTTGTATATTTATTCGGCATAAGATTTTTGTCTGAAGCATACCTTGAAATAGGCTACACAGCCAAAACATGTCGGTCCATGTTTTTCACTTGATTTGTTACCCTGATGCTTTTAATGAAGATGAAATAAAGCTTTTTATACACATTGATGTGTCTGGAAGTGCTGAGGAATTCCTGCTCCAAGTGAGCAAACCTTTTTTCCATTATGCACCTTGTCTATGGCAGCAACGCCCCGGCAGCACCTGGAACAATCAGTAATCATGGCAGCTACAATCTACATGGAGAGGTGAGCGGATTTTTTCCTGTTTTTTGCTAAACATAGTAAGAACACAAGTGTTTATACTCTGAACAACTGCCTTAAACGTTGTCGTTGGTCAGAGAAAAGAAAGAAGCCTTGATTTAAATTTTAGGCTCAGTGTGGGTCTTCTGAAGGAGGCAGGCAGGCTCACAGATTGCAAATACATAGTCCAGGCCCTCTCCCTCTTCCCTCTTTCCGCCCCTCATGACGTCACGGCCCGCCCCTTTCAATACAAGTCTATGGGAGGGGGCGTGGCGGTCGTCACGCCCCCTGCCAAAGACTTGCATTAAGGGGACGGGCCATGATGTCACGAGGGGCGGAGCCATGACTTCACGCTGCTCCGTCCCCTGTATTGCCCGTCATTACGCACAGAGCGAACTCGGGGATCCCCAGCAGCGGGACCGTGGCGATCTGACATCTTATCCCCTATCCTTTGGATAGGGGATAAGATGTCTAGGGGCGGAGTACCCCTTCATAGTGAAGGGATTACCTACCGTTGGACATACCTCCCTAATGGGGGAACTACCTAACTGCTGTAGGAGACATAATAGGGGACCTATCTGTCTAACAGGAGGCTTACTTATCTACCCTATTTTACTGTCAGGGGCATTAAGTAGGGCATTATTCCTGCTTTGGGGACTATAGATTAGGAGACTGTATAGCGGTAAGTGAGGTGTTGACAAAGAAAGGAGCCTATGGTGTTTTTCTGTCAGATTCTCCAGAAAAGAGTCATGGCTAGAAGCTATTATGGCATGCTAGAAAACAAAAAGGAAGGAGAATGACTCAGAGAAGATGTCACTTGTAAGTCACATGGATATAACTGCCAATAAATTAATTTTATGGTCTTTAGAGCTGGTATCCACTGAATATTGATCTTTATATAATGTGTTTATTGTGGTATTATTGGTAATATTGGTCTGTATACAGTGATTTTTTTATTCAGTAACAGTATGATGGCATTATTCAGTCACTGTGAGGTGGTGGTATGTGGTTAAAGTATGGCAGTATTATTTGTCCTTGTGAAGAGGTATTATTGGTGTTGGTATAATGGTTGGTCAGTAACCATATGATGGTTATACATATGGTAATATATGCTCCTTTTATACCTGTTTGATTTGGTAACTGTATGACTATTATTTAGAGGAATACAATATTGGTATATGTAGGAAATTGTCTTGGAGATTTTGTAAATTACTTCTATTAAAAAATCTTAATCCTTCTAGTACTTATAAGCTTCTGTATGCTCCACAGGAAGTATTTTCTTTTTTAATTTCCTTTCTGTCTGACCCCAGTGCTCTCTACTGACACCTCTGTCCACTCTGTCCAGAGTAGGAGCAAATCCCCATAGCAAACCTCTCCTGCTCTGGACAGTTCCTGATATGGACAGAGGTGTCAGCAGAGATCACTGTGGTCAGAGAGAAAGGAAATTCAAAAAGAAAAGAACTTCCTGTTGAGCATACAAAGCTTATAAGTACTAGAAGGATTAAGATTTTCCCCGCTACAACCCTGCATCTGCAAAAAGGTTGGGGAGCCAGCCATGCGTCACAAGTATGCCAGTGCGCACGGCCAGCCTCCAAACCTTGCAGACACAGGGCTGTAGCGGGGAAAGCTCTGTGTCTGCTCCTAGCACATACACAGTGTATTTCTCGCTGCTCGGCAGATTTCTCACAGTGTCAAATAGATTGCGTATCTGCCCAGTGTTATCCTAAGCTTATAGTTAATCATAAAAATATATCTAGCCCTATGTAGAGAGAGGTCTACATCTATAAGAACCTTTGCATACTCTGCAACCCGAAACATTAGCTGAACAGTATGCTAACTGATACCTGCAAATTTTTGTCCCATATACAAATCAACTAAAACAAAATGACTTCTGCTATGCGTTTGGGGTGAATTGCACATCTTTAGGCACGGCTTCTGGGTGCAAAACATGGTCTGACAGCAGGTGTATTCCACACTATCTACCCATTGCTGAGGGAATTGCTGTGGTGGTTGTGGTCAGGTTAGCTGAGGAAGCTGTCTAAATAAGATAAGACATGCAAGGATGTGCTCAATACCTTTGTTTAGAAAACCACCAGAGCCACAAAGCTTGGAACTCACCCCCTTTTACAGCACAGTATAATTCATGACAATATACAATCATTGTGTACATGGAAAAATGGAACAATGCATTAACAGGCAAGAAGAAAGCCCCATCCTTTCCCATGTTTTATTTGTCTTCTACCCCTTTTACACTGCCTTACAACTTATTGAGATGAGACCACCAAAAAGGAAGGTTACATTGCCTGTGGTATCTTAAAGGGCACCTCTCATCAAATAAACTTTTGATATATTTTAGATTAATGAATGTTGAATAACTTTCCAATAGCATTTTAATGAAAAATATGCTTCTTTCTATTGTATTTTTCCCGATCAGTCCTGTCAGCAAGCATTTCTGACTCATGCTGGAGTCCTAAACACTCAGAGCTGCCAGCCTGCTTTGTTCACAGCCAAACAGGCAGTGAACAAAGCAGGCTGGCAGCTCTGAGTGTTCTCCTTTGTGAACAAAGCAGACTGGCAGCTCGTAGTGTTTAGGACTCCAGCATGAGTCTGAAATGCTTGCTGCCGGGACTGGTAGGGAGACCCCTAGTGGTCATTTCTTCAAAGTGGAAAATTAAATAGAAAGAAGCATATTTTTTTAATAACATGCAATTGTAAAGTTATTCTGCATACATTAATCTATAATATATCAAAAGTTTTTTTTGATGAGAGGTACCCTTTAAAGGTGTACTCCTGTGGAACAATGTTTTTTTCAAATCAACTGGTTCCAGAAAATGGAGGGAGGGCAGTCCTCAGGTTTACTACTGTGGGATATCTGTGAGATAAGAGGTGAGATCAAGGTGTAGGAAAGAAGTGAAAATGGAGAGGGAAAGGGATAGCAGTAAGAGAAAAGAGGGGGGGGGATCGGGAATAGTAAGTGATGGGAAAGGAAAGAGTGATGAGACCAAATTAAGGTCAAATAAAATTATTTATTTAGGTAGAATACAGTGGGGAGGTTCGCTGGGCCTTAGCGACCACCTTCCTGCTCTTAAATTACAGAAAAAACACAAAAAAACTGGTAGACATGCAAATATCCCCATATGATATTAATTATGCAATCAATGCCAAAATGGTGTGCAATAATTATGAGTATTCACACTGCAGAGTGGTATTCGCTCCCTGAAAAATCAGTCTTTAAGTTTACTCGAGGGCTGTGCATTCCTGGAAAATAAAAGTCACAGTTTCTGCTATGCAGATGATTTCTTCTGAGTGCAATGCGCTCCCTGTAAATGAAAGTCACGGATTCTGCTATGCAGCTTGTAGCTCCTGAGCGCTGTGTGCTCCCTGTAGATAAAAGTCACAGTGTCTGCTACGTAGATATTATCTCCTGAGTGCTATGCGCTCCCTGTAAGTGAAAATAGCAATGCCTGCTATGCAGATGGTCACTCCTGGGTGCTGTGCGCTTCCTATAAATGAAAATTTTAGTTTCTGCTATGCAGATAAGCAGAGGCGGCTCTCTAATTAGGCGATTTAGGTGGCCACCTAAGGCCTCGCGCTAAAAGGGGCCTCGCGGCCTCCTAAACCGTATATTTAGAGAGCTGCAGGCTGCTGTAATTAAAAATATGTCAGTAGCCCTTTCTCGGTCAAAATTTTTAATGGTTTAGTCCAGGGGCGGACTGACCGGCCGGTCCATTCGGCCGTCGTCTGAAGGCCCGGCCGGGAAAAGGGCCCGCTGTCTGCCACCTGTCACATTAAAGGGGTATTCCGGGAATTTTTTTTTATTTGACTATGCTGCAGGGGCTGTAAAGTTAGTGTAGTTCATAATATAGTGTCTGTACCTGTGTGTGACGGTTTTCTCACAATTCTTATGTGATTTTCACCCCAATATATATTTTTAACAGCATACAAAATTACTTTGAATTTTTCCCAGCTTGCAATGCGGTCGAGACCTGACTCACTAGTCAGCTGATGACAGGGAGCCTGTCTACTTCAATGGGTGGAGGGATCAATCTGCAACTAATGCAACAGCTCTAGGCATCCTGATTGAAGACCACAGGTCTGCAGCTCAATTAGTTTCAATGGGTGGGGTAGCTGATGTGTGGGAAGGAGGAAAATGGTATCATGGGATTTGTAGGCAAACAAGAAAACAGGAAATACAAGTTCCCAGAAAGCTAGCCACAGTGTTATTGTAATCTCACAACATAGCCATTTAGCCCAAGGCAAGTGCAGATCCTTCCTAAGCATGTCCATTACTGTCTGCCAGGTATGTACTAAAATCACCTTATGCTGGATAACCCCTTTAAATCTAAAAAAAAAAAACATTTTTAAATTGCCCCTGACACCCGGGCCCCAACCATGGGGGTGACGTGACCCCATGTCTAAGCGCAGAAGCGCCACGTCGGAGTTCACTGTGACATCGATCAGTGCGCCCGCCGCCCTGCTCACTCTCTCTCGTACAGGCCCTGCTTGTCCTCAGTGTACAGGGCCCTGCTTGTCCTCGGTGTACAAAGCCCTGCCTGTCCTCGGTGTACAGAGCCCTGCTTGTCTTCAGTATACAGGGCCCTTCTTGTCCTCGATGTACAGAGCCCTGCTTGTTCTCTGTATACAGACCCCTGCTTGTCCTCGGTGTACAGAGCCCCGCTTGTCCTCAGTGTACAGAGCCCTGCTTGTCCTCAGTGTACAGAGCCCGCTTGTCCTTGGTGTACAGAGCCCTCCTGAAGAAGTGCCCTGATCTCTCTGTCGGCCTTCTCAGTCGGCATCTGCATGGACCCAAAACAGGGTAGCCTGGCCAGGTGGGTGGCTTATGAATTGTATAGTTGTATGTATTTTCTACCTGCCTTTCACCGCTCCCTACATGATGGCACAGTCTAACATAAGTTATATGTGAAATATAACTTATACCTCTGACTGTACCATCATGTAGGGGGTGGTGAAAGGCAGGTAGAAGATGGAGTAGGCTTCCCAGCAGCACAGAGTATTTCTCACAGGAACTGTAGTGAAACAGACATTCTGACTCACTACAGTTCCCTCCAGAAATACTCTGTGCTGCTGTGCTATTTCTTTAATAAATCTAAGAGGCATCAGCCTCACCCCAGCAGGGGGCAAAAAAGGTAAAGTGTGTGGCGTATAAATGGACTAGTTGCTATTTTTTTTTTACCTACCTTTCAACGCTCACTATATGATGGCACAGTCAGAGATGAGTTATATATCTGACTGTGCCATCATGTAGTGAGCGGTGAAAGGCAGGTACTCTGAAAAACTTTTTTTTTCTTTTTTTAAATCAACTGATGCTAGAAAGTTAAATGATTTGTAAATTACTTCTATAAAAAAAAATCTTAATCCTTCCAGTTGTAACACTCACATTTACAGTCACAGGATAGCAGTAGGTCAGGGCAGGCGGCACAGTAGCGTAGTCAGGACGTAGCAGGAGTTCAGTAGGCTGGCGGCAGAGGAGCAAGCTCAAGTCACAAGAGCAGGAGATCTGGTACACGGCAAGGCAATACAAAGGAACGCTTTCTCTAGGGCACAAGGCAACAAAGATCCTGAAGAGAACTGAGGAGGGTGGAGGAATTTATAAACAAGCCACAGGTGGTTACACTAATGAGCATACTGGCCCTTTAAATCTTAAAGCTCCAGTGCTCGCATGCCCTAAGGGACGGGGACACGCACGCCGGAGAAGAGAGGGAGAGGCAGGAGAAACACCCAGAGAGTGACGGACTGGGGCTCGCATGCGGACGCGTCCCGCAATGCGAGTCCCAGCCCTGTCAGCAGCAGAAGGTAAGGGGACCATGCGCTCACGGCCAGCGTGTGAGGCCGGAGCGCATCGTGTAACACCAGTACTTATTCGCGCCTGTATAATACATAGGAAATTCTTTTCGGATTTCTCTTCTGTCATGACCACGGTGCTCTCTGCTGACACCTCTGTCTATGTCAGGAACTGTCCAAAGCAGGATAAATTCCCCATAGCAAAGAAATGCTGCTCTGGACATTTCCTAAAATGGACAGAGGTGTCAGCAGAGAGCATTGTGGTCGTGACAGAAAAGAAATCCAAAAAGAAAAAAAATTCCTCTGTAGTATGCAGCTGTTATTAAGCTGTGAATAGCGAAGTTATGATATATATTAAAGTTTGCCTTAAAATATGCAATTCATACAGTTAATTTTAATATCACCTGCTTACTTTTTTTTTCTTCTTTTTATCGCGCTTGGGGGCCTCAGATTTAAAAAAAATTTCATATAAATCCAAAAAGTTCACATTCTGCATTTAATCCTTTTGGTTCAATACTTTCAAAATCAAATATCATCCTTGTCTCTGCTCTTGACATTTTCACTGTGAAATTACCCCCTCTCCATCCTGCCTTGAATGTCTGTATGGCGGTGAATCTTAGTCCGATAGGGTTGCTATTGTGATGACTCATGAAGTGGGCAGAAAGTGGGTGCTTCTTTAGTCCTTTCTTGATGTTATAAATGTGTTCTGCTATTCTGATTTTCAACTGTCTTTTTGTTCTGCCGATATACTGTTTGCCACAAGGGCCCTCGCTCACAAATGTGACATCTTTACTATATTACAAGTCTGTAATTTCCCATTCAAAGCCATTTGCCGCAGAGACTACTTTCTCCATTTTCCTTGGAAAGCTAGTTGTTTTACAGTTCCTACATGTTCCACATAGAAAATAAACTTTCAATTTTAACCAGGTGTCTGTTTTTTCAGGTGGTGTTGGATTCTTAATCGAGGGTACAACTTTAATCCCTACATTCGGCGCTCTGGAATAAACAATTGTTTTTTTTTCCGGTGACCTAGGGCCTAGGTCTTTGTCGTTGTATAAAAGGTGTCAATTCTTATTGAGGATTTTCTCAATCTTTCTATAGTCACCAGTAAAAGGGATTAGAGATGAGCGAAGTTTTCAAAAATTCGATTCGGCCGATTCGACGAATTTTCCGGAAAAGTTTGTTTCGATCCGAATTTTTTTGCGGCAAATCTATATTAAAAAAAGGCTATTTCTAGCCTACATACAGCCTCTATAGGGGTATAGAACACTTTGCTGTGTTCTAAAACGCATATGGAGTGTGCTGGGTTAGTGAAATAATACTGCTATTCAGAATAACATGCAGATTACCGGCATCACTTTTAGAATCACTGCCGCGCAGCAGCACAATGACAGAGCCTGGTGGTGGCATCAGTGTCAGGAGACCATATAGTGACTGAATGACAGCGTCGAGGTGTTGGCAGCATGAGGAGACCATTTAGTGGCTGAATGGCACAGCGTTGAGGTGTTGGCAGCATGAGGACACCATATAGTGGCTGAATGACACAGCTTGGATGAGGCTGAAGCATGAGGACACCATATAGTGGCTCAATGACACAGAATGGAGGTGTTGGCAGCATGAGGACACCATATAGTGGCTGAATGGCACAGTGTGGAGGTGTTGGCAGCATGAGGACACCATATAGTGGCTGAATGACACAGCTTGGATGAGGCTGAAACATGAGGACATCATATAGTGGCTCAATGACACAGAAGGGAGGTGTTGGCAGCATGAGGAGACCATATAGTGGCTGAATGGCACAGTGTGGAGGTGTTGGCAGCATGAGCACACCATATAGTGGCTGAATGACACAGCTTGGATGAAGCTGAAGCATGAGGACACCATATAGTGGCAGAATGACACAGCATGGAGGTGTTGTCAGCATGAGGACACCATATAGTGGCTGAATGACACAGCATGGACATGTTGTCAGCATGAGGACACCATATAGTGGCTCAATGACACAGCTTGGATGAGGCTGAAGCATGAGGACACCATATAGTGGTTGAATGACACAGCATGGAGGTGTTGGCAGCATGAGGACACCATATAGTGGCTGAATGGCACAGTGTGGAGGGGTTGGCAGCATGAGGACACCATATAGTGGCTGAATGACACAGCTTGGATGAAGCTGAAGCATGAGGACACCATATAGGGGCAGAATGACACAGCATGGAGATGTTGTCAGCATGAGGAGACCATATAGTGGCTGAATGACACAGCACGGACATGTTGTCAGCATGAGGACACCATATAGTGGCTGAATGACACAGCTTGGATGAGGCTGAAGCATGAGGACACCATAGAGTGGCTGAATGACACAGCATGGAGATGTTGGCAGCATGAGGAGACCATATAGTGGATGAATGGCACAGCCCGGAGTTGCCAGCAGCATGAGTAGGCACTAGACCTTCACAATCCCTAAGATTAAAAGATGAATTAAGAAATTTAAACCAAAGATTTTGGATAGCGGGTGCTACCTATGAGAAAATTTGAAATTACCAGACCCAGGCCCCACAGCGGCATAAGTAACCCATATATTGCCTGAATGACACAGCCTGGAATTGGCTGATGCACGAGTACACACCAGGGCTTCACAATCCCTCCAAAAAAACACCACAATTTTAGAAATTTTTGAAAAAGATTTTGTATAGCGGGTGCTACCTATGAGAAAATTTGAAATTAACAGACCCAGGCCCCACAGCGGCATCAGCAACCCATATATTGCCTGAATGACACAGCCTGGAGTTGGCTGATGCACGAGTACACACCAGGGCTTCACAATCCCTCCAAAAAAACACCACAATTTTAGAAATTTTTGAAAAAGATTTTGGATAGCGGGTGCTATCTATGAGAAAATTTGAAATTAACAGACCCAGGCCCCACAGCGGCATCAGTAACCCATATATTGCCTGAATGACACAGCCTGGAGTTGGCTGATGCACGAGTTCACACCAGGGCTTCACAATCCCTCCAAAAAAACACCACAATTTTAGAAATTTTTGAAAAAGATTTTGGATAGCGGGTGCTACCCATGAGAAAATTTGAAATTAACAGACCCAGGCCCAGCAGCGCCATAATTTTTTTATTTGAAATTTAAAACAACCTTTGCGTGTCCCGGATCCCAGCGTGTGGGTACGAAGGACCAAATCCAACAAGCCCCCACAGGGCTCATGTGGCCGTGAGATTAAGGCGAAACGTCTCCATTGCCCTGACCGGCCATGTTTCCAAGACTTTTCACCAAGGCAAACCATGTGAAGAACAGCATGACACCGCCGTGACCTGCACACATGGAAGGTCCACTGAGACTTGTCCGGGCAGTGGAGGCTTAAGACACAGAGGAGGATGTGGAGGCGGAGTAGCACACTGTCGCAGGACCAACGGGCTGACAGAGTGTAGCAGGAAGCAGCATTGAGTACACACCAGGGCTTCAGAATCCCAAAGAAAAAACAACCATTTTTAAAATAATTTTAAGAATATTTAGGACAGCAGGTGCTACCTATATGTTGCATGAATGACACACCCTGGAGTTGGCTGATGCATGAGTACACACTAGGGCTTCACAATCCCTCAACAAAAAACTTTAGGACAGCGAGTGCTCCCTATATATTACCAGAATGACGCAGCCTGGAGTTGGCTGCAGCATGTGGAGACCATTGAAATGTGTGATTTTTTTATTTGAAATTTAAATCAAAATTTGTGTCCCGGACCCCGCCGTGTGGGTACAAAGGACCTAATCTCACAAGCACCCACAGGGCTCATGTGGCCGTAAGATGTAGGCGCAACGTCTCCATAGCCCTGACTGGCCATTTTTGGTTTTTGTACCTTTGTTTAAGAACAAGCGCATATCCAAGAGTCCAGAAGACTCTATAATGCAGGATGGTGGACCACCAAAAGACATTCTTCTATAAAATAATTTTTTATGAAATAAAGAAGCAGAGTTCATCCCTCTGCGTATTTTTTTTGAAAATATTACTTAAAAAATCACACGTAACAATCGTTCAATGGTGTAATGATTATTATTGTGGAAAATTCAAGTTTATTACTGTGATAATTATCCGGAAATTTGAAAAAAACACTACCCAAGAGTGTTTAATAACCACATACATTGCACCATAAATGTTGAAATTTTAATTAAGCATGTATGCATGTATTTCAAAAATCCTAAAATTAAAGGCCCAAGCCCAGAAGCATCAGGAAGTCAAGTACTTCCTGAAAGACACAGGAGCAGTCAGGAGTAGGCATCCGCAGTACCCAAGAAGCTTTAACCCCTTAAGGACTCAGGGTTTTTCAGTTTTTGCACTTTTGTTTTTTCCTCCTTACCTTTTAAAAATCATAACCCTTTCAATTTTCCACCTAAAAATCCATATTATGGCTTATTTTTTGCGTCGCCAATTCTACTTTGCAGTGACATTAGTCATTTTACCCAAAAATGCACGGCGAAACGAAAAAAAAAATCATTGTGCGACAAAATCGAAGAAAAAACGCCATTTTGTAACTTTTGGGGGCTTACGTTTCTACGCAGTGCATATTTCGGTAAAAATTACGCTTTATCATTATTCTGTAGGTCCATACGGTTAAAATGATACCCTACTTATATAGGTTTGATTTTGTCGCACTTCTGGAAAAAATCATAACTACATGCAGGAAAATTTATACGTTTAAAAATGTCATCTTCTGACCCCTATAACTTTTCTATTTTTCCACGTACAGGGCGGTATGAGGATTCATTTTTTGCGCCGTGATCTGAAGTTTTTATCGGTATGATTTTTGTTTTGATCGGACTTTTTGATCACTTTTTATTCATTTTTTAATGGTATAAAAAGTGACCAAAATACTCTTTTTTGGACTTTGGAATTTTTTTGCACGCACGCCATTGACCGTGCGGTTTAATTAATGATATATTTTTATAGTTCGGACATTTACGCACGCGGCGATACCACATATGTTTATTTTTTTTATTTTTTTTACACTGTTTTATTTTTTTTATGGGAAAAGGGGGGTGATTCAAACTTTTATTAGGGAAGGGGTTAAATGACCTTTATTAACACTTTTTTTTTTACATTTCTTTTGCAGTGTTATAGGTCCCATAGGGACCTATAACACTGCGCACACTGATCTTCTACACAGATCACAGGCGTGTATTAACACGCCTGTGATCAGTGTTATCGGCGCTTGACTGCTCCTGCCTGGATCTCAGGCACGGAGCAGTCATTCGCCGATCGGACACCGAGGAGGCAGGTAAGGGCCCACATGCTAAATGGTAAAATACTTGGATGTACGTATGCGGTATGCACTGATGAGGGCGGTAATATGCCTAACTATTAGCAGAAAAAACTCTGTATTTTTGTAAAACACCAGCCGGTGGATACTATTGTTTGGACTTTGACGGTTTGGAGCACCTTGACAGCTACTAAATGGTACAATACTTGGATGTACATATGCGGTATGCACTGATGAGGGCAGTAATATGCCTAACTATTAGCAGAAAAAACTCTGTATTTTTTAAATACACCAGCCGGTGGATACTATTGTTTGGACTTTGACGGTATGGAGCACCTTGACAGCTTAACAGGTACTAAATGGTATAATACTTGGATGTACGTATGCGGTATACACTGATGAGGGCAGTAATATGCCTATTAGCAGAAAACACTCAGTTTTTTTTTTTTGGAAAACACCAGCCTGTGGATACTATTGTTTGGACTTTGACAGTATGGAGCACCTTGACAGCTAAACAGGTACTAAATGGTACAATACTTGGATGTACGTATGCGGTATGCACTGATGAGGGCCTATTAGCAGAAAAAAACTCTTTATTTTTGTAAAACACCAGCCGGTGGATATTATTGTTTGGACTTTGACGGTATGGAGCACCTTGACAGCTTAACAGGTACTAAATGGTACAATACTTGGATGTACGTATGCGGTATGCACTGATGAGGGCAGTAATATGCCTAACTATTAGCAGAAATAACTCTGTATTTTTGTAAAACACCAGCCGGTGGATACTATTGTTTGGACTTTGACGGTTTGGAGCACCATGACAGCTACTAAATGGTACAATACTTGGATGTACGTATGCGGTATGCACTGATGAGGGCAGTAATATGCCTAACTATTAGCAGCAAGAAAAAAATACAAAAAATGGGAGAGCAGACCAGATCAATATTTCACCAGATGGCTTGGGAGTAGCTGAACTTTCTCCAACGAGGAATGCAACCAACTGATACTCCGTTTGCAAGGTAACAATTTATTACTACATTTAAAACAAACATAAAATATAATGGTGTACTAGTACATATGGATCCGACGCGTTGCAGGGATTATTCCCCTTCCTCAGGGATATAGTTTTTATTGGATCAATGATCCTCTTTATACTCCTTCCTTTGACCTCCTTAACCCCGGAAACACTTTCTCATAGGGTGATGTACAAAAAAAAAAAAAAAAACATTAGTTATTGCGGACGTTCTATACATTCATTAAAACCATTCGGGACTAAAGTGTTCAGTTTGAAAATATAAAAGCTTTCTCTTTTGCATAGGGTGGAAAATCTCCGTAATCCCTCAGTTATCTGTTCTACGGGAATAACCCGTAGTAACCCTGGATCCGCATTATGGCACATTGCAAAGTGCCGAGAAATGCTGTGCTTTGGATATTTATGTTTATTGTTAAATCTATGTGAGTTTATCCGTTTACGCAATGTTTGAGATGTGCGGCCCACATATTGGGTCCTGCATGGACATTCTAACACATAGATCACAAAATTACTTGCACAACTCAAGTATGTTTTAATAGGAATTATTTCTCCTGTTGTTGCGCTTTTTATACTTTGTGTCCCATCTTCTATATAACTACATGTCCCACACCTTTTTTCATTACATTTATAAGCACCTTTTTGTTTTATTGTTCCTTTTTCAATTCTTATTTTATTTAAAATAGGGTATGAGGGTGCTATTTTTTGGGCTACTGTTTTTGCTCTGTGATAAATAAATTTAGGTTTAAAATTCTCAATACCAAACGCTTCGTTTAAAAATGGATCCTGTTGTAATATATCCCAGTTTTTTCAAATAATATTTTCAACTTTTTTTTGCATCTTCTGAATACCGTGACACAAATGCTGTACAGTATTCCGCATTTTATTATCTTTCTTTTTAGAAATGCCATTTTGTTTTTCTATTTGTTACCTTCTTGCTATACTGTCTGCTTTTCGCAGGGTATCCTTTATCTAAAAATCTTTTTTCTATAACTTTTGCTTGTTCTTCATAACATGTATTTTCTGAACAATTTCTCTTTATACGGTTAAGTTGTCCAAAAGGTATATTCACCTTCCAACTTTTAAGATGACTACTTTTAAAATGTAGGTACCCATTAGCATCTATTGATTTAAAGTGCATTTTTGTATTTATTTTATAATTTTTTATGTATATTTCCAAATCTAAAAACGTAATTCTGTTCTTATCTATACATTCTGTAAACTCCATACCCCATTGATTCCTATTCAATTCATTAAAAAATTCATAAAAACTACTTTTACTACCTTCCCAAACCCCAATGAGGTCATCTATGTAACGTTTAAAATTTTTTATCTGTTTAAAAAAACTACTTTCTTCTATACATGTTTTTTCTACCATCCCCATATACAGGTTAGCAAAAACTGGTGCACATTTCGCGCCCATTGCAGTCCTGTGGTATTGAATATAAAACTGGTCCTTGAATACAAAATAGTTGTGACTTTTGAACATCCGGCATAAAAATATCAGTATGTAACATTTCTCCAATAACCTCCACTCCCTTTTCTTGTGGGATATTTGAATATAAAGACACCACATCCATTGTGACCAACCATAAATTATCATTCCATTTAAAATTTTCTAAAAGCCCCAATAATTGTCCCGAATCTCTCAAATAAGATGGCAGGGCAGTGACATATTTTTGCATTATTCGGTGTACATATTCTCCTAGACGACTCGTTAACGAATCAACTCCTGCTATTATTGGCCTCCCAGGGGGGTGCAGAGGATTTTTTTGTAATTTGGGTACTAAATAGTACAATACTTGGATGTACGTATGCGGTATACACTGATGAGGACAGTAATATGCCTATTAGCAGAAAAAACTCTGTATTTTTGTAAAACACCAGCCGGTGGATACTATTGTTTGGACTTTGACCATTTGGAGTACCTTGACAGCTACTAAATGGTACAATACTTGGATGTACCTATGCGGTATGCACTCATGAGGGCAGTAATATGCCTAACTATTAGCAGAAAAAACTCTGTATTTTTGTAAAACACCAATGCAATGCTCAATAACGTGAATAGGAGGTTTAGCAATCAATGATCCTTCTCAGTGTAACAGCACAGCACTCTGCACTCCTGCCTTTCCCTAATGCTGATGTGAGTAGCAGTTGCAGTGTAACGCTGTGGTATGGGCTATTCACACACACGCAGTCCCGTCCTCTCCATCTGAGTGCTTAGATTAAATGAAAAGAGGCAAGATGGCCGCCGATTATATAGTTGCTGTGACATCACAGGGGTCAGTGAACACTGATAGGCTGCATCTCACATGTGGTTCAGGGTCAGCCCGCCTACCTTCATTCCCGCCGCTGTTTCCCACCCTCGCATAATCCCCTGCCCCATGTACTCACATGTGGATCCGCCATCTTAGGTCCCCAATAGCCTGGAACGCTGTAAAATGGAGTTTAATGAAGCAATTCGCGCAATAGAATCGCGGCGATATTCGTATTCGTTGCGAATCGAATTTTTCATGAAATTTGTAACGAATTCGGGTTCGTCAACTTCAATTCACTCATCTCTAAAAGGGATGATCAGTTTTCTTCCTTTGTAACATTCTGTGGTTTTTCTTGAAAAAAGTGGATCTGTCTAGGTTTCTGGCTTTCTCAGCAAACTCTATAAGGATTTTCTCTGGATATTTTTGTTCTTGAAATTTCTGTGTCAGGGCGACTGCATCTACATCATATTTCTTGATGTCCGAGCAGTTTCTTCTCAGCCTTCTATATTGTCCCATGGCCACATTAAGAAGCCATCTCGGTAAATGCCAGCTGTTATATAGTATATAAGTGTTTCTCGATGTGGGCTTGTGGTATGTGCTACAGCTTAAATTTGTGCAAATAGTTTCTATTAGTAAGTATAAAAATTCCAATTTCACTTGACTTATTTTGGGTGTTGTAGAAACTGCTTTGTTTTTAGATTGCCTTACTAATTGATTGAGGACTACTGGATCTTTATAGGGGTTTATTATAAGCTATACATACATATAAATACAAAGGGGGATCCTAACTGATTAAGGGATAGGGGTGCAAGGAAGAGGGGAAGGTGATAGGAAGGAAGTGCTCCCTCTATCTCATCATCCTATATGATGAGCAGTCATCCACACACATAACCCATACATTGCCCATCCCAAGACATCTCCATGGCCAATCAGAACAGATTACAGTTTATTTGCATTGCAATCAGTCCTTGTCCTTTGTTGTCCCATATTGTGTTGACAGATGTCCATCCAAGTTTCCTCGAGAACCGCACCTTGGTGGACTGACAGGAAGATTTGCAGTCCATTGTGTTCAACACCGCAGGGGCTGGTTTTATGGCTTTATTATTGGAGGTAACTGGAACTGTAGCTCATCTCCTTCTTATCACTCAAGTACAAGGCTTATTGTATGGCTTTAAACAGGATAAAAGCAAATAATTGTCTAATCAGCTGTTTGCATCAACCACCATTCCTGGAGCCAGTCGTGCCGACACCCTACACCCATTCCATCCATGAAATTCCACTGCATTCCATTGTTATTCCATTATATTTGAGTCCACAATAAAAACACATCAAATTTATATTAGTGTGGCCAATGTTGTCTCCAACAGGTGTGAATACTAAACCAATCAGCTTAAGGCCAGCCCCTGACCATATAAGGGAGCTGTAGCCAATGATCGCTCTCTTGGGTTGCTGCTCTCGTGGATGCCGGACTAGCAGGATGGATCTGCGCAACTTTCAAAGACAAGCTGGGCCAGAAACCTGCCGGCCTCAGCCTCAATTGAATCGTGAGTTCTAAACTAAATCCCCACTAAAGCTAGCGTGACTGCTGGACCTCAACTAAATCCCCTAAATCCAGCGGAACAGCGCATATCAGTCTACGGACTCTAAAATGCTTAAGGTCCCAACCACTGTCAATCTCTAAGAGACTTTGCCTGTATAGAGACTGTTCCAGTTATGAAGCTTGCATAAAATCTTCAGTAAAAGTTCCGACTGTTTTCAGCAAACTCTCCGGTTGTGGACATTCAATTATTCCATACCTCCCTATCGCTCTTGGGAAGGGTGGCGGTAGGACAAGCATTGCACAGGAGCCCTCACCCTGGCGTTACGAATAGCAAGGGTTAATCAGACACCCTTTAATTACCGCACAGCTACACCCCATATACCCTACACCCCCAGGCTATCACATTTATTTATCCTACCTTATTGGTTACATTTGACTGAATTGAATCATGGACATACAACTGAGGAAAAGTGGAGTTTGCTTTAGGTTCACACCCTCTGTAGCCATTTACCCTTTAAAGTAGTGGAGTACCCCTTTATCCTTAATTCGGGCTGAGCTGCAATACCATACATAGCCCATAGACATGTGTGGGACTATTTGTTAAAAAAGACAGCTAGAATAGACCCAGTAACATACAACATCATGATTACGCTATCACTGTGGCTTTTCGTGCAACCTCAGTTCAGTATCAGTTAGAGGGCGTTTCATATTATCACAAGATCTTTGTGCAAAGTATTTCACCATTTACCACTGTTTGCATGTCATGGCACGAACTAATATCCAAAGACCATAGTTATTATTTGACCATAATATACAGTTTTTGAATAAAACGGCAGATATTGCATATAACACAGTGATTCTACTACCATAGCAGGACTAAATTGCTGGTTATGTCATAGTAGTAAACACAAGCATAGGGACTTTGCCTGGAGTGATAAGTTCCTTTTTGTATTAACATAGGTTAGCAGAACTAACAGCATGGAGAAGTAAATTAGATTCTGTAGTTTTACAGTATAAAGGAAGTCAACACACTTCCCCCTTTAAATCAATTGTCCCCGACATGTAGCTGGTGAACTGGACAGGGCCCATTGATCTCTGCATAGACGTTGGTCGGCAAGTGAACTTGTGTGTGGATGTACAGTTTCTTACCAGGCACTGGTAATAGGATGAATGGCCACTGGAATGTTGTATCCTGTAAGGTAAGGTCACTGATATCTTACTTTTCTACAAAGCCACTTAGTTTATATTAGAGAAGCTGGAGTCAACAATGATTCCAACTTTAGAAGACCAGAGGGTAAACCAGGGGTGGGCATAGAGTTTAGTGTTCCCCACCTGTGGCTCCCCAGCTGTTGCAAAACTACCACTCCCATAATGCCATGGCACCAACAGGCATAACAGGAGTTGTAGCTTTGCAAAAGCTGGAGAGCCATAGATTGGGGGTCATGGATTTAAAGGGTGAAGTGTTTGTGGTTGCACCCTGCCTGGAGACTGAGAGGGCCCAAAGGTTCCCTTTATGTCATATGAGAAGGCTATCAATTCACTGGTCCATTATAGATTTAGCATTGAAGCACATGAACTTCATGTTACCTCTCTGGAGAAACCTGTTTCTTCCAACTTATTAGCCCAATATCAAGACTATAAGTCTTGATATTGGACTCAAAACCATCTTGACCTATTGTCTTCTAAGTTGAGTATATTCTTCAGGATCTCTCGCAATATTTTTACAAAGCTTCACTTCATCTCCCATCATGTCAAATAGGTGCAGCCAGTGATAAGTAGCTACAATGAGGTTTTTATGATGTGTCATAATGTGACAAAATATCCTGTGTCATCATTGTGTGTAGTTTTTTTTTACATCTGTGTGGGTTGTTCACGGAAAGGATCACATTTCATCCTATAAATGTCTCTAATTTTCCATAAAACCAAAACACTGACATGCACTGTCGTTTATTATGTCTATGGTAAGAGAATGTTACTGTATAGAATAAGTGCTAGTCATTGTGTCACTTTGTTTCAGAAACTATAATAGGTTAATTTGGAGGTAAAGTCTGACCTATTTGGTGCCAAACAAGTGAAATGGCTTACTTTACACATGATTTGGGCGCTACTTGATAATTGCATAAAATTTTTTTTTTTTAAATAATAATTTACTTGGACAATAAAGACATGGCACAATAACAGTTTTCATAGAAAGGAACTGATACCTGGAATAGGTGTAGTTGAAAAGAGGCAGTTCCAAACTATTTGAGCCGATTCCAAGATATGAAAGTCCACATTTTCATATAAGTTGAGCAGAGCCATTCGGCATATAGGGTGGCCAGTGCATCATACAAAGTACAGCCATGACTAAAGAGGTACATAGGTGTAAAGTAGTTATATAAAAAGTTAATCTAAGAACACTTAAAATAATATAAAACAGAACCGAACAGCTTTTTGCACAAAGGCTAAGACACATGAGTGCCGAACTTGCAACCAGAGGAAGACTGGGTGAGTTTTCAATGCACCACCGGGTAGCTCAAAGCTAACTATAAACCATAATGATGGCTAGAGAGGATCAAGGGGGCCCCATACAGCATTTTGCAGGGTATCAAATACCCAGGAGAGTGGGGGTGGGGGGGGGAGGGTAGGGGGTTAGGGGATCTACAAATTTACATTACCAAGTGTCCTTTTCAGTACCTCAGTAGAGAACCAAATAGTATATTGAAAATAAGACATTAACTCTTGTCTCTCATTAACACTCAATACCTTGGATATAAAAAGCCTCCATTTGTTGAACAATGATTTAGTAGAAGTATTTGTGGTAGGAGACATGTGGATCATGTCCATATTCAGAAGCTGCTCTGGAGTGTTAACAACTTCTGGAACGATGGGGAGCATTTCATCCAACCATTTTCGTAAAATACACTTCAGACCTGCTAATAGATATATGTGTACCCCCGTAGTGGCCATGAGGGGTGGAGCGATAACATCTGACATGACAGGTATACAGTGAAATAGACAACCCAGCGTGGGACATGCATCACATTTTTAAAGCAAAGTGCACCATATTTAAAAATAGACTTGGGATCAGGTTTTCATTAAGAATATCTCTGTACTTTGCTCTTTTACGGAGGAGAGGCTTATTTTTCTGGCCACTTCACCATACAGTCCAGATTGTGAAGTGCTGCAGTGATGGTTGACCTTCTAGACATTTCTCCTATCTGCACACAGCATTGTTGGAGCTCAGCCGGAGTATTGGTCACCTCTCTTTCCAAGGCCCTTTCCCCCTAATTACTTGGTTTAGTTGGACGGCTAGCTCTAAGAAGAGATCTGGTTGTTCCCAACTTCTTACATTAAAGAATTATGGAGGCCACTGTGTTCTTGGGAACTTCCAGTGCAGCAGAAATTTTTGTACCCTTCTCTACATTAGATCTATAGCTTCAAACTATTTTGTCTTTGAGCTCTTCAGGCAGTTTTTCCCCTCCTGATGGCTTCATGACTTGGGGGGAGATTTATCAATATGTGTCTGTGAGCAGCCACTTCACAACCTTTTTTTTTTTTTTTCCTGGCTGGAATGCATTGATAAAGTAAACCTCGGAAAGATATAATATAGTTGATGTAGCAAACATACAGTTCCATTCCTACCAGAAAAGCAGTGCCAGATTGAGGTCCCTTGGACCCACCAAACAAAACACCCTACCTTTAGCCTATACAGAACATAAGCATGTCTATTTGTTATTGCATTCTATATTATGCAATATTATTAAGTGGTCAAGCTTTTAGGTTTCATCAAATCAGAGGAATTGCCCAACTAAGATTATTCAGAGAAGCTCCTTTAGAATGTTATTTTGTAGGAAATATATGTATGGAAAAACAAAAAGGAAAAGGGTCAGACGTGCCGTTATTACCAATGGCAACAGTTAATAGGTGTAGATAGTGGTGTGCTCACCTTTTGGAGTTGTACAACACTGTAATATGCCTTATAGTGGTTTCCAAATGCCGGGTGCAGCCGAGCATCCAACCTTTTTGCTAGTATGCAGGACCTGACAAAGAGGGGGTCCTGGCCCTCAAAACGTGTTGCATGTTCACATTGTACCATAATGGCTAATAAAGTCATCTTTTGGATTATTATTTTATTGTCCGAAATGGGTTTCTTCTAAACTTTATTTACATCAACGGGAGAGCGCCATTCCAACATAATTTCTTCTGCCTTCAAGTGAAAAAATCTGTATGCATGCATAGGCGTGCGCACAGGGTGTGCCGGGTGTGCCCAGGCACACCCTAATCACCGCGGCCGCGGAGCAAAAGGGGCATCTGCCCCGGGCCCTGTAATTCCTGGGGGCCCAAAAGCAGCTTGCCCCTTTTGCCCCATGGGGCCTGATAAAGCTGATAAAGGCTGGCGGGCCAGGCGTCAGGGGCCCGGACAAAATGTTAGTGGGAGAGGGCCCGGGTTTTGCGCCACACGCTACCTTTTTATGTTCGCCGCCGCCCCCGTCACTCATACCCAGGCAGCCAGTACCGCAATGGCTGTCTGGGAGATGGTCATGTGACGTGACGTGCGACGTCACGGGCGGCATCATAGAGAGGAGCGGAGCAGAGAGAGTCTCCCGCTCCTCTCAGTCCCCACACGGCCGCTTCCAGGATCCAGGCCGCAGCAGGGGACCCACCGCCGGATATGTGAGTATGTATAATGTGTGTGTGTATGTTTATGGGGGTATTTATTATAAAGTGTGTGTGGGGGGGGGGGGGGGGGGATTTATTATATAGTGTGTGTGTGGGGGGTGGGGGGGATTTATTATATAGTGTGAGGGGGAATTTATTATATAATGTGAGGAGGGATTTATTATATAATGTGAGAAAGGAGGAAATTATACACGTGAGGGGAGGATATTGATTATTATAATCCTCCCCTCACATATATGTAACATCTCCCCCTCACATATATAATCTGATTACCCCCTCCTCACATTGATTATCCCCTCACATATATATATAATATCATACTCAGATTATATGTGAGGGGATTATCAATGTGAGGAGGGGATTATCAGATTATATATGTGAGGGGGAGGTGTTACATATATGTGAGGGGAGGATTATAATAATCATTATTATCCTCCCCTCACATGCATAATCTGATAACTCCCTCCTCACATTGATTATCCCCTCACATATAATCAGATTATGATATTATATATGTGAAGGGATAATCAATGTGAGGAGGGGGTTATCAGATTATACATGTGAGGGGATTATCAGATTATACATGTGAGGGAGAGATGTTACATATATGTGAGGGGAGGATTATAATAATCAATATCCTCCCCTCACATGTATAATCTGATAATCCCCTCCCCCTGTACGTATCCTGAACTGATCCTGAGTTATATCCAGTATTATACTCCAGAGCTGTACTCACTATTCTGCTGGTGAGGTGACTGTGTACGTACATTACATTACTGATCCTGTACTGATCCCGAGTTATATCCTGTATTATACTCCAGAGCTGTACTCACTATTCTGCTGGTGAGGTCACTGTGTGCATACATTACATTACTGATCCTGTACTGATCCCGAGTGTGTGTGGGATGGGGGTGGGGCACCGGGGGGCCCAAAAAAAATTGCTTGCCCAGGGTCCAATCAAAATTAAAGACGGCCCTGTCCATTATACATACACTGTACAGCAATCATACCTCCATTATACATACACTGTACAGCAACCATACCACCATTATACATACACTGTACAGCAATCATACCTCCATTATACATACACTGTACAGCAATCATACCTCCATTATACATACACTGTACAGCAAGCATACCGCCATTATACATACACTGTACAGCAATCATACCTCCATTATACATACACTGTACAGCAATCATACATCCATTATACATACACTGTACAGCAATCATACCTCCATTATACATACACTGTACAGCAATCATACCGCCATTATACATACACTATACAGCAATCATACATCCATTATACATACACTGTACAGCAATCATACCTCCATTATACATACACTGTACAGCAATCATACATCCATTATACATACACTGTACAACAATCATACATCCATTATACATACACTGTACAGCAAGCATACATCCATTATACATACACTGTACAGCAATCATACATCCATTATACATACACTGTACAGCAAGCATACCGCCATTATAAATACACTGTACAGCAATCATACATCCATTATACATACACTGTACAGCAATCATACATCCATTATACATACACTGTACAGCAAGCATACCGCCATTATACATACACTGTACAGCAATCATACCTCCATTATACATACACTGTACAGCAATCATACCTCCATTATACATACACTGTACAGCAATCATACCACCATTATACATACACTGTACAGCAATCATACATCCATTATACATACACTGTACAGCAATCATACCTCCATTATACATACACTGTGCAGCAATCATACATCCATTATGCATACTGTACAGCAATCATACATCCATTATACATACACTGTGCAGCAATCATACATCCATTATACATACATTTACAGCAATCATACATCCATTATACATACACTGTACAGCAATCATACATCCATTATACATACACTGTACAGCAATCATACATCCATTATACATACATTTACAGCAATCATACATCCATTATACATACACTGTACATCAATCATACATCCATTATACATACACTGTACAGCAATCATACATCCATTATACATACACTGTACAGCAAGCATACCTCCATTATACATACACTGTACAGCAATCATACATCCATTATACATACATTTACAGCAATCATACATCCATTATACATACACTGTACAGCAATCATACATCCATTATACATACACTGTGCAGCAATCATACATCCATTATACATACACTGTACAGCAATCATACATCCATTATACATACACTGTACAGCAATCATACCTCCATTATACATACTGTACAGCAATCATACATCCATTATACATACACTGTACAGCAATCATACATACACTGTACAGCAATCATACACCCATTATACATACACTGTACAGCAATCATACATCCATTATACATACACTGTACAGCAATCATACATCCATTATACATACACTGTACCGCAATCATACCTCCATTATACATACACTGTGTCTGTGACTGTACAGCAATCATACATCCAATCCATTATTAATGGATTGGATGTATGATTGCTGTACAGTCACAGTGTATGTATAATGGAGGTATGATTGCTGTACAGTGTATGTATAATGGATGTATGATTGCTGTACAGTGTATGTATAATGGATGTATGATTGCTGTACAGTGTATGAAATATGGAGCCTCCAATCCCCCAAAAAAAGCCTCCAATCCAAAAAAAAGTTTTAATAAAGTTTTTCATTTTGTTTGTATTGATATTTATATGAGTGTAAGTCTGTTTATGTATGTGTGCATGCAAGCAAGAGTGTGTGTGTGTGTGTGTGTGTGTGTGTATATATATATATATATACACACATAAACACACACAAGCGTGCGCAGCTTGAGTTTGTGCTTTAGGGTGCACACCCTAATGCAATAGGCTGCGCACGCCTATGTATGCATATTATAGGAAATATAAGCATTTACTAAAACAGTCATGTCAAAATAAGGAATATAGTCATTTTTAATCTGGGGGTAGGAAAAAATGTCAAAGGAATTATAAAATGGAAAATAATTAATGTTCCTTAAAAATTTTGGTATGAAGAGGAACAAAAGAGGAGGGAATAGATATATATAGTTTTTAGATGATTATTATGGTAATCCTTACAAAAACATTCTCTTCCTGCACACACACTGTTAAGGTCACCGGAATGACCCAATAAATGCCCTATAATGAAATGCTTAGACGGATCCCTCCAAGGAACAGCCCAGGATAGAGGCAGCGCACAAGACTTCAAAGGTAAAATGGTTTATTTACCCGGCATGCAAAGTGTTTCACTGGATAACCAGCTTCATCAGGCATCATGCCTGATGAAGCTGGTTATCCAGCGAAACGCGTTGCATGCCGGGTAAATAAACCATTTTACCTTTGAAGTCTTGTGCGCTGCCTCTATCCTGGGCTGTTCCTTGGAGGGATTCGTCTAAGTGCTTCACCTGTGTGTCCAGGGGCGGCTGCCGTTCTTCGCCCGTTGCAGGGTCACTTCACGCCTTCGCCATGGTTGTGCTTGGTCGCAGTGCAGCTATACTTGGTGAGCAAGTTTTTTTGGTTGTTCATGTTCTCTTTGCATTGTAGTGTCACACTAGGAGCGCTCTCCTTGTTTGTACATTGCTATAATGAAATGGGGATGTCCATAACAATTAATTTGTACTCTGTAATGTTGTAACAGATGATTCCATGCTGTTTTGTATCAGAGTTTATTCTGTTTCCTTAAAAGGGTTATCTGGCGGAAATTTTTATTTTTTCAGAATAATGCCCAGACTGTAGTATATAATAAAATAAAAATAAAACTGTACTCCCCTCCAGCACTACTGCGGTGCCTCTGGTGTCCTGCTCCGGTCCCCAGCTGTGAATCTCTTCCTCAGTTGCAGCGTGACTCTACTGACTATTTTTATTGCATTACCAGTACATCATTTTGACTTCTGGGAATTTAAGGGTAGATTAACCAAAACTTTTGCAGGTAAACAGTTGAGTAGTCCCCCATATCAACCAGATTGCTTCTTTAATTTTTTTAAAAAGGCTTAAAAATTAATGTTGGAATCTGATTGGTTGCTATGGGCAAGTGTTCCACTGTTTCACTCTATTGATAAATTTCCCCTATTGAGTTTATTATTTTATATTGTACATGCATGCTGATCTAATAACATAAATTAATGGAAACCTGTAAACCATGAAAATGCTATCTAATCTATTAATATCATGTTATAGATCGAGAAGAGCTGAGAACGTTAAAGGGGTACTCCGGTGAAAACATTTTTCCTTTTAAAGCAACTGGTGGCAGAAAGTTAAACATATTTGTAAGTTACTTCTATTAAAAAATCTTAATCCTTACAGTACTTATTAGCTGCTGAATGCTACAGAGGAAATTCCTTTCTTTTTGGAACACTGATGACATCACGAGCACAGTGCTCTCTGCTGACATCTCTGTCCATTTTAGCAACCATGCATAGCAGATGTATGCTAAGGCAGCATGGTGGCTCAGTGATTAGCACTGCTGCCTTGCAGTGCTGGGGCCTTGGGTTCAAATCCCACTAAGAACAAGAATAAATAAAGCGTTATTATTATTATAATAACGTTAACAGAGAGAACTGTGCTCGTGATGTCATCAGAGAGCATTCCAAAAATAAAAGAATTTCCTCTGTAGTATTCAGCAGCTAATAAGTACAGGAAGGATTAAGATTTTTTAATAGAAGTCATTTACAAATATGTTTAACTTTCTGCCACCAGTTGATTTAAAAGATAAAAGGTTTTCACCCCTTTAAAATATATTTTAATGGGAGAAAATTCAGTATAACCTGTAATTTTCACACAGAAGGCAGAGCAACGCCCAAATATAGACCATGCTGGTTACCAAAATCTTTTTAACACACGCCACACGGAACAGCTGGAGGCACACTATGGGTCGAGTCACCGGTGAATCCGCAGTGTAAAATACGTTGAGGAGGCCATAGGAGGGCAACAGCCCAGCAGCAGGACTGCTACCTCCGCCTTTGTGCAAGGAGGAGCAGGAGGAGCACTGCCAGAGCCCTGCATAATGACCACCAGCAGGCCACAAATGTGCATGTGTCCACTCAAACGGTGAGAAACATACTCCATGAGGGTGGTATGAGGTCGCAACGTTCATAGGTGGGGGTTGTGCTTACAACCCAACACCATGCAGGATGACTAGTATTTGCGAGGGAACACCAAGATTGGCAAATTCTCCACTGGCGCCCTGTGCTCTTCAGAGATGAAAGCAGGTTCACACTGAAGACTCCGTGGAGAACATTCTGCTGCCTGCAACATCGTTCAACATGACCGGTTTGGCTGTGGGTCAGTAATGGTGTGGGGTGGCATTTCTTTGGGGGGCCACACAGCCCTCCACGTGCTTGCCAGAGGTAGCCTGACTGCCATTAGGTACCGAGATGAGATCTTCAGACCCCTTGTGAGACCATATGCTGGTGCGGTTGGCCCTGTGTTCTTCCTAATGCTAGACCTCATGTGACTGGAGTGTGTCAGCAGTTCCTGCAAGAGGAAGGCATTGATGCTATGGACTGGCCCGCCCGTTCCCCAGACCTGAATCTGATTGAGCACATCTGGGACATCATGTCTCGCTCCATCCACCAACGCCACGTTGCCCCACAGACTGTCCAGGAGTTGGCGGATGCTTTAGTCCAGGTCTGGGAGGATATCCCTCAAGAGACCATCCGTCACCTCATCAGGATCATGCCCAGGCATTGTAGGGAGGTCATACAGGCACGTGGAGGCCACACACACTACTGAGCCTCATTTTGACTTGTTCTAAGGACAATACATCAAAGTTGGATCAGCCTGTAGTGTGGTTTCCCACTTTGATTTTGAGTGTGACTCCATATCCAGATCTCCATGGGTTGACAAATTTGATTTCCATTGATAATTTTTGTGTGATTTTGTTGTCATCACATTCAACTATGTAAAGATGAAAGTATTTCATACGTTTAGTTCATTCATTCAGA
Organism: Hyla sarda; assembly: GCF_029499605.1. Taxonomy (NCBI): domain Eukaryota; kingdom Metazoa; phylum Chordata; class Amphibia; order Anura; family Hylidae; genus Hyla; species Hyla sarda. Next base: position 219,939,708 of record NC_079194.1, on the reverse strand, counting down.
TCTAGGATGTGTCATTTTAGTGTTTCTTTATTTTTTGAGCAGTGTACTTTGCTTTGGCTGCAGTCCACAAGCTAATCCTTATGGGGAGATACATATACATACTGTGCTAAAACCGTTCACTCTGCCCCCCTCAACATGTTTCACCACATCCACGTGGCTTTGTCAAGAGGTTATGGGCATCAAGAAGTCATACATTTTTGCAGGAACATGCAAATCTCAGCTCTGCGACAGACTTGCTATCTATAAAGTAGTAGCATAAACATCAGACAGTATGTTGCCATACTGCCTCCAGAGAAGCCCAGATGCCCATCCATGCCGCTGTATCGGTGCTCTACTGCTTCTCTGATCCAGGCTCTGTACTTGAGAAGCATTGGAGCACTGACACTCTTGGGACAGTCTTAAAAAAAAATAAAAAAAATAGGACTGTACTGTTCAAAACGGGACATATGGTCAGCCTAGCCCAGCTGCTAGTGTAAATCTGCATTGTGCTACTGTCAAGTGGTGGCAGTGTCAAGGAAAGAAGAGCTACTTCCTGGGTGCTTAAAGAGAGAGACTATTTTGGCCAGATGGATCTGTTCTGACCTTAAGAATTGAATATACAGAGGATAGGTATCCAGCAACAAACCAGTGTTATGTTTCTGCATTTTTCTTAGCGCTTGGATCAAAACCCCTTGCCTGTTGTTGCAAAGAAAGTTACTCATACACTTGGCATTTGTGACTACATTTGCTGCTACACCCCCTGCAAACTGGGCCAAGGTCAAATAGTTTGGTAGGCCATAATTTCTTGCTTCCACTATGTGCCTCTGGGCTCTATCACACCAACAACTGCTAGGACCTCCACCAATCTATATTACTTCCCTACACAGTTATGATTTCAGCCACCTGCTGTGCACAGAACTGTATACTTTGTATACCTTGTATACCTTTATTAACAAATACGTGAAGTTTATGCAAAGACTCAATATTTAAAGGGGATGTCCAGGAATCGAAAAACAGACCTATTTTCTTTCAAAGACCGCTCCCTGTCTGTCTCCACTTTGGGTGTGGTATTACAACTTGGCTCCATTCATTTCAATGGAACTGAGCTGCAGAACCACAGCCAACCTGGAGACAGACAGGGAGCAGTCTTTGAAATAAATTATCACTGTTTTTTATTCCTGGATAACCCCTTTAAAGTGTTCACCCTTCTTTTTCAAGACTTCTGTAATTTGCCGTTGCATGTTGGATATCCACTTTTAAGCAAAATCCTGACTCGTGGCAACCCATTCTTGTCTAGTCTGCTTGGAGTTTATCCCAATTTCTATGTTTTTGTTTATCCGTCTGCTTTTCGCAGACTGACCATAGGTTCTCTCTGGGGGGTTTCTTGGCCATGGACCCAAAATGTCAATGTTTTGTTTACCGAACAACTTAGTTATCACTTTTATCTTGGGACACCATGTTGGAAAAAGCATTGTTCATCACCAAATTGTTCCCGGAGTCTTAGATTGTTAGATACCAGAAAGTGACAGAAATGTCTCCTCAAGAGAATTTAGCTATGGGCCCTACACACATAGCAGGACCAGTTTTATAGGAAGCCAATAAACCTTCCAGAATATTTTTGGAATTTAATTTGAAGAATATGTTAGTAAACTTAAGTGGCACATTCCGACACCATACACATGTTACATAGGTCTGATAAATATCCATGAAGTCATGTACATTTGTGATACTCCTAAAGACAAAAATACAATACAGGATGTTCCATTAATAGTATTAGTCAAAGTGCATGTTTTGATTCCAGAAAATGGTTAAGACCTTGAGACACATCTGGTTCCACATGTTAGGTAGTTGTTCCTATAACTATTCTTGTTCTTTGTCAAAGGGGAAGTGTGAAAAACAGGGTTGTTACCTGTGTTCCTTGTTTTGATTCCACCAAAGGTGAGAAAAGGAAAATGAGAAGTTGAGGCCAAAAAATGATACAAAAATAAGGAACTGTTCCAGCAAAGAAGCGGCATCCCACACATGTTCATTGGATTATATTATGAAATGAGTGTCTACATACAGCTATGGACTCCAGTTTTAAAGGGGAATTTTCATATTAGCATGCTCTGGCATCGCTTATTACTTGGATATGCCATTATATAATTATGGGTGGGGGTCAATCCTCTGAAGTTGGCATTCCTCCTGCATGTTGGTGTTCCTGACCACACACTGTGAAAACGACTGCAACAAAGCTCCATTTAAGTGAATAGTTCTGTGTTGTACTTCCCTGCATAGTAACTGTCCAGAAGCGATGATGTGCAGCCATAGCACTTAAAAGGGTTGTCTGGGCAGAAGGTATACTTTAATTTGCTTCTTGGGCTACATAGAAAATAAGAAACATGTACAGAGGATTTAAAAAGTGTACACACCCAGATTCTTGAGATTTTGAAGAGTACCTGTCATCAAACCATATTTTCTAAACTAACTCAGATTATATTCCCTAACTATTCCTATCACCCCTTAAAAAAAAATTCTGAGCTTAAAAAAGCTCTGTATCATTTCCCTTTGCCCACATTGTGTGAGCTCCCAGCAGGAGAAAGTGGGCATTCCCTAGCAGGCGCGACATCACTGAAGCCTGCGAGAGCTATGCCTCGCAATGCCACAAACGCACTTCCTGAGTTTGGTCTCCTGCCAGACCGGGAGGAGACCAAACTAACTGTTTGACTTGCGCAGGGAACAGAACAGAGCCACCTAGTGGCCGTTTTTTCAATCACATTAAAAACATATAAAGGTTGGGAATTTTAACAGCAAATAAATAGCAAAGTGTCTTATAATTACAGTAGGAACAATATATTAAAAGTTTAGATTGGTGACAGATACTCTTTAAAGAATAGACAAAGATGAATCATGTCAGAACTTTTTTGACCTTTTCATTTTATAACAGTCAGTCTTGTTGGGTAGGAGTCTATTAGCATGGCACATTTTGACATAGCAATATTTAGCAACCCTCACCTGCAAAATTGCTCCAAATCTGTCAGATTGCCAGGATGTCTCCTGTGCACAGACCTCTTCAGATCACCCCAAAGATGTTCACTTGGATTAAGGTCTGGACTCTGGCTGGACCATTCCAAAATGTTAATCTTCTTCTGGTGAAGCCATGCTTTTGTGGATTTGAATGTGGCCTCTTCATTTTCAGCTTTCAAATGGACATCTGAAGGTTTGGTCCCAAAATTGCCTAGTATTTGGAACTTTTCAAAATTCCCTACACCCAGTTTCAGATGAAGAAAAACAGCCCCAAAGCATGTCATGCCTTACTGTGTGTATGGTGTTCTTTGGGTGATGTGCAAGAGACAAACATACCTTTTCAATTATGAGACCATAACACATTTTCCAACATGCTTTTGGGGGACTTGAGTTTGTTTTCTCTGGACTTGGATGTTTTTCTTTGTAAAAAATAAAATAAAAAAGGCTTTCATCTTGCCACCCTACCCTATAGCCCATTTATGTGAAGGACATGGAAGATTGCTGTCACATATAGCATACAGCCAGTACTTGCCAGAAATTCCTTCAGTTCCTTTAATATTGCAGTAGGCCTCTTGGAAGCCTCCTTTTGGAAGTTTTCTTCTCTTCTTTTTATAAATTTAGGAGGGACGTCCAGTTCTTGGTAATGTCTTTGTTGTGCCATATTTTCTCCAAAAGATGATGACTGTCTTCATTGTGTCTTGTGGTATATTTGATGCTTTGAAAATTCTTTTGTACCCTTCTCATGACTGATATACCGTATTTATCGGCGTATAACACGCACTTTTTAGGCTAAAATTTTTAGCCTAAAGTCTGTGTGCGTGTTATACGCCGATAAGCCGCTGCAGTTCAATGATTTAAAGCGGGCGCTTTAAATCAATGAACTGCAGCGGCTTTGCAGGTGCAGAGACAGCCAGCGCTGCCGGCTTCTCTGCCCCTGCCTGCCCTGGGGTCTAGAGCCCTGCTGCCGGCCCTTCTCTCCCCCTGGCTATAGGCGCCGCTGCCCATTCTCTCCCCCTGACTATCGGTGCCGGCGCCCCATTGCCGGCACCGATAGCCAGGGGGAGAGAAGCGGCGCCGGCAATGGGTCAGCGGCACCGACAGCCAGGGGGAGAGAAGGGGCAGCGGCACCCATTGCCGGCGCCGCTGCCCCGTTGCCTCCCCCCATCCCGATTGCATAATTACCTGTTGCCGGGGTCGGGTCGGTGCTGCTTCAGGCCTCCGGCGTGCGTCCCCTGCGTCGTTGCTATGCACTGCACGGCGCGTGACGTCAGTGCGTCGTGCAGTGCATAGCAACGACGCAGGGGACGCACGCCGGAGGCCTGAAGCAGCACCGACCCGACCCCGGCAACAGGTAATTATGCAACCGATGATGGGGGGAGGCAACGGGGCAGCGGCGCCGGCAATGGGTGCCGCTGCCGCTTCTCTCCCCCTGGCTGTCAGCGCCGCTTCTCTCCCCCTGGCTATCGGCGCCGGCAATGGGGCGCTGGCACGATAGTCAGGGGGAGAGAACGGGCAGCGGCGCAAATAGCCAGCGGGAGAGAAGCGGCGGCAGCAGGGCTCTAGATCCCAGGAAAGGCAAGGGGAGAGAAGCGGGCAGCGACGGCCTCTCTCCCCCTGCCTTTCCTGGGGGTGTATCGGGGTATACACGCGCACACACACGCACCCTCATTTTACAGGGATGTGGAATTTCTATCGCCCGACGCCCGGGACTAGCAGTTTTGGGCGCCGGGCAGGTGAATTTGTCCGGCCCTTAGCCCGGCTTCGGGCAAGCAGGGCCGGACCTGACAAGTGCGGCGGCGATCTGCAGTCTGTATGGAGCGGGCTGCCGACTCCTGCCCGCTCCATACTCTGCAGCCTGTGTCCTCGGAAGCAGAGCAGGGGAGATGAGAAGCTGTGTATTTGTCTTCTCTCCCCTGCTCTGCAGACGTGCGGGGGGAGATGAGGGGGCGTGGCTTATTTTTCCCTGTGCAGACCTGCGTCCTCTGCCTTCACTCCTCCCAGCTGTAGCGTCGGAGAGCTGGGGGGAGGAGGCGCATCTGCACGGGGAGATGCATGTGGCGCTCTGCAGTATGTATGGAGCAGGCTCGGGATTCCTGCCCGCTCCATACTCTGCAGCCCCCGGCTGTTCTCAGTAGCCGGGGGCCGCCGCTAATAGCCAGCATGCGGCGATCGCCGCGGCTGGCTATTAACCCTTTATATCGCTGCTGCGGCATCTAAAGGGAGATGTGAATGCTCCCTGGTGGGCTAGTAGGGTGGATCGCCCCCCCCCCCCGCAGCGCGATCGCAGGGGGGCGATCCACTATGGAAGTAGCCGGAGGGCTTACCTCTGCTTCCTCCTGTCCCGGCTCTGTCATTGATAGAACCTGGCTGGACCAGGCTCTATCAATGGATCACAGAGCTCACAGATTAATAGAGTTTAATAGAACTCTATTCATCTGTCTGAGGATTACATTATGTAACCCGTACGGTAAATGTGAAAAAATACCAAACCACACATTTGCAATTTTTATAATATCCCAGAAAAAAAAGTTAAAAAGCGATTAAAAAGTCAGATCAATACCAAGATGGTACCGATACAAAAAACAGATTATGGCGCAAAAAATGAGCCCTCATACAGCCTGGTATGCGGAAAAAAAAATAAAGCTACAGGGGTTAAAAAAATGGCAAATAAAAAAATTTGAAAAAGTCCAGAATTAGTAAAACATGACGTAAACGATACAAATCTGGTATCGCTGTAATCAGGCGCCTAAAGTATAAAACTAACATGTTACCTCAACCACAAGGTAAATGGCGCAGAAAAGAAAACCACCAAATCTGCTAAATTATCTTTTACTATTTCAATTTCACTTCACCGATTATTATATATATATATATATATATTGGGTTCAGAGAATATGTTATTGAAAAATTAAAAGGTATCATTATAGTAGGTAATTATGGCTATTATAGGGCGAGGAGGAAAAAACGAGAGAGTGTAAAAGCGAAAATTGGCCGGGACAAGTGGATCGTCATGAGGGACAAGTAGATTTTGCTCCATTTTAGTCCCGTGGACAAGTAGTTTTTTATAAAATTTCCACACTCCTGTTTTACCATGGAAATTTGGGTAAAAAACTTTTTTTACCCAAATATCCTTGGTAAAATGAGGGTGCGTGTTATAGGCCGGTGTGTGGTATACCCCGATAAATACGGTACTTCAACAATGAAATTCCTCCTATGCGTTAAAAGCTCTCTGCGCACAATGGCTTTTGCTCTTAGTTGCAAGTTGAAAATGTCAGGAAAATCCTACTAGAACTGCTGAACTGTATTTGTGATTATTCAGAATCACTTTAAATGATCGCAGGTGTGTAATGACTTCTATTGTTTGATTGGTTATTCCTGAATACAGCCACATCCCCAATTATAAGAGGATCTGCACACTTATGCAACCAGGTTATAGAGTGTTATTTTTTTCCACGTTATAGGACAAACTAAATGGGGAATAATTCAGACACGATTTGTCTTGGCCTCATTCTTTAACATCACAAGAACCTGGCATTTTAAAAGGGTGTGCAGACTTTATACTGTGCATCCATTGTATGCTTCCCTATCATCATGTCAGTAGCACAATAATGGGGGTAAATATGCCCCTATGTACTTCCAGAACGTTGGAATAATTTTAATTACCGCCCTATATAAAGAAAAGGACCTCCCCAAAGGGGATATAAACTCACCCAGGCCCCTCCTCCAGTGAGTTTTTTTTGTCCTGTGTACCACAGGACCTGGTGTACTGTGTGTATATTTCTTTGTGTGCCTCTTGTCTTTTCAGGTTCCTCCAGCAGTTCAGAGTGACCCTGGGAACCTGCAGCAGGGATAAGAAGATTGCTTTTGGTGTCCTTTTGTTTGCGCTGCGCAAATAGCGTGGACTTACCCATTCTGTGCAGGAGAATTTGCATCCTAGGCACGCACGTGGCGCCAGTGAAGCTCCTTATTGTCGGTGGCCAGGTGACTTCCGGGTCAACCTCCATGCACTGGAAGCTGTGGCTTCCGTAAGTTATAACTTCTCTATAGTGACATTTTTTTCTATTCTTAGCACATTTTCTTTCTTCTGTATATTCTAGCTCCTTGTAGCTAGTTTTGTTATTTGTTTTTTAATCGCGTTTAGCCTCTCACATTTCCTTCGGGGGGAAGGGGGAGGGGTTAACCTTTCTCCCTTTATAAGGGTGCTTGTTTGCAGGAATCAGCCTCTTGGAGCGTTATCCAGTGTGGTAATCTGACTATTGTGTTTTGCTAAAACATAAGTCTGCTTCTAGAGTCCTTACTTTGTATTTCCCATTGCAGGTATCTCCTAGGGATTATTTTTTTCTTTCTGTTATTCTACAAAAATATTTTGCTTTTGTGATAATTTCCCCCCCCCCCCCATATTGCAGATGTCTAGAGAATCTGATTCCCGTCATTTAGGAGGGAAAGCTCAGGAAAAAAGAAGGCATTTTGTCTGTAAAAAATGCGGCATTGATCTTCCAGAAGATAGTGAATATACTTCTTGCATTACCTGGTTACCAAAAAACCAAACACACTTGTAAGGGGAGTCTAAAAGTACTGAGACTGCACTACCCTTACTAAACCATCTAAGGCACAATTGTAATGTGACCTCCTATATAGAATAAACCTAAACACAGAACTACTTGGAGTCACTTGTATAAAATATAATATTTATTGGTATACATAAAAAAAAAAAACTGGTTTCAAGAAAAGAAGGGGGGGGGGGGGGACAGCATCACAAAAAATACAGCAACATCACCGGCATATCTGCCAATCAAGATGGTAATATGTGGGTATATACCTCATTAAAGTGCACGTATTATAAATAGCAGCAATATGGACCAAAAATAGTACAGTAGTTAAACATAGTATAGTATTGTAGTAAAAGTGCCATATGCAGAAAGTGCTATAAATCTAAATGAACCACATCAATGCAGAATACATAAACAATACCCACACAGGAAAGTGCCAGTCAGAGACCGGGATGGCACCATCCCGGTCTCTGCCTGGCACTTTCCTGTGTTGGTATTGTTTATGTATTGTGTCTGTCTGTGTAGTGGTGTCTTCTATGATGCCGGGCCTCCGGTTATAAGGGATAAAAGTTGTCCCGTACCTGGACAATTGGCTAATTATGGCAGACTCCTGTCAGAAGCTGACAGAGCAGGTCAACCACACTCTTGGTCTCTTAAAAGACCTTGGGTGGATTGTCAATCTGGAAAAATCTTTTCTACAACCTCAAACAACAAAACAATTCCTGGAATTCATCATAAATTCCCAGGATATGAAGTTGTATCTTACTCCTGCCAGGAAGGCGCGAATTCGGAAGGGATTCGATTTTCTCAAGGTTCCTCGCAGAGTGTCCTTAAGAACACTAATATGTTTTCTGGGGATTCTTAGCTCCGTGGCAGGAAGCGGATCCGTGGGCACTCTGGCATCTCAGGCCACTTCAAGCAGAGATACTTACCAAGTGGAACAGGACCTTGCCAGATCTAAATTCCTCTCACACTCTGTCTTTCTTGACGAAACACTCCTTAAAGGGGTACTCCGGTGAAAAACAATTTTTTTTTAAAACAAACTAGAAAGTGTAACAGATTTGTAAATTACTTCTATTAAAAAATCTTTACCCTTCCAGTAATTATTAGCAGCTGTATGCTACAGAGGAAATTCTTTTCTTTTTGAATTTCTTTTTTGTCTTGTCCACAGTGCTCTCTGCTGACACCTGATGCATGCACGAGATCACAAGCCTTGATTCAAGAAGTGGGAAAATTTTTCTCCTGGGCGGAAGGAAAAATCTCCAGACTGTCAGCTGTCCACATGAGGGGAACTCAGAACCTTCTAGCGCATCATCTGAGTCAGAGTGTGCTGATCCCAGGAGAATGGTCTCTAAATTCAGAAACATTCCATGTTGACACTCCGGTGGGGGATGCCAGTCATAGATTTGATGGCAACAAGATTCAATCACAAGTTACCCAGGTTCTGTTCCCTATACTCAGCAGACCAACCTTGGGTGATAGATGAAATGTCTATCCCTTGGAAGTTCAATCTGGCGTACATCTTTGTGCCAGTCCCAATAAGACCCAAGGTATTAATGAAGGCCAAACAGGACCAAGCCAATCTAATAGCGGTGATTCCATTTTGGCCCAAGAGAGCGTGGTTCCCTCAATTGAAGTTGATGAGCCGGGCAGTGAGCAGGGAATATTGGAAACTCCTCCTCAGGCAAGATCTTGTGTCACAGGGCACTCAGATTTGCCACAACCTACCATCCTTGAACTTGACAGTATGGAGGTTGACAGGTCCATTCTAAAAGCCAAGGGTTTTTTGGATAGAAGTCTTAACACGTTGGCACACTCTAGAAGTCTTGCAACCAACAAAACATATGCTAGAGTAAAGAGAGTCTTTACAGCATGGTGTTCCTCAAGATCTGTGGATCCTGCTAATCCTTTGGTTTTGAAAATTTAGGAATTTTTACAGGATGGAGAATTTGACAAGGGACTTTCACCCAATACCATTAAGGTGCAGGTTGCAGCTATGCCAGCTTTTCTATGCAAGAAATTACTTATTTTTAATTAAGTTAAAAGCTTTATTAAAGCTATTGAACGTCTCCGTCCTAAAGTTCTAAGACCTATTGCACTTGTCGTGGGACTTGTAATTTGTACTCAAGAGAATCTATTTCCAACCCTTTGAACCTCTAGAAGAAGTGGACTTTAAATTTCTTTCCTCTAAAATGGCTTTTCTTTAGCAATTACTACGGCAAAAAGAGTAGGTGAGCTACAGGCACTCTCTTTAGAAGATATACCATATACCAGGTTCATGACTTTTGTCCTAAAGTATCATCTTTCGCTAATAGAAATCAACTTATTGTCTTGCCCAGATATTCTCCAGATGTGTCTCTGGGTGAAATGAACAGCTTCGAGAATTTAGATGTGGTGAGATGCCTAAGATATATCTTTTAAGAAAAGATAAAAATCTTTTTGTTTCTTTTTTTGGTGTTGGCAAAGGTAAAAAAGCCTCTAAACCCACTATTTCTAGGTGGGTGTGTAATTGTATAAATACAGATTATACCTCGGCTTCCTTGACACCTCCTGAATTTGTTAAAGGCCATTCATCTAAGGCTGTTTCTGCATCCTGAGCTGAGCAAGGCTCAATTTCTTTGGAGCAGATATGTCACAGTGCCTTGTGGTCCACGCCTGTGACTTTTTTCAAACATTATAGTTTAGATGATCTATCAAGGCATAGATCCTCCTTTGTTAAAACTATTTTGGATTCTGTTAATCCGTAATTACTTATGTAACATTATCTTGTTTTTTTCCCCCCACCCTAACTGGTCTACTATTCAACTCCCCATTATGGAGCTGCTGACATGATGATAGGGAAGTTAACATTTAAGTAGTTAATGTGTTTTCCTTTAGTCATGTCAGCAGCACAAGCTCCCTCCCTAAATTTATGTGTATGCTTTATAATTACTTACTGGAGGAGGGGCCTGGGTGAGTTTATATCCCCTTTGGGGGAGGTCCTTTTCTTTATATAGGGTGGAAATTAAAATTATTCCAAGGTCCTGGAAGGACACAGGGGGGCATATTTACCCCGTTATTGTGCTGCTGACATGACTAAGGGAAAACACATTAACTAGTTAAATGTTAACTTACTTATCTCACTCTCCTTTGGCTTTGGGTTTCCATACCGAACCTCTGCCAAGGCAGCATATCAAAATATACCTTATGCCCGGAAAACCCCTTTAACTAGCACTGTGATCCAGTAATTCTGAGGATCCATTTCTCTTATCTATGTATATAAAACTCAATGGGGGAGATTCATCAAAACCTGTCCAGAGGAAAAGCTGCTGAGTTGCCCTAGCAACCAATCAGATTGCTTCTTTCATTTTTCAGATGTCTTTTCAAAATTGAAAGAAGCGATCTGATTGGTTGCTATGGGCAGCTCAGTAACTTTTCCTCTGGACAGGTTTTGATAAATCTCCCCCAATGTGTGTATGTATGTATGTATGTTTCAGCATCACTTCCAAATGGCAAAAGATATTAACATGAAACTTGACACACATGTTACTTATATGTCAACAACAAACACAGGATAGGTGATTTAACCCTTACCCAATCCCAGTTGCTAGAGTCAGGGTTTTTATTTAAAGTCCCATACAAGTCTATTGGAAATATATGTTATTGCATAACTTCCAAACAGCTGGAGATATTTTGATAATACTTGGTACATATGTTACTTATATGTCCACTAAAAATATAGGATAGTTAATTTAACCCTAACCTACCCCCATTTGCTAGGGTCAGGGTTTTTGTTTAAAGTAAAATGTGAACAGAGTTCTGTGTCCAGCTCACCCTCTACCACATTGACTTGCCCAGATGTGGCACCCAGACGGATGTGAAGAACTCTGAAGAAAAAGCAGTGATCCAGCAATGTCAAAAGATATCCAGCTTTATTCAAAGATCCATGATAAAAACAGGTACAGCAACTGTTAGTATGTCATCAGACACGTTTTGGGTGCTTGCACACCCTTCGTCACAGACAAAAGGTGCGCATGCGCACAAAAGGCGTCTGATGACATGTTAACAGTTGCTGTACCTGCTTTTATCGTGGATCCTTGAATAAAGCTGGATATCTTCTAACATTGCTGGATCACTGCTTTTTTTGTATGTTTAAAGTGCAATGCAAATCTATGGGAAATGTATGTTCCAGCATAACTTTCGTACGGCTGGAGATATTTCGATAATACTTAGTCACATGTTACTTATATGTGAAATAAAAATATATAATAGTTAAATTATCCCTGACCTACCCCCATATGAGAAGGATGGGTTTTTTGTTTCAGGTCCCATGCAAGTATATAGGACTTATGGTACCTAACTCCACAAGCTCCGCTCTGCATCTCCTGGTGAATGTGTCAGTCCAGCTGGCAAAGACACGCCCACCCTTTAAGCCACACCCCTTTTATTTTCAGCTTACAATATCTTCTTAGTAGTCATGTTTATGAATGACTACTAAGGGTTTGTTTGTAATCTATAACCATAGGGACACATAGGTCTGCATGGGTGCTGTTGAAACAAAATGGTAAAAATCTATAGTTGCAAACGTACACCTATTCTTTATAGCAAATGTTTGCCTTTGAACACAGTTTGACAGTTATTCAATGTATAGAATTGAATAACTTTGTAAATACTTTACATCACTTACCATGTACTGATCTGAATTAGGCCATTTTCCAACCACACTGGAATCCGGCATGGAGATTTCGCTGCAGCAGAGTCCCATTGATATCAACAGGAATCTGCTGCTCTGTGCACACGTTGGAATTTCTGTGCCAGATGTTTCCGACACGGAAATTCCGATTTCCGTGACTGCACAAAGAATGAACACGTTCGTCGTTTGTGCAGAGACTGCATGTAATGCATAGCTGTCTAAGAGAAGGAGCATACCCGTGTGTTCCTAGTGCCGGCAAATTTGCACTCTCTGGAATGTTTGCATAGAGATTCTCCGAACATAGCCTTGTAGCTCAGAGTTGCTGTCAAATTTCTAGTAGTTTTTATGTAGTTTAGGAAGCATGAAACTGCTGACAGGTTCCCATTAATAAGTGTTCCCAATGATCTTTTTTCTCATACTACTTTTATCGGAGTTTAGTTGAAGGGGTATTCCAAGATTTTTTTTTATTTGACTATGCTACAGTTAGTGTAGTTCATAATATAGTGTTTGTACCTGTGTGTGACGGTTTTCTCACAATTCTTCTGTAATTTTCACTCCAATATTTATTTTTACCAGCATACAAAATGACTGTTGTCTCAGATTTTTCCCAGGTTGCAATGCGGCCGAGACCTGACTCACTAGTCAACTGATGACAGGGAGCCTGTCTGCTTCAATGGGTGGAGCGATCGCTTGGTGGGGGAGAGATCGATGTGCAACTAATGCAACAGCTGTAGGCACCCTGATAGAAAACCAAAGGTCTTTTGAATGGATGCAGCTCATTTATGTTTCAATGGGTGGGGTGGCTGATGTGTGTGTGGGAGGAAAATGGAATTCTGGGATTTGTAGGCAAAATAAGAAAACTCAAACAGGAAATACCAGCTCACAAAAAGCTAGCCACAGTGTTGTGGTAATCTCATGACATAGCCATTTTGCCCAAAGACAAGAGCAGATCCTTCCTAAGCATGTCCATTACTGTCTGCCAGGTATTTACTAAAATCACATTATGGTGCATAACCCTTTTAATCATAAAATTCGGAGAAACCATGCATAACTGGGAATCTCCCCTTTTAGCTAAAAAAAAAGAAGTATTCCTCTACACAAAAGTCCAGAAAGGCGAAATATTGACCGCATTGTCCAGTTATATCAAATTAAATATGCAAATAAAGGTTATTTTAAACCCCTTTTTACACCACAATGTACATTTATGTTGCAGTTTAGAGTTCATTTTTGCATTGGAATGTACATCAGACTTCACATCCTCCGTTATGCTTATGAACGCTTGATCTACACTGTTTTGAGAGGCTTTATAACAGACAAAAAAGAAAAGAAAATAGCTCCCAAAAACCAAGAAATAATGAAGTTAGTATTATTACTTAACTGGGTATTCCAAGCATTTAAAATTTTTACATCAATGATCAGCAGGGTGCCCATATCCAGCAACCCCACCGATCCAGTTTACACACATTGGGGGAGATTTATCAAAAGGAAAAGTTGTCCAGTTGCCCATAGCAACCAATCCAATTGCTTCTTTCATTTTGCAGAGGCCTTGTTAAAAATGAAAGAAGCGAGCTGATTGGTTGCTATTGGCAACTGGGCAACTTTTCCTCTGCACATGTTCTGATAAATCTCACCAAATGAACGGGGCCAGAAGCAGTTGGTTTAATTAATTATATAGTGTGAATGGACTTCTGAACCTGTTCATTGTGTTTATTCCAGAACTGCTGATTAGTAGAGGGGGCAGGTGTAAGCATGATGGGCTATCCTGAGAACAGGTCATCAATGTAAAATGCTAGGGAACCTTTTTAATGCTAACACTGAAACTTTTTTTAAGGTCCGGACGACCTCCTCTCCGGACAGTCCTGCAGCACCAAACCAGCGCCGAGCGGAGGTGAGTACTGTACAGAACTAAAGGGGGGTGAGAGGGGGCTGGATGATGTCGAAGGCCGCAGTGGTCTTCAACCTGCGGACCTCCGATGGTTTCAAAACTACAACTCCCAGCAAGCCCGGACAGCCGATGGCTGCCCCGGCTTGCTGGGAGTTGTAGTTTTGAAACCTCTGGAGGTCCGCAGGTTGAAGACCACAGCGGGTGGAGAGTTCACTCGAGTATAAGCCGAGGGGGGTGTTTTCAGCACGAAAAATCGTGCTGAAAAACTCGGCTTATACTCGAGTATATATGGTAGGAAAAATCAAAAGTGTAAAAACGAAAACTGGCCTGGTATCTTAAAGGGTACTGCAGCGGAATTTTTTTTTTTTTTTTTTTTAAATCAACTGGTGCCATTAAGTTAAACAGATTTATAAATCTTTTCTTTTAAAGATCCCAATCCTTCCAGTACTTATCAGCTGCTGAATACTACAGAGGAAGTTGTATAGTTCTTTTTTGTGTCAGGAACTGTGAACTAAATTTGTGATTGTTAATAAATCAACATTGGATCAATATGTGCTCCTTTAACCGGTTGCCATCTAAGGACGAGCCGGCATATCCTGAGACGGCAACCGTTGTATGGCGCGGGCTCCCGACTCAGGCCCGTGCCATACTGGCCGGCCCCCAGCTGATTTCTGTAGCTGGGGTCGGCGTTAATAGCCGACATGCGGTGATTGCCGTGGCCGGCTATTAACCTTTTAGATCGCCGCTGTCAAAGTTGACAGTGGCGTCTAAAGGGACATGTAAACCCAGTGGGGTGGATCGCCCCCCGCAGCCTGATCGTGGGGGGGGGGGGGCGATTCATTGCTGAGGTAGCCTGAGGGCTTACCTCATGTCCTATGCCGGTTGCTGTGCTGTGAATGATAAAGCCTGGCAGGACCAGGCTTTATCAATCGAGCGCAGAGCACACAGATCAATGGGGTTCTATGAAACCACATTGATCTGTATGAGGAATCTAATGATTCCTCCTAAAAGTCCCCTAAGGGGACTAAAAGTGTAAAAAAAAAAAAAAAAAAAAGTTTTAAAAAAAGACACATTAACCCCTTCCTTATTAAAAGTTTAAATCACCCCTTTTTTCCCAAATTCCATATAAAAAATATGTAACCATAATAAAAATAAACATATGTGGTATCGCCGTGTGCATAAATGTCCGAACTATAAAAATATATCATTAAGTAAACCGCACGGTCAATGACGTACGCGCAAAAAAATTCCAAAGTCCAAAATAGCGTATTTTTGTTAACTTTTTATAACATGAAGAAATGAATAAAAAGCAATCAAAATCCGATCAATACAAAATGGTACCGCTAAAAACTTCAGATCACAGCGCAAAAAATGAGCCCTCATACCGCCTCGTACACGTAAAAGTAAAAAAGTTATAGGGGTCAGAATATGACAATTTTAAACGTATACATTTTCCTGCATGTAGTTGTGATTTTTCCAGAAGTGCGACAAAATCAAACCTATATAAGTAGAATATCATTTTAATCGTATGAATAAAGAGAAGGTGTCATTTTTACAGAAAAATGTACTGCGTAGAAACGTAAGCCCCCAAAAGTTACAAAATGGTGTTCTTTCTTCAATTTTGTCGCACAATGATTTTTTTTTTTGGCTTCGTCATAAATTTTTGGGTAAAATTACTGGTTTCATTAGAAAGTAGAATTGGTGGCGCAAAAAATAAGCCATCGTATGGATTTTTAGGTGCAAAATTTAAAGGGTTATGATTTTTAAAAGGTAAGGAGGAAAAAATGATGCAATGGTGCAAAAAAGGAAAAACGCCCGATCCTTAAGGTATTAAATGGTTTTTCCAACCATAAGCATTTATCACCTATTTACTGGATAGGAGATAAATGATATATTAGTGAATGTTCAGCCAATTGGGCCTTCACTGCAGGGAAATGCTGTTCTCTGTGCCCCCTCCCCAGCTGCAAGTCCATGGCTAGGAAGAGTTTTAACCCCTTAAGGAAGCAGGGTTTTTCAGTTTTTGCTTTTTTGTTTTTTCCTCCTTACCGTTTAAAAATCATAGCCCTTAAAATTTTCCACCTAAAAATCCATATTATGGCTTATTTTTTGCGTCATCAATTCTTATTTGCAGTGACATTAGTCATTTTACCCAAAAATCCACAGCGAACTGGGAAAAAAATCATTGTGCGACAAAATCGAAGAAAAAATGCCATTTTGTAACTTTTGGGGGCTTCCGTTTCTACGCAGTGCATATTTCAGTAAAAAGGACACCTTATCATTATTCTGTAGGTCCATACGATTAAAATGATACCCTACTAATATATAGGGTTAATTTTGTCGTACTTCTGGAAAAAATCATAATTACATGCAGGAAAATGTATACGTTTAAAAATGTCATCTTCTGACCCCTATAACTTTTTTATTTTTCATTTTTTGCTCCGTGATCTGAAGTTTTTATTGGTACCATTTTTGTTTTGATTGGACTTTTTGATCACTTTTTGACCAAATTGACCAAAAATAAGCTTTTTTGGACGTTGGAATTTTTTTTACGTGTACGCCATTGACCATGCGGTTTAATTAATGATATATTTTTATTGTTTGGACATTTCCGCATGCGGCGATACCACATATGTTTATTTTTATTTACACTGTTTTATTTTTTTAATGGGAAAAGGGGGTGATTCAAACTTTTATTAGGGAAGGGGTTAAATGATCTTTATTAACACTTTTTTTTGCAATGTTATAGCCCCCATAGGGACCTATAACACTGCACACACTGATCTTTTACCCAGATCACTGGCGTGTATTAACATGCCTGTGATCAGTGTTATGAGCACTTGACTGCTCCTGCCTGGATCTCAGGCATGGAGCCGTCATTCACCGATCAGACACCGAGGAGGCAGGTAGGGTTCCTCCTGGTGTCCTGTAAGCTGTTCTGGATGCCACAATTTCCCCGCGGCGGTCCCGAACAGCCCAACTGAGCAGCCGGGACAGTTTCACTTTCGCTTCAGACACGGCGGTCAGCTTTGATTGCCACGTCTGAAGGGTTAATACAGGGCAAGTCCTGTATTACATGTCCTGTATTAGCCACGGATCCCGGCCGTTGATGGCCGCCGAGACGGCCGCGATATGACGCAAATCAACTAGTGTCAGAAAGTTAAACAGATTTGTTAATTAATTCTATTAAAAAAATCTTAATCCTTCCAGTACTTTTTAGGGGCTGTATACTACAGAGAAAATGCTTTAATTTTTGGATTTCTCTTCTGTCATGACCACAGTGCTCTCTGCTGACCTCTGCTGTCCATTTTAGGAACTGTCCAGAGCAGCATTTATTTGATCTGAGGATTTTCTCCTGCTCTGGACAGTTCCTAAAATGGACAGCAGAGGTCAGCAGAGAGCACTGTGGTCGTGACAGAAGAAAAAAAAATGTAAGCATTTCCTCTGTAGTATACAGCCCCTAAAAAGTACTGGAAGGATTAAGATTTTTTAATAGAAGTAATTTACAAATCTGTTTAACTTTCTGGCACCAGTTGAATGGACCATCAGAAGAATAGCTTGCTTGTTTATTCATTCAGAGTTTTTGACATTTACCTAAACTGCCGAGGTACTAGAAATGTATCTGTCGCGAATCTATTGTGTAAGTCTTTGTCTGTTTCTACCACTGACTCTGTAAGAATAATAAACTGTTATTTAGTATGTGCAAGCTCCTTCCTTTACCAGTTGTAAGGGTGTATGTTTTACCAGAAAGAGAGGAAAAGCTATATATGGAACAATTATGCAAAATGAGCAAAATGCAAGAGAAACAAGATAATAAAAAGTTCTAGCTATAGGGCGTATAGAGAATACAATTGCAACTGAGCCCCTGCTCTAGGGGGACTCCTATTTCAAGTGCTTATCTGGGACTAAAAGGGGTATTCACATGATTAAGGCCCCTTTGACACTACCGTCATGTTCCTTCAAAATCTCCCGTCATGATCTTCCATCACAAAGTCCATAAAAAGGCAGTCAAAGAATCCCATTAATTTCTATGGGATTTTTTGACCATCCTTCATCATCCGTTATAGCCCGTTATGACTAACGTCCGTTATTTTTCACGTGGCAAATAACGTTGCCTGCACTTATTTTTTTGTCCCATCAAAAATAATAAATAACGGACATTAAAATTTTAACATTGAAGTCACAAATAACATCCGTTATTGTCCATTATTTTTATATTCCGTTATGATCCATTATTGTTAATGAGCATGCTCACTAAAGCCTCTCAACAGGGAAGTCAAAAAGGGGTTAAATTTAGAGGACCATAATGGATCATAACTAATAAAATAACGGATCATAACGGATGGCCAATGTCCGTTATTTTACAGAATCTACATTAATGTAACTGGACATCCGTTATGATCCATTCTGAATAGTAATTTGATCTGTTAATTATTGATCCGTTATAGCTGAATAACGGGTGTCAAAAGGCAGGAACATGACAACTGATAGGATAGGAGATAACTAGCAGATTGATGAAAGACTGACCACTGTGACCCCCACAAATCCTAAAACAAATGTTCTCCGGATTAATTGTGTAGTCGCATGCATGTGTGGCCAGCTCTATATTCTGATCATTGCCAAGCTCAGCACCTGGCAATGTTCAGAAGCCCCATAAAGAAAAAAATGAAGAGCTGGCTGTGCATACTTGCTAGAGCTCCATTCATTCGGAGGACATATGTCCTCTGTTCTTTGAATCAGATACCTACCAATCCACTAGGTATCCCCTATCCTGTGGATCGGGGATAACTTTTGATAAGGAGAATACTCCATTATATACTAATTGTCTCTCCTTAGGATAGGCCATCAATATATGATTTGTGGTGTCAGACCCTTGGCTAGCTGTACCTTCATTGTGCTGATCAGTGGGGTTTCTGAAGGTCGGCCCCCCACTAAACATTGATGGCCTATCTACCATTTGCACTTAAGTCAATGTGCTGAATATTTTACAATAGTTTATTTTATATTGTAGCAAGCCCTGATGTTATCATTGTTTTACATGACAACAAGATGTTTGAGATAAGATTTTCTTCTACGGAACAGAACATCTTTCAATTAATGTGTTTTCTGAGTCAGAGTAACATAAAATGTTAAATATTCACCATGATACAATGGGGCAAAAAAGTATTTAGTCAGCCACCAATTGTGCAAGTTCTCCAGAGAGGGCTGTAATTTTCATCATAGGTATACCTCAACTATGAGAGACATAATGAGAAAAAAAAAAAAACATAAAATCACTTTGTCTGATTAATCTTAAAGAATTTATTTGCAAATTATTGTGGAAAATAAGTATTTGTCAATAATAAAAGTTTATCTCAATACTTTGTTATCTACCGTTTTTTTTTGCCAATGACAGATGTCAAATGTGTTCTGTAAGTCTTCACAAGGTTTTCACACACTTTTGCTGGTATTTTGGCCCATTCCTCCATGCAGATCTCCTCTAGAGCAGTGATGTTTTGGGGCTGTCTCTGGGCAACACAGACTTTCAACTCCCTTCAAAGGTTTTCAATGGGGTTGAGAACTGGAGACTGGCTAGGCCTTGAAATGCTTCTTACAAATCAACTCCTTCATTGCCCGGGCAGTGTGTTTGGAATCATGGTCATGCTGAAAGACCCAGCCACGTTTCATCTCCAATGCCCTTGCTGACGGAAGGAGGTTTTCACTCAAAATCTCACGATACATGGCCCCATTCATTCTTTCCTTTTCATGAATCAGTCGTCCTGGTCCCTTAGCAGAAGCAATACTCTTCTGGATAATCCAAATGCTCTCTAGAAAACTTCAGACGGGCCCGGACATGTACTGGCTTAAGCAGGGGACACGTCTGACACTGCATGATTTGAGTCCCTGGTGGCGTAGTGTGTTACTGATGGTAACCTTTGTTACTTTGGTCCCAGCTCTCTGCAGGTCATTCACTAGGTCCCCCTGTCTGTTTCTGGGATTTTTGTTCACCGTTCTTGTGATCATTTTGACACCACGGGATGGTGCCCCAGATCGAGGGAGATTATCAGTGGTCTTGCATGTATAATAATTGCTCCCACAGTTGATTTCTTCACACCAAGCTGCTTGCCTATTTCAGATTCAGTCTTCCCAGCCTGGTGCAGGTGAACAGTTTTGTTTCTGGTGTTCCTTCAAAAGCTCTTTGGTGTTGGCCGTAGTGGAGTTTGGAGTGTGACTGTTTGAGGTTGTGGACAGGTGTCTTTTTATACTGATAACAAGTTCAAACAGGTGCCATTTATACAGGTAACGAGTGGAAGACAGAGGAGACTCTTAAAGCGAAACTATCATTAACTAAACTTTCCCTAATCCCTCTCCCCATCTGTCCCTGACACTAACCACCTCTATCTCTTTATTAATTTGTAATGATATCCCTGTAAAAAATACCTTGTTTATGCCCTCTTCGGGCAGGAAGTGGGCGTGGACCGGCAGGCGCGATGTCATCTGAAGCCTGGCCGGGGATCATTTCCGCCCATCTTCCTGTATGCTGCGCTCCCTCTCTGGAGCGCTCATAGAGGCATAGATCAGGACAGGCCCGTCTCCGCTCTCGTCTCCCTCTCTGTCTCCAGCATGAGAGATAGACTGCAGCACGCATGCTGCAGAGAGAAGAGGCATATGAAGGGGGCGGGGATATTCAAATTGTGCGCGCCGCGCGCAAACAAGCGCTGTGCTCGCTCTCTTCCTGATTCATATACAGGCAGAGAGTGAGCTGTGAACGAGCATTTCGGACCACGCTGGACCACGCTGCCTGGCCAGCAGTGGTCCGAACGTGCTGAACGTAATGGGGGCAAAAGGATTCCTGAGCCATATAGGGTGACATCTAGTGGCCAGGTTTTATAATGTAAAAAAAAACAATAAAAACAAACTTTTTTTTAATTTACATATATTAGAAATATTTTTATTTTTGCATAATCTTTTTAATAAAAAAAATTTACTTTAATGATAGTACCCATTTAAAGAAGAAGTTACAGGTCTGTGAGAGCCAGAAATCTTGCTTGTTTGTAGGTGACCAAATACTTATTTTCCACCATAATTTGAAAATAAATTCTTTAAAAATCAGACAATGGCCCTCATTTACTATTCTAAACCCGACCTCTTTTGTCGGGTTTTTTTGTCGCATCTTTGTCTGCGCCATGTCGCAGACATCATGCGCCAGTCTGCGACACGATGCAACATTTTTTCCCGACGGACCCGATGTGGATTCTCCTAAACCCGAAAAAGGGGCGTTACCCGACATTTCTGAGCTTTCCCACGTATTTATTAAGGTTTCCAACCCGAATTTGTTGTATTATTGTGGATTTTTTCCCGACAGCTCAGAGGAGTTGGAAACCAAAACCAACAAAACCTACGTGCGACAAACAGTATGTGACATAATAATAAATACCAGGGGAAAAAAGCAGTCGGGTAAGAAAGCAACATAGACTTACAACCCGATTTTCTTAGTAAATGAGGGCCAATGTGATTTTATGGATTTTTTTTCTCATTATGTCTGTCATAGTTGAGGTATACCTATGATGACAATTACAGGCCTCTCATCTTTTTAAGTGGGAGAACTTGCACAATTGGTGGCTAACTAAATACTTTTTTGCCCCACTGTATGTATAGTAGTTACGCTCACATTTCGTACAGCTGAGTTTGGCTGGGTTCATACCACGTTTTGTTAATACGGGAACCACTGGATCCGGCTGTGGGTAGTGAAAACTGGGCAATCACGTATCCCATCCGGACCCGGTCCCCTTCTCATTCATTTGAATGATCCGACCGGAGTCAGATAGTGACTCCAGTCGGCTCATTTTTGCCCTGTATCCGGTTTTCTGGCTGGACCTAAAACCGTGGTATACAGTGGTTTTAGGTCCTATCAGAAAGCCGGATATGGGGCAAAAATTAGCCGACCGGAGTCTCTATCTGACTCCGGTTGGCTCATTTAAATTAATGAGATGGGGGCTGGGTCCTTCTGGGGTACAGGAGCACCTGGTTTTCACTCCCCCCCCCCCCCCCCCCCCCCAGCCGAACCCAGCCTTAGTCTGTGGAGGAGATCTGTGGTTTTCAAAACAACTGCAAAGAAACCTGCATTATTTGAACATAGTGAATACATGAAGAGTTAATGGACAGATTGTGCTCTACTATCTTTCTTCATCCACCTACTAGTTACATCATTCTTTCCAGCTCCCCAGTAGTCACAGCTGCCTATCATCTTCCCAATCGTCACAGCAGGCCCCATTTCCCCAGTAGTCACAGTAACCCCCCCCAATAATTACAGTCACCCCTATTTCTCTAGTAGTCAACACAAGTTCCTTACTTCTCTAGTATTCAGAATAGGCACCTCCCCTATTCCCCAGTAGTAAGGGCAGTCCCTTAATACAGCAGTAGTCATGGCACTTTCCACTAATAACAATGGGATGGCCTCCTTCCTTCTACAGTAGACAGCCCCAGCCAGAGTATTATCTGACCACCCCTAGCTCCTAATCATCACAGCAAGCTACATATGAACAACCAATTGTCGGCTGTTTTTTTTTACACCAATGGTTTCAGGCTGTTCCGTGTAATTTCTGATCCTGACTGGAACATTCAGTAATGGCTCTGCAGGGAGAAAAGATGCTTGTTGGGGTTAGGGACAGTATCAAGCACAATGCTCTTGAAACCTGGGGGAAACCATTGAATGCATCAATGGCATGAGGGTCATAGCTATAGAAGTGCAGAGGTAGCTGTTGTACACATCCTTTGAAACCTGTGGGGGCTTAAAGGGCCCTATGGGAGGGCACCAATATTATAAACAGCCGATGTTAGGAGAACCATGACACAGATTTTGCACTGGGGTTACTAGTTGCTGTGCCAGCTTAGTAACTGGGTCTTGTCCAGTCCTGATTAATAAATAGATCGATATTAGAAAATATGAAGATGCCAAATAGGAACATTTTATTTATTACATGCCATTTAATTTAAAAAACTAAAACATAGTGGTCATTATTTTAACTAATAGGTATATTTTTCTATGCTTTTTTACATTGTTTTTTTTTTTCAACCTTTTTGAATCCATTATTTTGCAATCCCACTAAACGATATTTACTTTTGCTCATTTCCTTATTTTAATTTTTTTGTAGTAAAATTAAAGACGTCCAGCGAAAAAAATGTATCCTCTATCCGCAGGATAGGGGATGTGTCTGATCATGGGGCGGGGTTCGACCGCTGGGATCCCCATGGTCTCCCGCACGGGGCCCCGACTCTGCTCCGCTAATGCAAGTTTCGTACACAGTATGCCGTATGAGAGATGAACGCTGTGTACCCACCTCTCCCATAGATATGAATGGAGAGGGCGTGTTTCGACAGGTAACGTGCTAGTTGCAAAATGTCATTCCTGGAAAAGAACTGGGGCCAAGCCAGGGCCCCATACGTGAGATCACAGGGGGTCCCAGTGGTCAAACATCCTTTGCCTTACTTCTCTGGCCTATCAAAGCACATTCTCCTCTCTGCTGTACCATGATTTAGAACAGGCTGTACTGTGCTTAGCTGGTGCTTTGTTCTGTTCAGTACTAGATGGCATGTGAGAGAAGAAGTGGTTACTGATGCACCTGGCTTGCCATGTGTGATTTAGGCAAAAAGGAAAGAAAGCAGCAAATCAATGAAAGGGTTACACTTAGCACTTATATAAAAATAGAAATAAGAGGGAAGCCTTGATTTAACTTTAAGGAACAATGTGAATCCTCTTCAGCTTGCAGGTGCACAGCCTAGCCTTTTAGGCTATCTTTTTCCTGCACATGAGCCCCACCCCTACTTTCTGTAATTTGTACTGATTTAGCTGTAACTAGAGGTAGTGGCCAGCAGATTCAGCAGATTGCAAAAAAAATTGACACCTAGTGTCCAAGACATTAGAGTTGTTTTTTGTTAAGGAGTCATTTTTGGTAAATAAAGTGACTTACAAAAATGTATGGAATCACATAGGGTATCAGATGGAGGGAAGTTGATTGTGTATAATACTATCCATAGGTATGTTAATAAAACATTTAATATAAAAATCTAAACCAGAAATTTAGAAAAACTTTTGACATACAGAGACATGTAAAAAATGTTGATCACTAGATCACTAGCTTATCACTAGAACAGGGCAAGAAGAAGTGCCCGACAGCTCACTTTACTCCCTGTCTTGCAACGATCTCCATCCTGCTTCACTGGGTGGCCCAATAGACTTACAATGGGGCTGTCCAGTGCAGCAAGAAAGAGATCGCTGCAAGCCAGGAGTGTAGCTCACCCCAACCAATCATACATGTTATATATATCTCTGGGACATGCCTCCTAAAGTGTGTCCTTTCCTTAGTTTGCACGTGCAGCAAATTGTTGATATAACTACAAGTCCACTGAAAGAATAGAAGATGACTCACAGCACATTGTGGTGTCCCAGTACAGGACCTAGTCCTGTCCCTGTCTAAAGTCCCCTCAGCCAGAGTCCCTCCATTTCCATAGGGCTCTCCTGCAGGGCTTACCCCTGGTCGCCTCATATAAATTATATTTATATATATTGTATAGGAAATATAAATGTATAGGACCTTTCCCAAGTCATGTGATGTACTGTTGGGATGTATAATTGTTTAAGGACCTTACTGGGTCATGTGATGTACCCAGAGTTCACTGGGTTCAGGACTTATAGGTTTGCTGACCAATGAGCCTAGTCCAGCCCCCTTCATATATAAAGGGCTGCAGTCTCTAAATTCAGTCTCTTGTTCCTGCACTCTCTTATCTCCTGGATATCAAGCAAGCACAATCAACATAACTTCATTCAATTCATCTAGGCCAAAGCCTGAAAGAACCAGCAACCACTAAAACCGTGAGTTGTCAAGATCAACCTATCAAATCCTGTGTGACTACTACCAGCTAAAATCTTCTAATTAGTAGCACAGTGCCCTGCATAAACAGCTCATTATTTCAAGTCCCAGCAAAACCTGTGAGGAACCTGCATCCCGGTTTTCTCCGGAAGACTACATAATTGTAAAGACTGTTGCATACCAGTTAAAGTAAAGTTTTCCCATTACTTCATAAAATCTGCTATGGACATTCCGTTTATTATCCCTGCCGTTTGTGGGCCGGTTTGCGGCAGGAACATTACTATTAAGAAAACCGCACCCTGGCGTCACAACAATTAAGGGTTAATACCACCAGACCCTTCATTCACCATTGCAACACCCCAGATACCACAACTCGATGAGATTTTTATTTGACTCATGTCATGCAAGTTTTGCAGGGATTGTCATATTGTGACTATCCTAAAGTCTATGAAGCACAACCATAATATTACAAACTGGTTTCAAAAACATTGCAGTCAACTCAAACTTTACCAGTTGTACCATTTTGTATTGTATTGTCCAGGAGTTGTGCATTAACAAATGTATAACTTTCCAGGAAAGTGTGTTAATATAAACACCATTAGGGACATTTATCAATGGGTTTAGTCAGGTTTGCTTTACTATAATTGTCACAAAATTGTCGCAACTGCGACTTCGTGTGTTTTCGTGCGACAATTTGCATGAAGAACAAGAAAAGCAAGAAAATTCTAACTTGCTTACGTTGTAAATTTTTAAAAATGGATTTGCTTTAGTCGGGTATTTATCAACTGCGACAGTCGCAACTGCGCAAAAAAAAGACGCAACAAGGTTAAAAATTGACTAAATTTACTCCAGCTCAAACGTGGAGCAGAAAAAGCTACTACCAAAGTAAAAAAGGAAAAATTGCTTCCGTGAAAGAAAATTATCAACAGGCTGAAACCAGTTGATAAATACGTCGCACATAAGCAAAAAGAAAGTAAAGAAAAAATTACTAAAAAAAAGAATACATAAGCAAACATTGATAAATGTCCCTCCATGAGGGTACTTAGGGAATTGCTGGCTGATTCAGACTCAATTTCTAAATTCTTAGAACTATGCATTGTGCATTCCTCCTGGACATCTATGACTTAAGTGATACCTGGGCATACCCTCTCACCTTGACAAATGAGTGTGTCTATGACACTAAGCAATCAGCACTGATGATGTCAGACTGTATGGGGACACAGATGTCAATTTATTCATACATTTTTAGGAGGAATAACAGTGGATTAGCACAAAGCAGATAAAACTTAAGTGTTATCATTTTAAATGGGCACTGTCACCAACTTTATTTTTTGATATGTTGTAGTACTTATGTACTACCACATGTCTCTAATATACTTTTATTATTTTTTTTAATTAAAATGGTTTAATTTACATTTGAAAACCGGCCACTAGGGGTCTCCCTCCTAGTGGCCAGCTGCAGCCTGGCGTGACGCCACGCCTGAAAAAGGACTGATTTTGGCCTGGCAATCAGTCCTTTTTCAGTTAGGCTGCACTCGCTCCCTACCTGTCAATCAGACAGTCAGGGAGCGAGCGCATTGGCTCCCTGGCCACTGGCTGGGAGGCCACACCTCCCGCACATCGCCGCCGCCGCCTTGACGCTGCCGCTGTCCCTGCACGCCCGCTGTGTAATGAGGGAACGGGGTATGCGGGGGGGGGGGGGGGTTGTGATGGAGGGAACGGGGTATGGCATGGGGGGAGGGAGACGGAGGGGACGGGCTAGCGCCGCATGTAACTAACTAATAGTTTATCTACACAGGGTGCCTCCAGCTGTTTCAATACTACAACTCCCAGCATGCCCTGACAGCCAATAGATGTCAGGGCAAGCTGGGAGTTGTAGTGGTGAAACAGCTGGAGGCACCCTGTGTAGATGAACTAAGGGCGGAAGTCCCCCCCAGCAGGCATCAGTGACGTGGTGCCTGCTGGGGAAGTCTGCCTGGTAGTGAGCATACTGCTAGGCAGACAAAAAGCATTTTTAATATAGTAAAAATTAAAATTAAAAGCAGGGAGGGGGTTAGGGATAGATTGCCAATAGGTAGGGACAGAAAAAAAAAATAGGATGGTGGGAGCTACCCTTTAAGGGTGATTTACTAAAACAGACAGGAAGTCTGACAAATGCTCTGTAAAATATTGCCTGGAAAACAATAGAAACTTTTGTTCTCTGTCTTAAGCACTACCTTTTTTTTTTTTTAACCCTTTAAAGGGGTACTCCACTAGAAAACATTTTTCTTACCAGAAAGTGAAACAGATTCCATCCCCCCCCCCCCCCCATTGCTTTTACCCTTTTACCTCCTGCCCTTTTTTGCATTACTAATTGCACTTTGTAATGACATCAATCATTTCATAACAAAGTCTACAGCGAAACCAGAATAATATTTGTGGGGTGAGATTGAAAAAAGAATCCACCATTTTGTAAATTTTGGGGGCTTCCTTTTCTACGCAGTAGATTTTTTGGTAAAAATGACACCTTATCTTTATTCTGTAGGTCCATACGGTTACAAGAATACCCATTTATATAGGTTTAATTTTATTTTACAACCTTAAAAAAATAATTACATGCACAAAAATAAGTATGCTTAAAATTGTCATCTTCTTACACCTATAACTTACTAACCTATATACTGACTGTGTCTCAAATACCCTAAAATAATACAAAATGTAAAACACTTATTGCACCCTTCCCACAAATCTATATTTACAACACAGCAGCGTCATAACACAATGGGGGAAATATTTTAATACTACTGTAATTTCTGTTATGATATTATTCACACTTTTTTTTTCTCTTGCGCCGCTTTGCAAATGGGAAAATATGTGAGAGTTCATTTTCATGCCACTTTTGTGCTTTTTCATGCCAAAATGGTATAGTTTGGTGCCCCCAAATTTTTTTTTGCTACCATATTGAAATTTTTTTGCACCAAAATTGGTAGTTTTTGCAACAAAAAAAAAATTCTTTTTTTGGGCCAAATTGTAAACTACGGATAATTCTGGAGAAGAACATTCCATGATTACCAGAGCTCATACAAGCAACAACTGTATGAATAAAACATGTCTAGGGGTTAAATGTGAGTGCAGGTGCAGTGACAATGAAAAAAAAACATTATTTTTTTATTGCCATTTTTCTATAATATTTCTTTTTCAATAATTGATTAAATAACACCTCCCCCCCACCCCCCCCCCCCAAAAAAAAGAAAAAAAAATACAACCATTTCTGTGATTTCTAGACTAGCAAAGAGCTCGTGTGAAATTTTTTATGTAAAATGGACTCTCATCGCTTTGAAAATATCATGTCAAACATGAAGTTTACATAACCACGCCCTCTTTTGAAAAACTAGAGTGACTAGTGTAAACCTCGTATGCTGCCTTTACAGGTGCCTGCTTGGAGCAGCAATACGCAGACTACAAGCAGACACACTGAAGTGATGTGAGAGTCCCTGCGCATGCCCGGTGTACTGGCACACATCGCGGCCGCTCCCCCTGCTCTATGAGCTAGGCCGAGAGCTGCCACGATGTGCGAGTATACTGCACATGTGCACGTCAACTCCACATCGCAGTGTGTCTGCTCGTACCGGCGGATTGCCGCCCCGAGCAGGCACCTGTAAAGGCAGCATACAGCGGTCCTTCAGCAGCGTAATATGGAAATATCTGATGGAAACTTTTTTGTGCCAAAACTTTGTCGGGAAATGTGAAATTTTTTACTTGAAGTGCTTTAATTGTCCACTGCGGTGAAAACCAAAGTTACTATGGCACTGTAGGCAGTGGCGTCACTAGGGGGGGGGCCAGAGGGGCCCCCCCCCCAATTTAAAATAAATAGGGATGTCCCGATACATTTATGGCTCCGCCCCCCAGCACAGGAGAGGACAGGCCAAGAGCTGACAGGTCACACAGCAGAGCGGCCGCTTCATGTGAGGTTAGTGATGTCCCGTGTCCTGCCTCTCTCCCCCCTGATCAGCAGTATAACCCGGGGCTGAGTGATGTGTAGTGTTGAGCGGCATAGGCCATATTCGAATTCGCGAATATTCGCGAATATATGGACGAATATTCGTCATATATTCGCGAATATTCGCATATTCGTTATATTCTCGTTTTATTTTCGCGTATGCGAAAATACGCGCATGCGAAAATTAGCATATGCGGAAATTCGCATATGCGAAAGTTAGCATATGCTAATTTTCGCATATGCGAATTTTTGCACGCCAGTCTCACACAGTAGTATTACAGCCTTCTTTACACCACACAAGCTGGAAGCAGAGAGGGGTGATCACTGTGATGTGTACTGTGAAGAAAAAAAAAAAAAAAAAAAAACGAATATTCGTAATTACGAATATATAGCGCTATATTCGCGAAATTCGCGAATTCGCGAATATGCGATATTCGCGAATAATATTCGAATTGCGAATATTCGCGAGCAACACTAGTGATGTGTATGGTAGCCGTCCAGAGGGGTCACTTTCCCTCCTCCCGTGTCCACAGGTCACCAACAGGTCACATTATCACAACAATTTTTGGGAAAAATCGCGGCAAAAATTGCGCGCTTTTACCGCGATTTTTCGTAAATCGCGGTAAAACAGCGCAATTTTTGCCGCGATTTTTCCATAAATTGTTCTGGTAATGTGACCTGTTGGAGACCTGTGGACACTGGAGGAGGGAAAGTGACCCCTCTGGAAGGACAACATGTGAACACATTAACCCCTCATTAACCCCTCAAGGGTACATTCACATGTACGGGATCTGCTGCATATTTTTGCTGCATATTTTGTGCAGCTAATTTTGCAACCCATTAGCTTCAATAGGTAGCAAAATCAGCTGCAGAAAATATACAGCAGATCCTGTACATCTGAACGTACCCTAAGGGCTCATTCAGGGGTGGATCCGCAGTGTATTTTACGCTGCGGATCCGCCGACAATGGACCCTACAGTGCTGCCTCTATCTGTGCCTGCTCATAATGGCAATCCTCCGCTACGAGCAGACACGCTTTGATGTGTATACTCGCACACATCATGGCCGCTCCTCCTGCTCTCTGAACTAGGCCGAGAGCAGCCGCGATGTGTGCGAGTATACACATCAAAAGTGTGTCTGCTCATAGCGGAGGATTGCTGTTTTGAGCAGGCACAGATGGAGGCAGCACTGTAGGGTCCATTGTCGGGGGATCCGCAGCATAAAATATGCTGGGGATCCATCCGTGTAAATGAGACCTAAGGACACAAGGCGTATGTGTACGCACAGTGCCGGCTCCCACTGTGTTGTATAAATCATTAGCTAGAACCCTCGGCTAATGCAAGACATCACCAATCAGTCTGATGTCTGACATTAACACTTTAGATGCCGCTATAAAAGTTGATGGTAGTGTCCAAAAGTTTTAACGCCTTAAGGTCCGAGCGTTTTTCCGTTTTTGTACTTTTGTTTTTTCCTCCTTACCTTTTAAAAATCATAACCCTTTCAATTTTGCACCTTAAAGTCCATATGATGGCTTATTTTTTGCACCACCAATTCTACTTTATAATGACATCAGTCATTTACCCAAAAATCTATGGCAAAAACAGAAAAAAAATCATTGTGTGTTTATATATATATATATATATATATATATATATATATGTGTGTGTGTGTGTATATATATATATATATATATATATATACACACACATTTTAAAATTGCCCCCCCCACTTTTGTCACTGGCCCCCCATGTGCCCCCCCTAAATTTGAATGCTGGAGACGCCACTGACTGTAGGCACTGAAGCTGCGTAGGATTAAACAGTAAAACAGTACATTCTTTTTAGATATTTGGAGCACTATTACCAACGTTTTTTAGGAACTGGGCCTTACTCTTTCATACGAATTAATTCATTTTATATGTGATACAGATGGCTCAGACCAGGGTCACATCACATTGCTAAATTATCCCCTCCTCTTGGTGCTTGTTCACACCACCACAACTCAGGGGCTGGTGCCCAGAATCCAAATGCACAAATTACATCTAGCACTATTATTCTTGTAAAATCTGCTTTTTTATTTAATTAGAAATGTGTTAAAAATGGTACATAACAGCTGCACCTGAAAAATGACTTACAGACACGGAAACCACAAGCGATGACACATTTAAAGGGGTACTCCCCCCATCTTGTCCCATATCCAAAGGATCTTTGATGTGGCTTCTGGTGCACAGAGCAAACATTGCTCCGTGCCAGATGACTGGCGATGCAGGGTGGAGGCTCGTGACATCACAGTCATGCCCTGCTCGTGACATCACGGCCGTGCCCCCTTAATGCAAGTCTATGAGAGTCATTGAGGGGACATGGCATCACGATTGGGGCGTGACCGTGACATTCCGGGTCTCCGGTGCTGCACCCAAGACTAAACGAACGCCAGGTGCCACACGCCAGGTGCCACAGGGAGATTGCAGGGGACCCCAGCGGCAGGACCCCTGCGATCAGACATCTTATCCCCTACCCTTTGGATAGGGGATAAGATGTCTAGCAACGGAGCACCCCTTTAAGGATGGTATGGCCTTTAGTTATAATCTAATTTACTACATTGAAGGGGAGAATTTAAACTGAACAAGCCTCACCTCACACATGACATCACATCCTATGAAGCATTAAAAACATGTAAACACTTGGGAAAATAAGTATATAATATTACTAATAGGGTAAAATAAGATCTGTACTAGAATTCAAACCATATGTTACAATCGTATTAGGCATGAAGATCCCCTGCATTTCTTTGCTTAACACATCTCCAATCACCTTCTCTATGCAGTCGGTTAACCCTTTCAATGACAAAAAAAACCTTGTAAACTAAATAGATCTCTTTTATGTTTTTTATTGAAATTCTGTTAAACATTGGAAGACTTAACATATACAGAATCTTTTTAAGCCTTCAATGAGATTTCATTCATCCTACACAATACATATTACACATTTTGCACAAGATCTTGTAAATAGCCTGCACACTATTACAGTTTATGAACCAATTTACACAATCTTTCCTGTCATCGTCTGCATCCATACATCTTCATAGTTTTTACCACATATTTGCAACACATGCAATGATTTTTGCCACACTTGTGGAATCCCTTGACCTGTATTCATGTGACTATGCCCAGCTCTCTGTGTAACCATTAAACTGGGGGACAACATAATAGACATCTATGAGTATAAAATCCTGGAACAAAACACTTGTTTACTATCAAACAGGAAAGGATTCCATTCGGAGAAGACATATTTATTCTCCCACAAAGCAACAAATAAGGTGAAAAATGATGGGGAAAACTTGGCACCATTGAAGCGCCAACTTGCTGCAAGAAAAAGACATCATTAAATTTAAAGTAGCTCTGACACACTGAACAGTGTAATGAGGCCATAACGAAAGCCTGCAATTAAGAATTTTGCATAATTTCTAATATGGCTAAATGTCACATTGGGCAGTTTGTGTGCAGTCATAAGCTCACCCTCAGCCTCTATCCCTGCCTACTTGACGATCTCTCCTAAGCGACAGACCCCCAACTGGACAACAGTTCCTATACTGAATGAATGCAAAGTGTAGCGATGTCAAAACAATAAAATACAAACAGTGCATATGTCAGGGATCAGGTGAGAACACAATTGGTTAACAAAAAACTAAACAGCAAACAGGAAAAACTGAATGTATAAACAATTTCAGCTAGCCGTCAGTAACAGAGATAGCAGTGCAGTATAGAAACAGTAAGCAAAAACAGTAATCAGAGAAAAAGCCAAAAATAAATGCAGGTAAACCAGGAGATACAATCACAACGCCATTAACAAGAAAGGATCCAATATTCTTGGCAAGAAATACTGGAGTGAGTGGAGTATAAACAGCCGGCCTAGAGAGGCATGGATGCCGGGACCAAACACTATTGGACCAGACTCCACACGCTCTGATAGGTCTGGGAGTGTCACTGCTGCAGGGATGTCGCTCAGGGTAGTGACCGACGCCTGCTGCATACACAGATACATAGGTTTGACACTCATAAGCTTAAAATGCAAACAATACATAGCAAACAAAACAAAAAACTCCATCAAGCTAATTCATGCACAGTGTATAGGAGCAGCTAGCAGTACAAAGCATATGTCCTGTGGGAAAGAATAATACAGAAAATGCCGGGGAGCCGTCTATGAAAAAGACATCCAGTTGAATTCCAGGGCTCACTCCTCCAGTGCAATTCTGTAGGCGAAGTACACGCTGGGAGCTGGAATAGATTTTCTCACTTTACCTGTGGTGTTTTCAATCAACTGTTAAAAGTTATTAGGCACATATTCATAATTTGTTAGTTTTCTTTGCACATAATAATTGCAATTAAAAACTTGAACGTGTGAACTCATCCTAAAGGTTACAGGAGATAAATACTACTGAAGGGCATTGTGCCAGCTTAATTCTAGTGTATAACTATGTTGCTAAGGGTTCCCTGATCTTTGCTCAGGGGTCCAAAACACTCTCAGTATTACTTTGGTATAATGAAATTCTAGATTATTTTACAATTCTGTGCTGTAAACAGTTGGTAGATTATCAATTTACGGAAAAATAAATCAGGCCTTTACCAAAATGTGATGTGCTATTATATCATGATGTTAGGACGGTTTTAAGGAGCTTATCCCACTCGATACATGACGCATGGTGGCTTTGTATTCCAGCTGATACCTGTGGCATCTGGGTGGTTACAAAGTGGATGGCAAAGCCCACTATTCTCAGATCACTCTACATGCAACATGATTGTGGGGTGCCAAGCAAGAAGCCTAGTGAAGGACCACATGCCTGCCATCTTAGTATGTATACTAGTGTTGAGCGGCATAGGCCATATTCGAATTCGCGAATATTCGCGAATATATGGACGAATATTCGTCATATTCGCGAATATTCGCATATTCGTAATAGTCTTGTTTTATTTTCGCATATGCGAATATTCGTGCGTGCGAAAATTAACATATGTGAAAATTTGCATATACAAAAATTAGAATAAGCGAAAAGTCGCATATGCGACACAGTAGTATTAGAGCCTTCTTACACCACATAAGCTGGAAGCAGAGAGGGATGATCACTGTGATGTGTACTGTGAAAAAAAAAAAAAAAATAATACGAATATTCGTAATTACGAATATATAGCGCTATATTCGCGAATATTCGCGAATTCGCGAATATCGCATATTCGCGAATAAAATTCGAATTGCGAATATTCGCAAGCAACACTAATGTATAGTACATATACATCCTAAGTCCTATCCGAACTATGAAGTGAGCGCAGGAGTTGTGCTTTCTTCATAGACTGCGGGTCCTGGCTGCTATCGCACTGATCAAAACTGATCATGACATCAGAAGTATTACGGGGGATTACAGAAACTCATTGGATCACCCACAGCGCGATCGGGTGATCTGGTGAGTCAAGATTGCGGCTGGATTTATACTCACCTGCTCCATGACTGGCTCTGATGATCTGCCTTCTGGTACATTGCCAATATCACTGATACGTGCAGCCAAACGTTGCACTACGGAGACGACCCTTAAAAAAAGGTGTTCAAATGTGGCAAGAAGAGGTGTCTCTGCTGCAACATCATAACAGATCACAGCACCGACTTTAAGAGCCACCACACAGGTGAAACATTCCAATTGCAATTCCACCTGACATGCCAATCCCAGTTTGTCATCTACCTCATCAACTGCTGTTGTGGAAAACAATACGTGGGGAGGACCACGCAAAAATTACACCAAAGACTAAATCAACACAGATGCAATGTGAAAAAGGGATTTATGTTCTATGGCCAATCACGGCACATCACAACTAAACACAATGGGATCAAAGAAGCCTTTTCCATCATGCCCATTGATTACATCCCAGAACATATTACCAATCGCTTGGAAGCTTTGGGAAAAAAAGAAATGTATTGGATTTACAGATTGGAATCTCTCCAGCCTCATGGATTGAATGAAGCCATTGAATTAATCCACTAAAGCTAAACACTATAGACTCACCTTCTCCGACTGCCGCACCGCTTTTTTTCATCATATCATCCTCTCCTTAGGAACTTCAGTCAGGCCATCTATCCACCGGATCCTCTCCCTAATTGCCACACCAACATTGGAGGATATTATCATCCAAACCAAATATACCACAAAGGGTGAATCCCACTAAATGTTCCCTCACCGTAGCAAAACCTTCGGGAGTCGCGATCCTGCTACATCTCTGCCACCAAATATTCCCTTACCCAAGTTCAACCTCCAGGGACTACGACCCGGCTACATCTCTGACTTCCCACGGGGCCGATTGTTGGAGAGGGAGCCCTATACGTTACCCTAATAAAAACACCACACTGAAGAAGAAGAAGAACAGCCCTTCATTCTAGCTCGGGCCTGTTCAGAATGAAATGTTAACATGTGGTCTGCATGGGAAACACTCACCCTGATTTTCTTTTTCCAACGGAGGAACGAGGTCTCCCATGCCATGGACAGCCGCGATCCTCCCGCACATCTATCTCTGCATGTCACCAGACTACAGGAAGCAGACTCTATCACTCACACCTACACCACCTCTCATACGGAGGGCAGAGCCAGTGGTCCCTATACTTCAAGTATCTTTAATATGGGAGATGTATCTGTGTATTTTCAGATTTTGTGTTTTTCCCGATTTACCTCCGCCAGAGGGTTGTAAACACTGCTGACACGGTACAGCCCATATGTACATTATAATTATTGTTATGTTTGAATTTATGTTCTTGCCTTGCACCCGGTAATTCGCGGTGATTTTCGCGGGCTTTTTCATGTATAAATCAGTGGCCTCTGCATACATGCCACATCATTGGATCTGACGAAGAGGGGGTCCCACCCCTCGAAACTACTAAACTACTCCACCGAGCCAGGCTATTTATTTTCATGACCACCATTTGTATCCGATACCTGTGAGCTGACGCAGAGGAGAGAGCGCTTTTTGGACACCGATTTTTTTCTCCTGAGCACTAGTGTCTCGGAGAAATCTACCGATTGCATAGCACTAATGAGTATTACCAAATTATCAAAAAATTGCAATAAATAGTCCTCTATTGACTTGGAAAAAAAATAGTAACAAAAGTTTTAACAAATGTGAATAAGCTTGTCCCTCAATAAACGTCCATAATTGCTCATGTTTCTTGACATCAAATCCCAGAAAAAAAATAAAAAGGGATCAAATAGTCACATATGCAAAAAGTGGTGCTAATGTGAACTACAGATAATAGCACAAAAATGAGCCCTCATACAACCGCATATATGGAAAAATAAGAAAGTTATGGTGAGTCAGAATATGGCAATTTTAACCAATTTAAACCATTTGATTTAAAAAGTTTGACTTTTTTAAAAGCAGTAAAATATTAGAAAAGTATGTTCACATGGGTATTAATTTATGTGCATTGACCCACAGAATAAAGATAACGTCAGTTTTACTGTGGAGTGCACTGGATAAAAACAAAAGCCCAACAAAAATAGCAAAATTGCAGTTTTCTTTTTAGTTTCCTGACACAAATGGTTAAAATTGTATACTTACCTTAATTTTTCTTTTTTCGAGACAGAAGGCAGCAGGGAAGGAATAAATCTGGCCTCTTTTATTCAACCTTGGACCGCACACCTAGAAAAAAAAACTCACAAACCATCAACCAATACATGGTGACCATACATAATAAATAGATATCATTAAGAGCAGCACACTGTGTAAATAACTAGACTCTTTTCTTAGATGCTTAAACTATTTATTGGGAGGGTTATATGTGCTGCCTTCTTTCTCGAAGAAAGAAAAATTACGGTAAGTATAATATTTTAACATTCTTCTTCGACATAGCTTAGAGAACAAAACATTGGGAGCGATCAATGATTGAAGGCTGGAACAAAAAAAGAAAAAAAAGAATGGAGCACACACCTGAATCCTGCTACTGTGTCTTTTATTAAATCATGCTTCACATGAAAGGAACATCGATCCGTTTCGGTAATGCAGAGCGGAACGGCAGGAGCTCGCTCCTGGGTTACAACACTGTTTCATGCCTCCTTGCGCTTTGTAAAACCCCCTGGTGACCTTTCTGAAGGTAATACACCAATACCAGATTGTCCGACTGAATCAGTACAGAGTTGTTGGTTACTAGGGAGGTGAAGTGCATCACAGCTAGACGGATAGCTCTCAGTTCTCTGAGATTTGAAGAAAAACATCTTTCTTTAGGAGACCAGGGTATATGAACCCACTATGTATTCAAATGTGTTCCCCAACCCCATTTTGAGGCATCTGTGGTTATCACTAAGGGGGTCACCAACCTGAAACTCTTTCATCTTTGCAAATTGGTTTCCATCAACCACCACAGCAAGGTCTGGCGAGTCAGATCTGAAAGAAAAAGATGGCTTTCCAGAGATCTCGGTCCCATACAGAGAGAATCTCCATCTGCAAATCCCTGAAGTGTGCCTTCGCCCAGGGTACAGCTTTTATAGACACCGTCATGAGTCCCAAAATCTTTATTGCTTCTCTTATGGTAACATGAGTCCTCATCAGATGATCCACTTGATTCATAATTCTTATTTGCTTCTCTAGAGGAAGAAAAACCTTCTGAAGTGTTTAGTCTATCTCCGAACCCAGGACCCGCTTTCTTCTTGCTGGAATGAAATCAGATTTTTCCGGGTTGAGAATAAAACCGACAGACTCTGGAAGATTCAGTGTAATCTGAAGATGATGAAGGAGAAGCTCTTGACTTGTTGCTATGAGCAACCAATCGTCCAGATACGGAATGACATGAATCCCTTGAAGTCTTAGGGAGGCAACAAGGGTGATAGCAATTTTTGTAAAAATTCTGGGAGCGAACGTTAAGCCGAAGGGCATGGCTCGAAACTGGAAATGATGGATCTTTCTCTGAAAAGCAATTGCAATTCTTTCTGGAGTTTACATTTAGAGGGATGTGCAAATAGGCGTCCATATGATCGAGCGAGACCATCCAATCATCTTGCTGGATTATATTTGTGGCAGATTTTATGTTTTCCATGCAAAACTTCTCTTTTGACAAATAATGATTTAGATGGTACCGCAGATCTATTAGGAGCCGCCACTTGACGCCTGGCTTTGGAACAGGAAAAACGTGTGTAAATTCCTTGACCATGTTGACCGAGAGGAACTGGTTCTAGAGCTTTCTTCTTGATGAAGTTGTTCAGGAGAGCCTGGATGGATAATAGCATTTTCTCTGTTCAAGATGAATTTTTCTCCTGGAATCTTTATGAAATTGAGACTGTAACCTTCCTCCATGATCTTTAAGACCCACTTGTCTGTAGTGATATCCAGCCAATTTGGAAAACATTTTTGCAATCTGGCACCTACAGACTTGGCACTCAGAATTCTGACTTAGGTTGTTTAGAATCAGGTTGTCTCTTTTTATTGGTGTCTTGATGACATTTGTTATACCTTTTGTCCTGGAATGGCTTTCGCCTAAAACTTGATCTTCAAAAATGAAATGGATGAAACAGTTTCTTCTTATAAGAATAAGGAAATGCAGGGGCCTTGCTCTCTTTTCCTGCTTCTAGGATCTTATCCAACTGAGATCCAACTAATGAACCAGGCTCAAAGGGTAATGAGCAAAAATTACTTTTGAAGGCAGCGTCTCCTGTCCAAAGTTTTAAATATATAGCCCTTCTTGTTGAATTTAAAACAGCGAGGTTTTTAGCACAGATTCTTGATACATCTAGAGGAAAGTCACATGCAAAATCTGCTGCTGTCTTTAAAGTTAAAACCTCATCCAACAGATCTCTTCTAGATATACCATCTTGTATGTCCTTACTTAGTTGGCTTAACCAGACACAATTAGCACGGGTAACTGGCACAGATGAAAGAGCTGCTTTATTCAAGGCGGCTGTGCTAGCATAGGCAAGTTTCAATAAAACGTCTGTCTTCCTATCCATTTGCTCTTTTAATATAGAAGAGTCGTATGAAGGCAAGAGAGTTTTTTTTAGAGAGCTTGGAAACTGGCAAATCAACCTTCGCAGGATTTTCCCAGATTTCTGATTCACATGGATCAAGTTTGTAACAGCTCTAAATCTGGACCGAAACTCCAAACGATGGTCAGGTCTCTTCCATTCCTTCTCAATAATAGTCTTTAAAACTGGATGTCCAACTAGATAATCAGAGTGATTTTTAGGGAAATAATAAAGACTTTATTTATCCTCCTTAGGTCTGTCCTCAGAAGACTCCATAATGTCCTTTTCAGCTCTTATCAATTTATCTGCATTCTCCTTTTTGAACAAATAAAAATCTTCAGCAATAATTTCTTCTGATGATTCCTTCTGAGGGTTCATCTTTATGACTTAACTTCTGCCTTTTAGGTTTCTTCCCAGATCCAAACTTGGTTTTAAACAAACTGAAGAACCCTTTAGTTTCCTCAATAAAGGATGAAGTTTCATGTAGATTTGCACAGTTAGTACAAACAGTACAAGAAGCATTAGGAGGCAGAGGTTGCAGACAGCTTACACAAAGAGCTTTACGTCCAATAGGTGATAAAGACAAATGAAACTTGCAAACATCACAATGATCTCCACTTAATTCAGGAGACACACAGTCTATGTTTAGACTTAGATTTTCTCTTCTTTGAGGAAGACAGGCTTTCCATCTATAAGAAGACAAGAACATTGCCATAATGAGTAAGTAACTCAACTACCCCCATAGTACATAAAAATATACATTATGGATATACTGTACAAAGAACAAGGAAACAGTCCCCTGTACAAAAAAGATCAGTGGCCTGCAATCAATACCTTAGTAGCAGAGAAGTCTGGCTGCCTGCACAGAAAGGCAAGGCATGTGGGCATTCTGCTCTGCTTAAATAACATTACCTGCTCAGGAAGAGAAGGACGTCACATCCGGTTTCGGCCTGCCGAAGTGTCACATTCGGTTTCGGCCTGCCAGACTGGAACTTCCGCTGACGCATCTATCCAGTAACTTGCGCAAGGTGTGTGCTTCCCAAGACAAACATGGCTGCCAGACCAGAAATCCATAGACTTTAATGCGCAACTGCGAAAATAGAAGCGAACATCGGGTAGGCGATATACTTACATACCGCAGCGTCCAGTCCTCCACCGAAAATGACTGCATCAGT
Organism: Hyla sarda; assembly: GCF_029499605.1. Taxonomy (NCBI): domain Eukaryota; kingdom Metazoa; phylum Chordata; class Amphibia; order Anura; family Hylidae; genus Hyla; species Hyla sarda. Next base: position 219,899,633 of record NC_079194.1, on the reverse strand, counting down.
GCCTAAACCGGGAGAATCATCACCCCAAGGCATGCCATGAGCCTCATAGATATAGGCAGGAAATAGCCTCTGTTTTTTAGTCACAGACCTCTTGATTTAGCCCAGGTTTACCCCATTGACCCTGGAGACACTGGTGTAAAATAAAACAATATATACTTAAAAGAAACAAAAAAACATGATAATGGTGGGCAAGAGTGTGTTAACATCTTTTATCCAGGAAGAATATCTATTTATTATGTGTGGTCACCAAGTATTGGTTGATGGTTTGTGAGTTTTTTTTCTAGGTGGGCGGTCCTAGGTTGAATAAAAGAGGCCAGGTTTATTCCTTCTGTGCTGCCAGATGTCAAAGAAGAAAGTATTTTTTTTGTTTGGCACCATGAAAACTTATGGTAAAATAAAGGTGTCATCGCAAAGTACAATTGATCATGCAAATAAAAAGAAAGCCCTTATGTGAGTCTGTTAATGGAAAAATAGTTATGAGGTAAAAAACAAAAATGCAAAAATGAAAATTGTCTGTGTCTTCAAGGCCAAAACGGGCTGTGTCCTTAAGGGGGACTCTGTAAAAACACATTTCCTACTTATCATATGAAATAAATAAAGTAATAAACAAATTGACATACTTAGTATTGCTGTGTGCAGATAGGTCTAAACTGTCTAAATAGAATATTTAAATATAATGTAATTTATCCTGTATACCCAATACCAAAATTGCTTCCCATAATACGGATTGAAAAACAATCAAACAGTCACATTTAGCCTAAAATGATAGCAATAAAAAATACCACTCACCCTATAAAGGAAGAGTCCTCACACAGCTACTTAGATGAATATATATATATGTATATATATATATATATATATATATATATATATATATATATTTATCAGAATATGGTGATAAAAAGCATTATGTTTTAAATTATTTAAAGTTAAAAAAACAAATATCAAAAATTATATAAATGTTATATTTGTATGATTGAACTAGCCTGCACAACAATGGTAGCATGTCATTTTTACCCAACAGATAATGTTTTTGGTTTAACATTATATTATATGGTAATATGAATGTATGTGTGTTTCTATTAAAAAGTACAACCTGTCCTGCAAAACACATAAGCCCTAATATGGTGTAAAGAATTATTGTTTATGACAATTTCAAGTGACAGAATTATTTTTTTCTTACATCTAAAGTGAAAACTTAAAAAAAAAAAAAAAACATCTTGTCCTAATGTGTGATATTTCTGGTTATCTGATAGATTGTAAAGTTTAAAATTCGTAAGTGTTACTTAAAAAGTAAAAAATTGCTCATCCTTCACACAAGCTGCGCCTGCTGTGCCACATGCAGCATATAGGTACACCCAGAAAAGCTTTTCCTTCCTGATGATAGAGATTATTTTGGTTATATATGGCAACGATATATCAGAGTATATTTATAGGAAATATGACCTGTCCGTTCATGTCTATTGACTAGTACTAAACCATCAGCCTCGTATGTACATGACCCTAAGAATTAGCACTGTCTTGGTACTTGGTATGGCCCTCAGCACCTGGACTTGTGATAGCTCATGAATAAGGCCAGGATTTCTTCTTTTATAACCAGAATCTGGAGGAAGGATTGGCTGCCCACAATCTGAAAGGACACATTTCCTGTGACGTCCCCATATGATTTATGCAGTGAAGTCTTACGCATATATGACTGGCTGTCTACATTGAACACTTCAAATCAGGAACCTATATTGAGAAAGAGAGAAAAACTTCATTATCAGTGGTAGCGTGCATTCTCCACTGGTCGCACACATAGACGGAGGGGAGGGGGGGTCACCAAGATTACACTTCTCCTTTGCCCTCTGTGTCACTCTCAGGGTTGTTGAGAGTCAATTTTAAGGGCCCTGAGTCTAGAAGAAGATCCTGGCTCCCAGGTCTCTGGATTGTGCCAGCTGGTAGGATGGATGGGTATACCCTTATCACGGTGAGTTGACTATTCTTACTAGAGCTCTGGTGACCAATCTTGGGATTGGTTAGAAGATACCAGTGTTCAGTATTTGATGATTTATATCTATGTACTGAGGAAGAAGGGAAAGAAATACAATTTTGGCAAGCCTTTCAGTCTAAAATTTATGAAATTGTTAGATATTCATTGGCTTCTATATCCTGTTACTATGAGTACTCTAGTACTATTCTTCATAAAGGCATAAAGCCTTAAGATACGTATAGGGTGTACACCCTACAGGTTACAATTTCAAGTCTAGGTTACCAAATGTTCCTATAGAGTTCAGTGTTGAAAGATGTTATTATAGTTATCAATAATAAATGATTGGAGTAGTAGTCCTCATTGGTTTCACTGTTAGAAAAAGTATAATTTATGTTAAATTGACCAAGAAGAAGGTACAATATAACATTGTTAGAGTTATTGTCATATTTATATCCTCATTTTAGTAAAGATTATTTGCCCGTCTTGGTTAATGATAAGGAGTTAGACACGGAATAGAATATGTTACTTAAATCAAGAGGAAATATTTCTGTCCATACGCATTTTTAGTCATGTAAGTAGAATAAAACTAGAGACATGTTCGTATTAGTAGTGAGTAGAGAATTCCCATAGTACTACCTATGGACAGATGGAGAAGAGTCTTATACATAACAGTACAAATATGCTTAATATTTATTGGAGAAATTCATATAGTATAATAATTTCAGCCTAATAAAATGAGGAAACATCAAAACACACAGTGCACTTTTGGATATATTGGCATTTGCGGTTTTGCCATTCTGACCATAGACAATTCTGAACGGCCATATTTTTCAGTCCTGATATTTTATCCTAAAGTGTAGAAAATGAACTATAATAGTAATAAAATCCTAGGATATAATAATAATGATAATAATAATGTCAAGGAAAAAAGTTTCTCAAGGTCATTTGAATGTATTAAAAATACACCATCAATTGTTTCTCAGCCAGTTTATGATATATTTCTATATTTAAGACTCAATAAATACTTGATGAATCGTTCTCAACCAAAGGGTGGCGGCGTAGCACTCACATACTTGGTCCTTGTAAATGACTGGGGTATAAGACCCCTTTATTCCATAAAAATACATCAGTATAATAAAGGAGCCCTTTTCCATATATTGCTAAGAATACATGTCTGATGTCTGATTTGGACTATTTGATTCATTTCTATTGCACTTTTTCAGACAGAACATATCAATCCTTTTATCTAGACCACACTTTGATTCATGGTGTACGTGGTAGAGACATGGTGCAAATGGTGGGATATGGTGTAAAAATTAAGAGGTTTTTTTTTCCCTCGTGGATTCCCAGCAACATTTCAGCCCTATATTATGATTTTTTTCAAATCTTGAACGGCAAATGCTGCAACAATTGTCTGTCTCAAGTATACCTGGATCAAGATGTGGTAACTGGCACCAGATTTAACCCTCCACAGAATGCTGCCATATTTTATATTGCTCTATCTATCTATCGATTTATATAAATATATGTATTGTTGTTATTATGCCTATATATATATATATATATATATATATATATATATATATACGCATATATTACTGAATCATACTTTCTATCTATAATACAAAAAGAGGTTCCAGCACTCCAAATCGGTGAAATATGTGAACTTTTATTCACCCATGTTTAGGATGCAAGACGTCTTTCTCAAGTATCTATCTACATATATATATATATATATATATATATATATATATATATATCATCTATCTATTTATCTATCTACTCCAAAGAAAAGGTGGCAGCACTCCAATATCGTGAAAAACTTTTTATTCATCCCAATTTCCAGTGACGTTTTGATGGTCTCATCCCCTCATTATCAAGCTCAAGTTTCTATCTTTCTATCTTCTATCTATTTATTTATCTATCTATCTATCTATCTATCTATCTATCATCTAGCTATCTATCTGTCAATCATCTATCTATCATCTATCTATCTGTCAATCATCTATCTATCTATCTATCATCTATCTATTTGTCTATCTATCTATCTATCTGTTTGTCATGAGCTGTACAGGTCACCTACATACCAGTTTTGTACAATCTGTAATTTGCAATAGTTTCTGACATATTCCTGTACGATATACCTTTAATAATTTTAGTAATTGGGACACACATGAATAAACATTTTCTCAAGTACTCTAAAAACTGACACATGAACTACTGCTGCTTTTGTTAGCGACTCTTCATATGCGGATTTGTCGTCAGACTCTACTGTAATATGTAAGGGCAGCATTGTATGAGGACAGATCTGGTCTTGTATTAGTCAAAATGGCAGAAAAAATACTGTGCCATTTAGCTAATTAAAGCTATCAGAGAATACTTCAGATACATAACTTAAAGTATCTTTGTTATTTAAGAAAACTTTGAACATGTCAAACATTTAGATCAGTCGGGGTCTGACAGGGACACTTTAAGAGTCTGCCCCCACTTCCTCACAGTCATAGATAGACTGCTGTGTATGCAGAAATACAGCAGCTATCTGTCAGTCACTGCTGAGAGATGTTGGGGGGGAGCTAGGGGGAAAGCGATCCCCTCATGAATACACCAGACTCTTATCGGTACTTTATTTGTCCGGTATATTCTCTAATCCCTTTTATTAGCCAGATGCCATAATATTTTCATGCCGTATTGGCTATAGGAGACCAGACCTCTTTCCATTCAATGCTGCCTTTATATTCTCTGGTAACAAATCTGCTTTATAATTACTCCATTACCATAATATAAAATATTAAAGCCACAAAAATACACAGACACACACACTCACATACGTTTAAGTCCCCATGCTCATGACTACGATCAGTGTCTGTGTTTCAATTACAGTGCCCATAGCATTCTTTAGGCCCAGGCAGTGCCTGGCATCATGTGGTATTATGGACACCTTCCTCATGGCATTAAATACCTTACGCACAAGTTATATGAGTGCACCTCAAAGACTACAGTCGTACATAAGTGAGCACTAAGCACCTTTACCATACTGATTTAATTCTGTATGTTTTCTGTTGCATTCTTAGTTCTGTATGTTAAAGCTGCATTCTTTGAGTGTTGAACACTCAAGTGTTGAGTGAAGAAGCAGAGACATTTTTTTTATAACAATGAATAAAATGTCCTTACTGATGCCCTCTCATACCCTCTGTACTGATGCCCATTGTGTCACTGGTCTATGCAAGTGAATTTTCTATGATAAGCTATACTTGCATATAATGCAATGGAGGTTAAAATACTTTATAATTGTTTATTTCAGCCTCTTTATAAGAAATAAATATTGTTTTATTATAGAAAGCCCCTGTAGTGAACAGCATGGGAGCAGAGAGGATACTTGACAGGGGGCTGCATGGGAGCTTAGGTAGATCAGGAGTCAAGGGGTAAAAGGTATAGGTGAGGTCAGAGGTGGGGGCAGCCTCAGAAAAGGCTTATGAAGAAGTGGGCTGGAGGGTAGGAGCCAGTCGGGAACACTGTAGGAAGATAGTTGGCCATGCTATTATCTGCCTTCCCTGAAGAAGACGTCTGAGGCTTTGGAGGAGCTGCTTCGTCTGGTCCGTGCTGAGACCCTGCAGTGGGGAGCAGCAGCTGGGAGCAGTGCTCAAGCAGCAGCTGCTGGGAGCAGTGCTGAAGCAGTAGCTGCTGGGGTGTGCCCTGCTGCTGTGACTCTAGCCGCACAGGAGACCCCGCGGCACATTCCACTCCCGTCCGCCATCCTGAGTCCAAAGGAAATACTGCATTTATGTCCTAATTAGTTTCAAGTATATGTCAAGTTTTTGTTGCTTTTGGAGCTGGGAAATCTTTCTTTGACATGTGCTACACCACCCAGTACTCGGAGTTTCTCTTATTGATGCAACAATTCTTGAAGTAGAAATTAAACCCACATCAGGTCCTCCTATTATAATGAGTGGGGCTTTGTTTTCAGTCAGATTTTGAGGCAGAATCTGCATAGAAATCTGTGTGTAATCTGCCTTAAATGACTTAGTATGCATCATGGAGCAGAAAGAGGATTTCAGCTCCAAAATCTCAGTGAAATTTTCTTTCTTAAAGTGCACATACCCTTAGGCCATATTTATTTGGAGTCGGGATGTAATGCAGGCTAGATGCCGGGCAGATGTTATCGCCCAAGGGGGTTTTGCCTTAACCAACCGAAGGTAATACCGCTGATCCTGGGTTAGGCAAGGGCAGTGGAGACACCAATGCCAGATTAAGGATAACGGCAGCTTTACTGGGGCAAGACAGGTGAATTAGTCTTGGCAGTACAGCCAAATATCCCAGGGAGGGGACCAGTGACACAGGGGGACCTCACAGGCTTGCTGGGACTTGCAGTAGTTAGACTGACTTTAGTGCGGGCCACGGTGACTACAGATGGACTTGACTTGACAGAGATGGTGACTGACAATACTGACTTGACTTACTGATGACCGACTTTAGATTTAAGGGCCTCCAATGCTCTGGACACAGACACTGAGACGACTGCACTGGACCTCAGCATACAGCAGAAGAGCAATGTGCTAGGAGACCATGGAAAGAGAGAGATTGCAGCCCCTTCCCTGGTTATATAGGGGGCTGTGCAAGGAGCCCATAGGTCCCTTGGAGGGTCACCTGGTCACAAGTGCCTCCTGGGTAACAACCATGGGGTACAAACATTAAAGAAACAGTACACTTTTATAATACAAACATATATACATGATGGTGATATTATAAGGGGGACCCTGGACAGGGACTCTGCCTGACACATCATCCCATACTGGGACACCACATTTACACAGCGGAATGTCCGCCCGGAAAATATCTGGGTGGACATTCTTTGGTATTTACTTAGGGGTCAGGTCTAGGCTGTATATTTATATTTATTTAGAGAGCCAGGTCTAAGGTCAGCATTTTTTTTATGAGGTTCAGATTTGGGATGTGCATATATATAGAGGCGTCAGGTACAGTATAAACTTGCTGTTTTGTCTGTATTTTTTAGGGGTCAGGTCTTGAGTCTGTATTCAAGAGATCAGGTAGTGATCTATATTAATTTAGGAGGTAAGGTCTGAGCTCAGTCTTTATTTAGGAGGTCAGATCTGATATTGGTAATGGGTTAATTTATAGGGTCAAGTTTATAGCCTATTTAGTGGTTTGGGTCTGTATTAATTTAGGGGTCAGGTCTGAGGTCTGTATTAGTTAATGGGGCAGGTCTGAGGTGAGCATTTAGGGGCCATATTTATTTAGGGGAATCAGATCTGGAGTCTGAATTTAGGTTGTTTATTCTGTATTTATTTATTAACATTTATTAAAGAGTTTATGTCTTGGCTCTATTTTTATTTATGGGGTCAGGTCTGGAGTCTCATTTAGTGGATTGGATCTAAATATATTTAGGGTGTCAGGTCTGGGAGGTTTTTATTTAAGAGTCAGGTCTGAGGCCTGTATGTATTTATTGGGCAAGTCTGTGGTCGGCAATTAATTTGCAACATTAGGTCTAGGTGCCAGATTTGGGTAGGGGGTTTTAGGGTCAGATAGGGGACAAATGTGTAACAAGAGAAAATTCTACAGTTATGCAAGGCACAAAATACTTTTATAATGCAAAAACCCTTTTACATGACCATACAATACTTGAGAGACATTATGCACTCAGCAAATCCTTCATTTACTCATCCACCGTGACCCGACTACTCTTATGGATACAGCTTGTGCTTGGCCACTACAGGCTATTATAGTATATATACTTGTATTTTAGAAAAAGTATCAACATTTTCTGTGGAGCTCGAACCAGCTATCAGTGGTAGCACATAAAAGTGATTGTGTTGGCTAAACAGTGGGTTTGCCAGGGTGGCATGGGGGGAAGGGGTGGGAGGCCCAAAGGAAAGGAACAGCCATGGATCTAAGAACTACGGTACTTAATCCCCCCCTGGAGGCGTCAAGCAGCATATGCGGTAGCTGCCCCGCATGACGCATTTACCCAGCCTAGATGTCCATGGGTCAGTTTAGCTTTCAGTACATACAGTATGTATGCACTGTATATGTTTGCATAATGCTCTCGTCACACTTCCGTTTATAAAGGAAACCACTGTATAGTGTGTGATATGTAAAAAAATAAAAACAAAAAACTTTTGCATTGTTGCAATCATAAAAAATGTAAAGAAGGCACTTTATCTGTTGTTGGCGAATAGTAGTGTTGCTCGCGAATATTCGCAATTCGAATATTATTCGCGAATATCGCATATTCGCGAATTCGCGAATTTCGCGAATATAGCGCTATATATTCGTAATTACGAATTTTCATTTTTTTTTTCTTTTTTTTTTTTTTTTCTTCACAGTACACATCACAGTGATCACCCCTCTCTGCTTCCAGCTTGTGTGGTGTAAAGAAGGCTCTAATACTACTGTGTGAGACTGGCGTGCGCAAATTCGCATATGCGAAAATTAGCGCATGCTAATTTTCGCATATGCGCATTTTCGAGTATGCGAATTTTTGAGTATGTTAATTTTCACATATGTTAATTTTCGCATACGCGAACTTTTGCATATGCGAAAATAAAACGAGACTATAACGAATATGCGAATATTCGCGAATATATGACGAATATTCGTCCATATATTCGCGAATATTCGCGAATTCGAATATGGCCTATGCCGCTCAACACTAGCGAATAGTAGATTGTAGTTCTTGAGGCTCAAAACTCAGTCTTGAGGAAAGCCTAACTACATCTCTACCACAGTGCATCATCCTCAATGTGAATGTCCTCTAATGGTAACCAGATATAATCCATGATACTAAACCCTGATACCACGATACTATACCCATAGGGTGTTTTTTTTTTTTACTGTAAACAGCAAAATGGAGCATTACATCTGTACATAGATCATAGCAGAGCATTATACTCTACATAGCTCATAGCCAAGCATTATACTCTACATAGGGGAACATTATACTGTATGTAGCTCAAAGGAGTCTATTATTTTCTACATGGCTTATGGGAAACTATTATACTGTGCATAGCTCATAGGAAACTGGACACTATAGTACTGTACACAACTCATAGAAGCCTGTTATTTTCTACATAGCTCATAGGAGATCATTACACTGTTTATAGGAGACTATTTTATTGTACATAGCTCAAAGAGCCTGTTATTCTCTGCGTAGCTAAAAGGAGACTACGATACTGTACCTTATTTGTAGGAGACTATTATACTGTGTAGAGCACAAAGAAAACTATTGTACTGTACCCAGTTTATGGCAGTCCATTATACTGTGTATAGCTGACAAAAGAGCATTATTCTGCACATATGCAATAGGATAGTTATACTGTATAAAGCTTATAGTAGACAATTATACTAAACCTTGTTTATAGGAGACTATTATACTGTGTGTAGCACAATGGAGATTACTTTAGTCTATACATCTGACAGAATCGGGGTTGCCAACCCTTCATAAATTCTTGGACAGTCAGTAAAAACAGGATACTATTACATTGGCTGCGGCATCTGTAGGCGCTATATAAATAAAATTATTATTATTATTATTGGCAGGCCTGTTGTTAGGTTCTTATTAGAGGCAGTTGGCAGATGTCCTTGATGGAGACCTTTTTGAAGATTTTGCATAGGACCTACCATGTGCTCTCACGTCTTCATATCATGTTCCCTAGTTCTTTACCTTTATGTTTCAGGGATTGGTGTCAGACTGAGGATATGCATCATACGTGGTGGACTTGCCCAGTGGTGCATTGCTTTTGGGCTTTAGTTGTCTTTCTTATAGTACCGTTATAATTGAAACAGCCTGATTTTTTCCCTAAACAAGGTCATTCCCAGGGTTAATTCTAGTGTCTTCTCAGAGAAATTGAATGCTATAAAGTAAGATGTAGTAGATAAATTGTATGCTGTGCGGGAACCATGGATGTCTTCCTCTCATTGCCCAGACCTACATTATTGCATGTCTCTGTATTGATATTTTGTTTTTGTTTTCCCTGCCACAAATAAACCAGTGTTAAAGGGGTATTCCACCCCTAGACATCTTATCCCCTATCCAAAGGATAGGGGATAAGATGTCTGATCGCGGGGTCCTGCTGCTGGGGACCCCTGGGATCTCGGCTGCAGCACCCCACTATCATTACCGCACAGAGAAAACTCGATCTGTGCGTAATGACGGGCAATAGACAGGGGCCGGACCATAGGAACATCGCAGCTCCGCCCCTCATGATGTCATGGCCCGCCCCCTTAATACAAGTCTATGGGAGGTGGCGTGGTGGCCATCACGCCCCCTCCCATAGGCTTGAATTAAGGGGGCGGGCCATGACGTCATGAGGATGCTCCGGCCCCTGTATCGCCCATCATTATGCACAGAGTGAGTTTGCTCTGTGCAGTAATGACAGCGGGGTGCTGCAGCCAATATCCCGGGCGTCCCCAGCAGCAGGACCTCCGCGATCAGACATATTAAGATGTCTATGGGCGGAGTACGCCTTTAATAATATATGATACATGAGGGGCCTGTTACCGATTTTGCATTGGGGTTCAAGAGCATCTGGATTTGTACTCTTCTTTTTTATTAATACTTTAAAGGATTTTTTTTCTGCCAGAATCACAACTTGTCTCCTAGACACAGAAAGAGTTTTATCATGGGGAGTCCCACCTTCAGTAACAGGGAGTCCTGTGTACTGAGCGTGTACATTAAAACTCTATGGAACTGACAGAAATATCCTCATTCTTATGATAGGGGGGGGGGGGTCCCCTACCCTACCCTCACACACACTAACACACACCACTGCATTTTGCTACTTTCTTAACATTTGCTGGGCTGGCTGATTTTGCAACTATACTTACACTTAGTGAGTTTTAACATGATGTTGCATCGGCATGATAATGTTGGGTGCTTCTGAATAACCAGCAGTCACAGTACATACTTTAATCATTAAATTGGGTGTAGATATTATTTTGATATTTTATGATCTTTTAACCCAAGTACTGCTACCACAAATGTGAGTCATACACCATATCTGGAAACCAGTCATAAGACCATGTTAGTAAATATTCCACCCACAAACCTGTGTCCCAGAGTTATCACAATGCTGGCTTTTCTGTGTACCAAGCAAAAATACTGTAATTTCTTACGTAAAATGTGAGGTAAGATGGATGGATGAGTAGGTAGCTATATACATAAATGCATATTTTTGTCCAGTGTTGCCACAAAAATTCATATTTCTATGATGATGAAGAGAGAGGAGCTTGTGTGGGTTATTATTATTACTATTTTTATGACAGTGGCCTAGTGGTTGGCAATGTTGTTGAAGTTAAATATAGGCCTGACAACAAAGGGAAAGAGACTGTGGGGGGGGGGGGGGGTGGTATACTAAGATTTGGGTTTCACATGCTGGTCTCCTATTAGGGGGATAACGCCTTGAAAAACACCAATTCTGCCACATGGCGTTTTTTGGGCCAAAATCAATGAGAAACTGCAAAATTGTTTTTCCACTTTGCGTTTTTCAGTTTGGCTTTTTTTAATTTTTTTTTTTTATTCCTTTTCTCGTTTTTTCACTCTTTTTTAATTCCTTGGCAGTTTTGCAAAATCGAAGCATGTTGAGCCTATGGCGTTTTTTCGTAAAAGAACACCAAGAAAAAGCGCCATGTGGGTTTTAACTTTGGCAGGCGGTTTTTATTCTTTTTTGGACTTTAGCGATTTAAAAAGTGATGGAGATACCTTTTTTTAATAAAATTTCATAGGGTACCATTAAAAAATATTATAAAAAAGATACAGTAGTGATGGAAAAAATTGCATTTAATGAAATGTATCTTTTTTATAGCGAAATTTTTATTAATTTTCAAACAGGGATCAATTTATATGGGCGGGCAGGGCACTAAAAATGTAGCCGACAATAATAAAAATGTAGTGTGTGTGTGTTTTTCACCTTCTTTTCTTTATTTTAATTTTTTTTTAGGCAGTACTATTTGACAGATCGCCCCGGGTCTGTTGCGATCCTCCTGTATAATGTATAGATGGTCTTCTATGGTCCCCTGCACTGCCGTACATATATACCTATTCATATTTCCCGCAGAGAGCTGTGATTGGCCAGATGGTACCAGCCAATCACATCCCTCTGTGGGAAATATGAATAGGTGTATATATACGTCAGTGCAGGGGACCATGGAAGAGCCGCCGGATGCATCTATACATTATACTGGAGGATCACAGCGGGTGTCAGGAGTGACATCCGCTGTGATCTTTCCTTAACTGCAGGTACTAATACTCCCAACATGGAGCACACTCTTCTCCATGCTGGGAGCTGTAGTACCTGCATTAATAGATAGATCGCAACAGGTGTCAGAAGTTGCACTCGCTGCAATCTGTCTATTAATGCAGGTACTACAACTCCCAGCATAGAGCAGAGTGTGCTCCATGTTGTACCTGCAGTTAAGGACAGATCATAGCAGGTGTCACTCCTGACACCCGATGCGATCGTCTTATTTATTGCAGAGATGCGGAGCGGCTTTTTCCTGTGCTCCGCATCTCTGCACTGTACTCTGGCTGGCCAGTGATATGAATAGAACATCACTCATTCATATTTCCCTCTGAGAGCAGGGATTGGCTGCAACCATCCAGCCAATCCCCACTCTGGGCAGAAAATATGAATGAGTGATGTTCTATTCACATCACTGGCCGGCCCGGAGTACAGAGCAGAGATGCGAGCACTGTAGAGAGCCGCTCCGCATCTCTGCTATATTATGGAGGATCGCATCGGGTGTCAGGAATGACATCCGGGCGATATGTCTATTAGTACAGGTACTACTACTCCCATCATGGAACAGTCTGTTCCATGCTGGGAGTTGCAGTACCACCTAAACAATGTAAAAAATTGAGAACAAAAAAGTGAAACACACACACACTTTAGTGAAAATGTATAAAAATGTAATTGTAAAAAATAAAAATTTTGTTAAATACATTTTTCCCATCCCTACTGCATCCTTTTGTTTTTTTGTTTTTTTGGTATCCAACAAATTTTGAAAAAAAGCCAAAGGGGCCAAAAGTGCAATTTCGGCTCAAATGCAAAAACACCAGAAAAAACGTCAGGAAATTTTTTTCTGGCAGGAAAAAAATAAATAAGTGGAATCCTAGCCTTACAGGATAGCCTTTTCCAGCAGCTTATACAGAGAATGAATGGAGTATTGGTGGGACCTGCTGCTCCATTCTAACGGAAGCCTCTGCTTCCCGATCTCAAAATTATAGGGGACCCCTTCGATCGGAACAACCCTTTCATCTGCTAGTTATACATTACAACACTAGTTATATATGTGGTGACCCACGGTGTATGGCGGGACCACAGGGTGTAGCGGTGTAGGTGAAGGGGCAAGATGGTATTAACCCCCGGGGCAAGGTGTTGTTAACCAGACGCCAGAGTGGTTTTTGGGTACCGGAACCACACGAATGGTACCTCTGCTATTCCAATGGCTAGGCAGTGAAAGGAGAGTCCAGGACCAGTTATGGTTTAACAGAGGCTTTACATAGTTTGGATAGATGGTATTATCTTCACAGCTAGGCCAAATTCCCAGAGAGGTGGCCAGAAACACAAAAGGACCTCACAGCTTGCTGGGACCAATCAGACTGGTAATAGACTAGATAATTATCTTGAGGCTTGACTTTAGACTGGACTTGACTATGGTTAGTGACAGCAGACATATCCTTTTGACTTACTGGAATGACTATAGATTGGAGGCCTTCCAGGTGCTGGTTACTTGCACTGAGATCTCTGTACTGGCTGGTTCTCAGTAAAGGAAGACAGAGAATTGTAATGGCCACCCCCTTATATAGAGGGGGCTGAGCCAAAGTCTATTGGTAAAGCTGTGGGTCATAGGTTAAGCTGGTGCCCTCTGGGTAACATGTGACAACATAGACATAACATGTGACATTTCACAGGTCCTTTCGACAACTGCTGGAGTCCTCCAAAGGTTCTTTATACTGACTATACATTAGGACACTGACTATCCTTAAAATAAAATAGATAACAGTACAGTAACAGCAGGGGAGACACTGCAGGAGAGCCCCCAGGTCACTGAGGGACTCAACCTGACAGGGCCTAAGGGTAGTAGAGAACCATGTTCTGTACTGGGACATTACATATATGATATGCATAGAAGAATATGGAGCACTCACCAAGACTTGCTTGATGTAACTTCTTTATTGTTCACGTATACATGTGGGGTGAGGCATGCAGGGGAGCAGATGAACAGGACGCCGGGGTATGGAGCTGGCGACAACAGTCCGTCACTTTGGCATGCAGCGGTCCGTCCCCCGTGTCCTTTTCATCTGCTCCCCTGCATGCTTTACCCCGCATGTATATGTGAACAATAAAGAAGTAACAGCAAGTCTTGGTGAGTGCTCTGTATTCTTCTATGCATATCAACATTAGGGACTGTATCTGTTTTCTACGTGCCAGCACCTGACAGACTTAGGGGGTGACCTATGGGCTCCTTGCACAGCCCCTACAAAACCAGGGGAGGGGCTGCAATCTCTCTCTTCCAGCATTCTTGCTCCTGCTGATGTCCAGTGCAGTTGTCTCAGAGTGTGTCCAGAGCATTGAAGACCTCAATCCTAAAGTCCGCAGCCAAACTCAGCTCAAGTAAGCTCAAGTTATCATCATGTCAATTGTCAAGTCAGTCAAGCCAAGACTTCTACACTGCTCAAAAAAATAAAGGGAACACTTAAACAACACAGTGGGGGATATTTATCAAAGGATTTAGACTGGTTTTTCCTGTCTAAATTTGTCGCACAGAAAGTCGCAGTCTAAATATGTGCAACTTTTTTGCGACTTTTGCTCTAGAGGATTTTTAGAACGTGATGCATTCTAGTCTATTTTAGACGGAAATGCATTGGAAAATGCATTGGTGCTGAATTTATCAAAAGCGACTTTTCTGCGACAAGTCGCATCGGCTGAAAGTACACCGAAATGTCAGACCATGTTGGAGCAGGTTTAAATACAGTCTAAAGCATAGATCATGAAGTCTGTGTACAGAATTTATCCAGAGTCGTGCGACTTTTGATACATTAGGTGCACAATAGACGAGCCTCACCCTCTGTAGTTTGGTCTATATTGATGCGGGACATAGACAACTTTGATAAATCTCCCCCAATGCAACTCAAGGTCAATCACACTTCTGTGAAATCCCACTGTCCACTCAGGAAGATACACTGATTGACAATCAATTTCACATGCTGTAGTGCAAATGGAAGAGACAACAGGTGAAAATTATAGGCAATTAGCAAGACACCCCCAATAAAGGAGTGGTATTTCAGGTGGTGACCACAGAGCAGGAGGAGCACTGCCTGGGCCCTGCAAAATGACCTCCAGCAGGCCTAATGCAGGACAATGCTAGACCTCATGTGGCTGGAGTGTGTCAGCAGTTCCTGCAAGAGGAAGGCATTGATGCTATGGACTGGCCCGCCTGTTCCCCAGACCTGAATCTTATTGAGCCCATCTGGGACATCATATGTTGTAGGGAGGTCATACGGGTACGTGGAGGCCACACACACTACTGAGCCTCATTTTGACTACTCAGCCTGTAGTGTGGTTTTCCACTTTGATTTTGAGTGTGACTCCATATCCAGTCCTCCATGGGTTGATAAATTTAATTTCCATGGATCATTTTTGTGTAATTTTGTTGTCAGCACATTCAACTATGTAAAGATAAAAGTATTTCATACGATTAGATCATTCATTCAGATCTAGGATGTGTTATCTTAGTGTTCCTTAATTTTTTTGAGCAGTGTATATAGTCACCGTGGCCTGCACTAAATTGTCTCTACATACTACAAGTCCCAGCAACCCTCAAGGTCTCCCTGTGTCACTGGTCACCTCCTTGGGATATTGGCTCTACTGCATAGACTGTATCACCTGTTTACCCTCAGTAAAGCTACCGTTGTCTGTAACTTGGCGTCGTTGTCTTCATTGCCCCCGTGCCTAGCCCAGGACCAGCTGTATTACCTTTGGGTGGTGAAGGCTAAACCACGCCCTGGCATCACGACAAGAAGGAGTTAATAACATCTGCCCCCAGGGTTACAACATCTGCCCTACATTGTACCCCCGCACGCCACACAGTTACATCAGGTGAAATCTATAATTGCTTATTCTTCTCCATCTGGCCCAGACCATCATGATGATTTCTTCCAGCCACATCTCGTCTCCACAGAACCTGCCAGACAAACATTTTAGGATCTGCACCTTTCCAGCACTTATAGCGCTCTATTTAGTAATAATAACACCCCTGGATGTCCTACACAGTAGAGTGGGGAGCAAAGTGGGTTGGGGTAAGCATAGGAACCCCCCATTTGGTAGTTAGGTGCAAGCCCCTTATTAGGGGCAGCCCCCCTCTTCATATAGTTGTAGCAGTCCCCCTTCAGGTAGTGGTAGCAGAAGCCCCCTTTAAGTAGTAGTAGCAGACCCCTTTAGGTAGTAGTAGTATCAGCAGTAACCCCATCTAGGTAGCAGCAGCGGCAGCCCCCTCTAGGCAGCAGTGGCAGCCCCGTCCAGGTAGCAGCAGCCCCCTCTAGGTTGCAGCAGCGGCACCCCCCTCTAGGCAGCAGCAGTGGTAGCCCCCTCTAGGTAGCAGCAGTAGCAGCCCCCTTTAGGTAGCAGCAGCCCCCTTAGGTAGCAGCAGTGGCAGACCCCTCTAGGTAGCAGCAGTGGTAGGCCCTTGTAGGTAGCAAGCAGCGGCAGCCCCCTTTAGATAGCAGCAACGGCACCCCCCTCTAGGCAGTGGCAGCCCCCTCTAGGAAGCAGCAGTGGCAGCCCCCTTTATAGGTAGCAGCAGTGGCAGCCCCCTCTAGGTAGCAGCAGCGACAGCCCCCTTTAGGTAGCAAGCAGCGGCAGCCCCCTCTAGGTAGCAGCAGCGGCAGCCCCCTTTAGGTGGCAGCCCCTTCTAGTTAGCAAGCAGCGGCAGCCCCCTCTAGGTAGCAGCAGCTGCACCCCCTCTAGTTAGCAGTAGCAGCAGCAGCCCCCTCTAGGTTACAGCAGCAGCCCCCTTCAGGTAGCAGCAGTGGCAGCCCCTTCTAGTTAGCAAGCAGCAGCTGCACCCCCTCCAGTTAGCAGCAGCGGCAGCCCCCTCTAGGTTGCAGCAGCAGCAGACCCCTTCAGGTAGCAACAGTGGCAGCCCCCTCTAGGCAGTGGGAGCCCCCTTTAGGTAGTAGCAGCAGCCCCCTTAGGTAGCAACAGTTGCAGCCCCCTTTAGGTAGCAGCAGCATCAGACCCCTTCAGGTAGAAGCAGTGGCAGCCCCCTCTAGGTAGCAGCAGTGGCAGCTCCTTCTAGGTAGCAAGCAGTGGCAGCCCCCTCTAGGTAGCAGCAGGGGCAGCCTCCTCTAGGTAGCACCAGCAGCAGCCCCCTTTAGGTAGCAGCAGTAGTAACCCCCTTTAGGTAGCAGCAGTGGCAGCCCCTTCTAGTTAGCAAGCAGCGGCAGCCCCCTCTAGGTAGCAGAAGCTGCACCCCCTCTAGGTAGCAGCAGTGGCTGCCCCCTCTAGGTTGCAGCAGCAGCAGCCGCCTTCAGGTAGCAACAGTGGCAGCCCCATTTAGGTAGCAGCAGTGGCTGCCCACTCTAGGTAGCAAGCAGTGGCAGTCCCCTCTAGGTAGCAGCACCCCCCTTTAGGTAGCAGCAATCCCCTTAGGTAGCAGCAGTCCCCTTAGGTAGCAGCAGTCCCCTTTAGGTAGCAGCTGCTCCCTTTAGGTAGCAGCCCCCTTTAGGTAGCAACAGTCCCCTTTAGGTAACAGCAGCCCCCTTTAGGTAGCAGCAGTCCCCTTGACAATGGTAAAAGAAAAGACAAAGTTATTCACCTATCTCCCGTAGTCAGTGGCGTTTACTCTCTTTCTTTCCCTCTGCTCTGTGCTCCAGCACATGATGATGGAAGGACGCTGTGCCCTTTTGTGTTTGCCCCCATAATGTGGGTGGCCACAAGAGTGAATGACAGAGCGAGGGGCCAATGTCTCTTCACCCTGTCAACACAGCCGAGTGCTTAACTATAGCTGCGCTTATAGTTAAATGCATCCAGGGTCGTCAGACTCTGCTGAGCGGAGATGTGCACATTGTACATATCACCACTCACATAGGGGGCGGGTTAGGCGGCTGTGAGGCCCCGTCCAGCCTGAGGTTTTAGGCAGCCGTCTAACTCGCCTAATAGGAGAGACACTTCTGATCATAGAAAAAGAAGCACAGTGCAATCACATAGCCTATATAAGAGCTTAGTATGATAATGGTTGGTTATGTCAATGATGGAATGCAGTTAATTTTTGGTAGGTATTGTCATATAGTAACTGCAGTGCAGACTTGATCTTTGTAGCAGGTGAGTTTCTGTTTTTCGGTGATATCATAGAGGTAACAGCTAAAGTTAGAGTTGGTATCTGTGGTCAGTGGTGCCATCACAGAGGGAGAAAAGTGAAGTCACACAGTCTATGTAGCAAGTTCCTGATTAGATTATGATGTCATAGAGGAAGCTCAGTAAATTCACACAATCTGTAACAGGATAGTTTCTGGTTGGTGATGTCATGGAGGAAGCTTAGCGAAGTCACACAGTTCAAGAAGCAAGTTAGTTTCTGTATGGATGGTGATGTGATAGAGGGAGGAGAAGTGCAATCATTAGTAATCATAACAGGAACTGTAGAGTAGAAACAAAACTAAAATATTTCCCTTCCTTTGAGACTTCTTATATATATATATATATATATATATATATATATCCAAGATAGTAATCCGCAGCACTCCAGGAGTAGGTGCAAAAATAAAGTGCTTTATTCCATACTAATACAGAGCTCTGTATTAGTATGGAATAAAGCACTTTATTTTTGCACCTACTCCTGGAGTGCTGCGGATTACTATCTTGGATGTGTGACCGCCTTGACCGGGCTATTTCGCCGCTGGCACCGCTTCACTTATCTGCCTTTTGGATGTGCTGCTCTGTTGGTATTTTGGAAATATATATATATATATATATATATATATATATATATATATATACAAATACAAAAATACAAATAAAGTATAAATACCTAAAATATTTGTGTTATCTTATATTTCACTTTAGTTTCCTAAAGTAAAGATTATTTAGCTGTTTAAAGGAGTACTCCGGGGCTCACTTTTTTCCTTTTATCCCGTCCGGGCTGCAAAATAAAAGAAAACACACTTTCTCTTACCTGCCAACGAGCCCCCGGAGCTCCGGTATACTCCGGTACAGGTGTTCGGTCCCCGGGCTGTATTCTTCTTACTTCCTGTTAGCCCGGCACGTCACACGGAGCTTCAGCCTATCACCGGCCGCAGCGATGTCCCGCCTCGGCCAGTGATAGGCTGAAGCTCCGTGTGACGTGCCGGGCTAACAGGAAGTAAGAAGAATACAGCCCGGGGACCGAACACCTGTATCGGAGTGTACCAGAGCTCCGGGGGCTCGTTGGCAGGTAAGAGAAAGTGTGTTTTCTTTTATTTTGCAGCCCGGACGGGATAAAAGGAAAAAAGTGCGCGCCGGATTACTCCTCTAGGGTTTCATTTAAAGTTAGGATTGGGGGTTATCCTTTCAAAGCATTTGAGTTACCTACTGATCAATTACAGGGTTTTTATGAGATAAGAAAAACATTCATTCTATTCTTTCCCCCCCAAACAGTGTCACTCTTGTCAACGTTTGTGTCTATATACCAGGGCTTCTCAAACTCTTCAGGGGCTTCACCCAACAGACCAAAGTGATGATTCCTGGGCCTCACCAGACACACCATGGGGTAGAAGTCCATGCAAAAACTGTATAACATAACAAAGTACACAATGTCCTAGATGTATCAAACTGTGTGAGAGAAAAACTAGAGGGATTTTCCCACAGCAACCAATCACAGCTCAGGTTTCACTTTACCACATCTCACTGGCTGAGCGGTAATTAGTTCTTGTGGGGAAATCACTAAATTTTTTCTCTCACACAGTTTGATAAATCTGGGCCTAAAGAGTTAGGCTGGGTTCACATCACGTTTTGTCCCATATGGGACCGCATATGGCAGGGGCAGCTGAAAACTTGCGCTCCCATATGCCTTCGTATGTGGTCCCGTATGTAATTCATTTCAATGAGCTGACCAGAGTGAAACGCTGACTCCGGTCGGCTCATTTTTGCCCTGTATGCGGTTTTCCACCTTTCCGGTGAATGAGGTTTTGTTAAACCAGAGAGTATTGCAGACAGGGGAAGGACTGTGTAGCTTATATTCATTTTTTTTTTTATTTAAATAGCCTCCTCTGCTGCTCCTCAACAACTAGGTGGCATCTCACCGGTGAGGCCCACTTCACAATTTTTGAAGCACTAGTTAATAGTATTGTATAGTATTTTAGTATAGTGTTATATTACCTTTACTCAAATTAGAATGATCTGCAATGCTAGACACAACTCATGGGCAAGGGTGGTGCTTTTTTTGAAAAAAATAAATAAATACTTTTACTATCATCTTATATAATTTCTTTTTAATAGATAAGCAATAATCAGTTATAAGCAATACTCCATCTGCTATAACCTGTTATATTTAAATGAACATATATTGATATATACTAAGCAAAGGGTGTGTTTTAATCTAGAGCTTCGTCTTGTGGCTCTTCTTGCTTTGAAACACTATCACTCCCAAGATGCCTTCGAGTGCTTGTAGTGAGAGTCAGGGGTCAAATCCTGGGAAAAAGTGTGGGAACTCACCCACTTAAAGGGGTACTAGACAAAGGATAGGTGATAAGATGTCTGATTCTGGGGGTCCCGCCGCTGGGGACCCCCACGTTCTCCCTGCGGCACCTGGCGTTTGTTTAGAGCATTGGGTGCAGCGCCGGAGGCTCATGACGTCACTGTCACGGCCCCTCAATGCAAGTCTATGGGAGGGGGCGTGATGGCCCTCACGCCCCCTCTCGTAGACTTGCATTGAGGGGGCATTACTGTGAAGTCATGAGCCTCTGCCCCGCATCACCAGTCATTCAGCACGGAGCAAAGTTCGCTACGTGCACCGGTTGTCTGGGGTGTTGCAGTCGAGATCACGGGGGTCCCCAGCAGCGGGAACCCCGCAATCAGACATCTTATCCCCTATCCTTTGGATAGGGGATAAGATGTCTAGGGGCGGAGTACCCCTTTAAGGGCTGGTCCTGCAGGACTCCTGCTAATGGGAACTGCGTTCTTGCTATGGAAAAAGTGCAGGAACTCCGTTCCCATGAGTTCCTGCAGGACTTGAGCCCTGGTGAGAGTACACATTAGAGCAAGAGAATGAAGGGGAGAGCACCACGTCATATGTCACTAATGCTGGGAAGATATATAGGTGGAGGAGGCTGGGAATCCTGTGAATAACTTGATAAGTGCGGGGTGCACGCAACAAAGCTGAAGTAACAACGAAATACACAAGAGAAGCGACATCATGTACTCACCACAAGGCTGGTATCTATACGTCCGGAGGTCCGGGGCACCGGGAGGACATCAGGCTGGAAGCTGTGGACATCAGGCTGGAAGCTGTGGACATCAGGCTGGAAGTTGTGGACATCAGGCTGGAAGCTGTGGACATCAGGCTGGAAGCTGTGGACATCAGGCTGGAAGCTGTGGACATCAGGCTGGAAGTTGTGGACATCAGGCTGGAAGTTGTGGACATCAGGCTGGAAGCTGGGAACATCAGGCTGGAAGTTGTGGACATCAGGCTGGAAGCTGTGGACATCAGGCTGGAAGTTGTGGACAACAGGCTGGAAGCTGTGGACATCAGGCTGGAAGTTGTGGACATCAGGCTGGAAGTTGTGGACATCAGGCTGGAAGCTGTGGACATCAGGCTGGAAGTTGTGGACATCAGGCTGGAAGCTGTGGACATCAGGCTGGAAGTTGTGGACATCAGGCTGGAAGTTGTGGACATCAGGCTGGAAGTTGTGGACATCAGGCTGGAAGCCTGATGTCCTCCCGGTGTCCCAGACCTCCGGACATATAGATACCAGCCTTGTGGTGAGTACATGCTGTCGCTTCTCTTGTGTATTTCCTTGTAGTGAGAGTATTGCAGACCTACAAATTGCAGACCATTGATTTATTGGAAGCATGTTAAAGAACCCCTGAGATATCTCTTCCACAGGACACCAGGTATATAAGGTTTAGGATTAAGCTACTACATTCTCCTGTATTCTGATAGCTGATACCTGATCATCTTTTAGACAGATAATCCATCATTAACTTAGATCCGATGGTATGTGCTCGCTGGCACTTCAACATAAGCTGAAAACATTTCGTTTCAGACAGATGGTGTAATAAGCAAAAGTGTTTATTTCATTTCTAATCATGCCAAGATTCTCAGCTACAGAAACCTTAGACGACTACTCCATTGAGGTGTAGAGTGATGGGTGTTAACACTAGGAACTTTTGTGGGTATAATGTTCATTCCAGTTATGAAAGCTTTCATTTGAGTTTTAATTATGAGTAGATTAGGGGAATAAAACTGGAAACAGGAAAAGCAATTGAAGGTTTACTAAGCCCAAGCCTTTAAAAGGTTTTCTAGTTTGGTACCCCTATCTCTTTAATAGAGAAGTGAACGGTAACAGAGTGTTTTTTGCTCTGGAGGACCTGTCCTGTTCTGTATAAGGGCCAATTTACACAGACGGACGGGAGGCTAGCAACCAGAGATGATCATGCTGATCCACACTTGTTTGCCAAGCCTTCACAAGGGCGCACGGCTGTCAGACCCATTGAAATCATCACTGTCAGTCACACTTCACCTGTTTACACAGGGTGATATACAGCTGATAGCAACAATTTTAAAGGTGGCACAAAAGGTGCAATGAGCTGATGGACAAGCTTTTGCTTTTTCGTCAGCTGATCACTGGTCCTTTTACACAGAAATTAGCAAATGAGCAATTAGCGTTCCTAGGAATCCTCTTTGCACGATGTTCGGCCCATGTAAAAGGGCCTTTACGCAGACAACCCATTAATGTAAGTGGGTACTGTGCAATATTTTAGTAGGGGACTTAACCACTTACTGTCAGCTTTTAAACAGAATATAGTTTAATAGACCAACATGATGACTTTTAGCCACAAATTATCTCTGCACAAAACCGCCACATCTTATGTTTTTATAGTGCTTTTGCCCACTTTGTGCACCACAAGGTAAGAGTTCCCTTCTTTTTGCCTCTGCACTATAGCCCATTTGTGCCTCTCATAATGTACTGTAAAATTTGCCCTTACACAGTAATAATAGCCCCTTGGTCCACAGTAATAGTACCAGGATTTATGCTGCCACATAGTAATTATACCCCCTCTGGGTCAAGCATAGTATTATTACCCTCTGCAAGTTCTCATAGTAATAATTGCCCTCTCTGCCCCTGAGTTTCTCTCTCATAGTTATAGTGCCCTGTCTCTATTAAACAAAAGTACTAAGTACTTCCCCCACGAAATAAAAGTGCCACATCTGTGCACCTACACAGTGCCATAGTGCCCCTGTGTCCTCAAAGTAATAACACATCCTTTGTGCTACAGAGTAATACTGTATCTATACACAGACTTAGTTCTGTTTGTGCCACTTACTCAATAGCAGTGCCCCCTCTTCTGCATAACATGGTAACACCTAATACTCATTTTATCCTGCTCCTACATCCAGTAGAACAACTCAAACTCCCATGAGATAGGCCTGGAGAAGGAGGTGCAGTAAAGTTGTGGCACTGTACCTTTTCTCTGTCTCAGTATCTAGTAGGCAGTAGTCTTGCTGCTCCTGAGTATGTGGAGAAAATTCAATGTATCCAAATATGCCGTGTGTCCACTATATAATGTGGTTTAGAGACATTTTAGGCCATCTGTGACAATTTAAAAGTGTCTAAAAAAAGGTTCAATCGAAGAATATTATTACATTTGTCAGATTTATTCATGTGGTTGCCATTTTTTTTCTTGCAAAATATTATTGCCATGAAATGGTATAGGGAAGAGGACGGAGTCTGTCATGCCTTAAAAGTTGAACCACAACGTATGATACAGTGTGAATCATAGTGAAACATTTCTGCCTGTTTGGTCTGCTTTTATTCTAACTTTAGGACAGTATTAAAGGGGTACTCCGCCCCTAGACATCTTATCCCCTATCCAAAGGATAGGGGATAAGATGTCAGATCGCCGGGGTCCCGCTGCTGTAGCACCGCACTATCATTACTGCGCAGAGGGAGATCGCTCTGCACGTAATGACGGGCAATACAGGGGCCGGAGCATCGTTACGTCACGGCTCCACCCCTCGTGACGTCATGGCCCGCCCCGTCAGTACAAGTCTATGGGAGGGGGCGTGGCGGTCGTCACGCCCCATGCCATAGACTTGCATTAAGGGGACGGGCCGTGATGTCATGAGGGGCGGGGCCGTGACGTCGCGCTGCTCCGGCCCCTGTATCGCCCGTCATTACGCTGGGAGGGAACTCGCTCTGTGCAGTAATGATGGCGGGGTGCTGCAGTGGCGATCCCCGGGGTCCCCAGCAGCGGGACCGTGGCGATCTAAGATCTTATTCCCTATCCTTTGGATAGGGGAGAAGATGTCTAGTTGCGGAGTACCCCTTTAAGTAATATTCCCCGGACTGTCTGATTTATGAGAAGGAAAATTCATATAAATCATGTAGTCATTTGTCATAAAATTTATATGCACTATATAATCTTTTTTAATTGGTACAATGAGTTGACATTAAGCTCTATCAAAACGTTATTTCTAACTAAACAAGGCTATGCATGTTATAGATATAGCTGATAAAAAGGGGTGAAAGTCAGGTTGGCTTCATTCCTTTTCCTCATTGGTGGTGTGAACCTGGGCTGCAGCTCTTCATAGGACCTACAATATTAGCAAAGGTTCTGTCAGATTTATTCTGTTCATATGTCTTACTAAGGATAAGTGCTAGCACTGGACTCTTCTCTATGACACCTCCCTGATCTCTCTATATGCAAAAAATATATATATTTCTTGAATCAACTTCAGGCCCCCAAAGTATTTTCAGCTAGGATCTCATGATTTGAGATATACAGTGGGGTCCCAGTTGTCCTGCATAGTCCCACCTCTATTCCTCCTCTTCTGGCTGGCTCCCAGGACAGAAGAACCATTTTACACGCATCCCTTGAATATTCTGAGTTGAAAGCAAACTAGGAATTCTGTAATGACTACTGGTCTGCCTATGATCAATCCTGAATGGCTCATTAACATACATATGAGCCATAACCTAATATGCATATAGAGCTTATAGAAATAAGTAGCTGCCAGACACCATGGAAAGGAAGACTAGACAAATAAAATATCCTGCTCTATTATTTTCTCCAGTAGCGTGCCCTTCATCAACTATTCATGATATGTTGATCAATAGATTGCACTGCTATAGTTAACAAAGTAGCTAAGATTCTTTTTTTTTTTTTTTTGATTAAGTCCTTATCGTATATGAGTAAACTGTTATTGCTTTTGTTTTTATCTCTCTCTTTCAGACACATCCAGAAGAGCTTGTTCCCTATGAGCCAGAGGTGTACCGGCCACCCCCTGAATATTACCAATATCTCAGTGACAGTGAAAGCCATGGTACGGATTGAATATCTTTTGATAACAGCCCAATAAGCACACTTAAATCTACACCCTAAACAACTAGATTGTTAGCCCAAATCATGTATATATATATATATATATATATATATATATATATATACTGTATATATATATATATATATATATATATATATATATATATATATATATATATATATAATCCGAGCTGCGTCCGATGTTGCTGCATTGTACCACTTGGAAAAGCCTGCACACTGTCCGAGTGTTTTGTAGGTAACAGGTAGGCTCAATAACTTTTAAGTTGAGCTATAGATCTTCATCAACTTTAGTTTTCAGATTTCACAAATGAATAATATATGTTAGAGGTCAAGACATAATATCACGATAAAAACAAGCAATCTCCAGGTAGCAGAGCAGGATCAATGGAAGCGCTGAGACCAGATAAGAAGTTAAAAGGATTTATTTCCCATAATGCAACACGTTTCACGGTCACCCGCTTCCTCAGGCATGTTGGGTTTAGCAGATTACAAGGTGAAGGATGAAGGATATATCACAGGAAACACTGATTATGGCCAAATTGGTCCCAAGAAGCTGCAACCACGTCCGTTGATAGAAGCAGGATCTGCACAAGCCATAATATGTACCGGTTGGGGTATATTCATATAGAGTAGATTTAATTCAGAAATTTCTGGAACTCTCCTTACTTTTAATAGGGTTTGTATAAATCCTGACAACTGCTGGACCCTTATGTACATGGAACAGACTTTTAGTCACAGAAAGTTACAAAAAGTGTGGCAAATGCTCTGTAATTAAATATTAGCATCACTAGACACAATACATGGAGTACAGTACATAGATAGTATTAGATACTATAAAGATGTGTCTGGTTTTCTCACCTAAGACTCTTATGGCACATCTACAGGATATGTGTTGTGTGAGGGTCTCACCTCTGGGGCTCCCACCCAAAGAGGCCTGCTTAGCAAAACAAAGTGTTTACCCACAACCTCATCCTTTTGAGTATTTAAAAGAGAGCTCTATCAAAGTCTATGAAAGATAACTACCAAGCAAGCCTGCCATCTATTTATTTTCCATCTGGATATGGCCATTTAATCTTGGAGAACCATTCCGCCTATAGGTTGGGCCTTAAAAATGGTACCCCAACCTATCAGGCATTTATGATATATCCTGGGGTTCAGTGTCTAAGATGGATGAAGCTATCAGGAATGAAGTATTTTAGGTTACATTTTTATACATTAATGGGATTGTACAGAAAGCAATGCTATACCTGCCTATTGTTGTGTGCCGTTTTGCAGCTCATCACCTTGCACTTCAATGTAGCTGGGCTGTAATATCAGGCAGATGGAGAGATTTGGTGCAGAGTTATGTTTTTTATTCTTGTTCAACCCCTTTAAAATTCATTATACAAAAAAACATATGCATCATGTCTAACCCCCCTTTAGCTTCTCTCTTAGAACATTACTGGGAGTACACCCCCCATTTACATGGAGATCTCGATGGGTTTCCAGATTCCCAGCTCACAGAACTGCAAAGTGTACAACCCCCACAGCTGCAGCAGTTGTACCGACACATGGAGATAGAACAAATGCACGTCCTGGAACCTGGGATGACCGCGCCACATCCACACTTACCACTGACGCATCAGGTATTCTAACTTTACAATTCTATACAATTTCTACTAAATTTATCAGCATCAGTTATATAAGAGATGAACTATGCAGATATCTAGCTGATTCTGTTATATCTGAACCAACAATCCAGTATTTAACCTCTGAAGACATTCAGGTCACTTAGAGGAACCTTCTCAATTTGTTGCCATTATGTCCACCACCTTTTCTCAATTCTTAAACCTCATGCCCAGAAGAAAATATATGAGCCATTGTACACACTTCATCCATATGAATTTTCTGTGTGCCTAATAGTGTTGAGCGGCATAGGCCATATTCGAATTCGCGAATATTCGCGAATATATGGACGAATATTCGTCATATATTCGCGAATATTCGCATATTCGTTATATTCTCCGTTTTATTTTCGCGTACGCGAAAATAAGCGCATGCGAAAATTAGCATGTGTGGAAATTCGCATATGCGAAAATTAGCATATGCAAATTTTCGCGCGCCAGTCTCACACAGTAGTATTAGAGCCTTCTTTACACCACACAAGCTGGAAGCAGAGAGGGGTGATCACTGTGATGTGTACTGTGAAGAAGAAAAAAAAAAAAAAAAAAAAAACGAATATTCGTAATTACGAATATATAGCGCTATATTCGCGAAATTCGCGAATTCGCGAATATGCGATATTCGCGAATAATATTCGAATTGCGAATATTCGCGAGCAACACTAGTGCCTAAGACCTCATGCAGACAATTTTATCATCATGTGGGGGAGAGAAGCTCCTTGGACGTACAAAATAGATTCTTGCAGCCAGAAACATATCTGAATGAAGTGTTGAGGATAGATGTGCCCTGGAACCAGATAGGGCTTCAAAAATCCCAAAAGCCACAGATTTTGCTTAGGGATCCTATAGCTACAAGTTTATACCTCGGCTTCAAGATATGTCATTACTTTATGGATTTACATAGGCACAAGATAAACAAACAACAATTTACCATCAGATTTTTAAAAAAGGTGGACAAAACATGTGAAATGTTTAGCTCATTGCTTGCTCAAGATCACTTAAATGAGTTGTACAAGATTGCAAAATAATGGCTGCTACCTTCTAGAAACAGTGCCACCCCTGTCCATGTGTTATGTTTGGTAAATGAATAATGAGCTGTAAGACCATACGTAACCTGTAGGTGGGTATAGTACAATTTTTTTTAGAAAACAGCAGCCATGTTTTCCCAATCCTGTACAATCTCTTATATGATCATTAGTCATTCTTGTTAGGTCGTGACTACTGCAAATCTGTCCCATTGGTCATGATTCATGTTTTTTCTTGATCATTAATAACTATGCAAAAAGGAAATGTCCAGCTCCACTGCTGGTGAAGAATGGATTTCTTTATTGTGAATAAATCACATGGATTCACACAAAACGCGTTTCGGCTGGTCAGACCAGTCCTACTTATAGACTCTTCTGGCTCGTCTGACCGGCCAAAACATGTCACTTTGTATCTTGTGCGTCTTGTGTGACTCCATGTGATTTGTACACAATAAGAAAATCCATAATTCATGAGCAGTGGAGCTGGACAGTTCCCTATTTTCATGTGCCCTACATCCGGTGTGGTCCGCACTTGTCTGTGCTTTGAGCTGAACATTGCTTTTTTACATTAATGACTATGGTTACAAGACTTCTGAGTGAAGGGAAATATCTAATCACATGTGTCTATTACATTTCAGAGTTCTCATTGGAAAATGTAGCTGCTGATACTGATGTTGTAGTTGTAACTGCAGAGTATTAAATATTAGACATGTGCAATTCGGTTCGGCACGAATGTCTAAATTAACGAATTTTACCGTTTTCGTGCATTCGGACCGATCCGAATGCACGAAAACATATTTTGAACATTCCCGAATAGCCACGATAATACGAATAGCAAAGTAACGAATACATTCGTTATTTCCCAGCTGTAAATAACGAATGCATTCGTTATCTGTAAACGAACGTGAAGAATTCATTCTGATAACAAATATAATAAAAAGGATATGGATAGTTTGATTTTTCGGATACATTCGGTATTCGGGTACATTCGGTAAATCTTTTTATTCTTTTTTTGGACTTTAGCGATCCTAAAAAATTATGGAGATACCTTTTTTATGAAAATTTCGTAGGGTATCATAAAAAAATCATAATAAAAAAGATACAGTGGTGATGGAAAAAATTGTATCTAATGAAATGTATCATTTTTATTATGAAATGTTTATTCATTTTTAAACAGGGATCAATTTATGTGAGCGGGTAAAGCACTAAAAATGTAGCCGACAATAATGAAAATGTAGTGTGTGCGTGTTTTTCACTTTTTTTTTAAACATTTTTTAGGTAGTACTACTACTCCCAGCATGGAACACACTCTTCCATGATGGGAGTAGTAGTTACCTGTACTAATTGACAGATTGCAGGGGTCCCTTGCGATCCTCTTGTATAATATAGAGATGCGCCGGCTGCTCTTCTATGGTCCCCTGCACTCACATATATATACACATATTCATATTTCCCGCAGAGCTGTGATTGGCCAGATGGTTCCAGCCAATCACAGCTCTCTGTGAGAAATAGGAATATGTGTAAATATACGGCCGTGCAGGGGACCATAGGAGAGCGGCCACCACATTCATACATTATACTGGAGGATCGCAGCGGGCGTCAGGAGTGATACCTGCAGTGATCTTTCCTTTACTACAAGTACTAATACTCCCAACATGGAGCACACTCTGCTCCATGCTGGGAACTGTAGTACCTGTATTAATAGACAGATCGCAGCGGGTGTCAGAAGTTACACTCGCTGCCATATGTCTATTAATGCAGGTACTACAGCTCCCAGCATGGAGCAGAGTGTGCTCCATGTTGGGAGTATTAGTACCTGCAGTAAGGGACAGATCCCAGGGATGTCACTCCTCCTGACACCCCCTGCGATCCTCCTTATGTGAATGTCGGGATCAGCTGTTCTCAGGGCTACAGAGCCAGGAGAACAGCTGACGCTGAGCCGTAGGTATACATCGTATATCTACTGCCCAGCAAGAACTTACAGTGAGCCTGCAATGTGTATACAGTATACACATTGCTGGCTCACTTAACCCCTTGCTGAGCTGTGCGCTATGCGCAAGCCCAGCAAGGGAAGAGTTAACTTACACTGCTGGACAGTGTAGGTTAACCCTTTGGGCGGTATACACTATATACAGCTATCTATAGATAGCTGTATACAGTGTATACAGAAGATGAAGTCCAGCTTACTTCCCTCGAGTCCCGGGCCGGGTTCGTGTAGCTCCGCCCCCTAGTGATGACGTCATTAGGGGCGGAGCTACAGAAGGGAACAAGGCTAATTAATCTGAAGCTCTGTTCACATTGTACGTTATGTATAATGTGAACAGACCCTTCTGGCAGTGTCTACCCAGACAGGGAGACTCCAGCTGTTGCTAAACTACAACTCCCAGCATGCCCAGACAGCCAAAGGCTGTCTGGGCATGCTGGGAGTTATAGTTTTGCACCAATTGGTGGCTCCCTGTTTGGGTAGACATTGCATCATGGGTGCTCTCCCCAGCGGACAGCGCCAAAAATGTCATAACCAATTTTTTGTGTTTTTTTTTCTTCTCGTTTCAGATCCGTGTATGCAGAGGATTACTGCGGATTCGATGGATTACGGCGGATTATTTATTTTTTCCTTTAATAAAATGGTTAACAAGGGCTGTGGGGGAGTGTTTTTTTAAATAAAATAATTTTTCCAATGTGTTGTGTTTTTTTTTTTTATTGAATTTTCAAGGTTAGTAGTGGACGCTGTCTTATTGACGGAATCCATTACTAGGCCAGGGCTTAGTGCTAGCCCCAAAAACAGCTAGCGCTAACCCCCAATTATTACCCCGGTACCCACCGCCACAGGGGTGCCGGGAAGAGCCGGTACCAACAGGCCCGGAGCGTCAAAATGGCGCTCCTGGGCCTAGGCGGTAACAGGCTGGCGTTATTTAGGCTGGGGAGGGCCAGTAACAATGGTCCTCGCCCACCCTGGTAACATCAGGCTGTTGCTGTTTGGTTGGTATCTGGCTGAGAATGAAAATACGGGGAACCCTATGCGTTTTTTTTTTTAATTTTTTTTATTTAAATTTAAAAAAAAAACGCATAGGGTTCCCCGTATTTTCATTCTCAGCACAATACCAACCAAACAGCAACAGCCTGACGTTACCAGGGTGGGCGAGGACCATTGTTACTGGCCCTCCCCAGCCTAAATAATGCCAGCCTGTTACCGCCTAGGTCCAGGAGCGCCATTTTTGACGCTCCGGGCCTGTTGGTACCGGCTCTTCCCGGCACCCCTGTGGCGGTGGGTACCGGGGTAATAATCGGGGGTTAGCGCTAGCTGTTTTTGGGGCTAGCACTAAACCCTGGCCTAGTAATGGATTCCGTCAATAAGACAGCTTCCGCTACTAACCCTGAAAATTCAATAAAAATAAAAAAAAAAACACAACACATTGGAAAAATTATTTTATTTAAAAAAACACTCCCCCACAGCCCTCGTTAACCATTTTATTAAAGGGAAAAAAAATAATCCGCCGTAATCCATCGAATCCGCAGTAATCCTCTGCATACACGGATCTGAAACGAGAAGAAAAAAAAACACAAAAAATTGGTTATGACATTTTTGGCGCTGTCCGCTGGGGAGAGCACCCATGATGCAATGTCTACCCAAACAGGGAGCCACCAATTGGTGCAAAACTACAACTCCCAGCATGCCCAAACAGCCTTTGGCTGTCTGGGCATGCTGGGAGTTGTAGTTTAGCAACAGCTGGAGTCTCCCTGTCTGGGTAGACACTGCCAGAAGGGTCTGTTCACATTATACAAAACGTACAATGTGAACAGAGCTTCAGATAAACTAGCCTTGTTCCCTTCTGTAGCTCCGC
The DNA here is from genome assembly GCF_029499605.1 of Hyla sarda. Lineage (NCBI taxonomy): Eukaryota > Metazoa > Chordata > Amphibia > Anura > Hylidae > Hyla > Hyla sarda. The sequence goes on along the minus strand of NC_079194.1, from coordinate 219,867,581 downwards.
CCCCTAATGACGTCACCACTAGGGGGCGGGGCTACACGAACCCGGCCCGGGACTCGAGGGAAGTAAGCTGGACTTCGTCTTCTGTATACACTGTATACAGCTATCTATAGATAGCTGTATAAAGTGTATACTGCACAAAGGGTTAACCTACACTGTCCAGCAGTGTAAGTTAACTCTTCCCTTGCTGGGCTTCCGCATAGCGCACAGCTCAGCAAGGGGTTAAGTGAGCCAGCAATGTGTATGCTGTATACACATTGCAAGCTCACTGTAAGTTCTTGCTGGGCAGTAGATATACGATGTATACCTACGGCTCAGCGTCAGCTGTTCTCCTGGCTCTGTAGCCCTGAGAACAGCTGATCCCGACATTCACATAAGGAGGATCGCAGGGGGTGTCAGGAGGAGTGACATCCCTGGGATCTGTCCCTTACTGCAGGTACTAATACTCCCAACATGGAGCACACTCTGCTCCATGTTGGGAGCTGTAGTGCCTGCATTAATAGACATATGGCAGCGAGTGTAACTTCTGACACCCGCTGCGATCTGTCTATTAATACAGGTACTGCAGTCCCCAGCATGGAGCAGAGTGTGCTCCATGTTGGGAGTGGTAGTACTTGTAGTAAAGGAAAGATCACTGCGGGTATCACTCCTGACACCCGCTGCGATCCTCCAGTATAATGTATGAATGCGGCTGCCGCTCTCCTATGGTCCCCTGCACGGCCGTATATATACACATATTCCTATTTCTCACAGAGAGCTGTGATTGGCTGGAACCATCTGGCCAATCACAGCTCTGCGGGAAATATGAATATGTGTATATATACGTGAGTGCAGGGGACCATAGAAGAGCAGCCGGCGCATCTATACATTATACAAGAGGATCGCAAGGGACCCCTGCAATCTGTCAATTAGTACAGGTAACTACTACTCCCATCATGGAAGAGTGTGTTCCATGCTGGGAGTAGTAGTACTACCTAAAAAATGTTTTAAAAAAAAAAGTGAAAAACACGCACACACTACATTTTCATTATTGTCGGCTACATTTTTAGTGCTTTACCCGCTCACATAAATTGATCCCTGTTTAAAAATGAATAAACATTTCATAATAAAAATGATACATTTCATTAGATACAATTTTTTTCATCACCACTGTATCTTTTTTATTATGATTTTTTTATGATACCCTGCAAAATTTTAATAAAAAAGGTATCTCCATTATTTATTAGGATCGCTAAAGTCCAAAAAAAGACTAAAAAGATTTACCGAATGTACCCGAATACCGAATGTATCCGAAAAAAAACAACACGAATACCCGAATACCGAATGTATCCGAAAAATCTATACCGAAAATATTGCCGAACCGAAATTTTTTTCCAAAACGAAAAAACGAAACGAAATTAAACGAAAATTTTTCTAGTGCACAAGTCTATTAAATATCTTTTTGTAAGAGATAAGATTTCATATTTCATATACTGTAGTTACATTAACTAAATATTATCTACAACTTAATATATGTATCATAGACTTTATAAGATGTCTTTGAGGCTCAGACAGCTGTGCCCCTCCCCCCATGATTCTGAAAAAATTAGATTTGGATAAAGAGTTGGCTGGGAATGGTCATTTCTTAACAGGAAACTGACTGATCCAACTTTAATAATGTACTGTATTCATTTTTCTTTGTATAGTATCTTAGGAGAACCTCTTAAAATGTGAAACATGACAAACTATACAGATATTATATTCTTTTCAAGGTGTCATATGTCCCTCGCGTCTGTGTACCATACACATCTCCTGCACCACCCAGCTCAGAGGAAGATGACCATGAAAGACGAAGCCCCCCATTGGAGGTGTCAGATGGAGAGATGGATCCTCGAGACTCTGCTTATGGGATGCTTCTTGGAGAATCAGGTTAGAAAGTCAAATATCTGTAGACAGTGGTGTTTCAGAGTTTATGCCCACTTTACATCAAGCTCTGCCTAATTGGCCAGCAGGGTGTAAAGTTCAACCTTTTGCAGTCTGGCAAGTTGATAAATTCCCCATGCTTCACCTACATTTTCTAAGAACAGCTCATCTTGTATTTTATAGGAAATAAGAAGAAAATTCGACTATATCAATTCCTGTTAGAGCTATTGCACAGTGGAGACATGAAAGAAAGCATTTGGTGGGTTGATAAAGACAAAGGAACCTTCCAGTTTTCCTCTAAGCACAAAGAAGCCCTTGCTCACCGATGGGGTATTCAAAAAGGCAATCGCAAGAAGATGACCTACCAAAAGATGGCCAGGGCATTGCGCAACTATGGCAAAACTGGAGAAGTGAGAAAGGTCAAGAAAAAGTTGACATATCAGTTCAGTGGAGAGGTTCTGCACAAAATGTACAATTCGAGGAAGCACTACCATCACTGAGATTCATACATCGACTCCATCCACAGTATGAATATGCTTTTACCCAATCCTTTGGTACGAAAGACTTTATATAAAAGAACAACATTCCATTGTAAATATTAATATTATAGTAATTATTTTTTTTTATTTGCCTGGTGTGTGGTTTAGTAATAAGCAGCATATTACTATACCAAAGAAGGGGGAGTAAAAGATTAGGGGAAGGTGACAACCTTCAGAACAGGTCCAGATTTCAGCATTATTTCAAAAATATTATCCTATACAATATTTCACCTGAGAAACCTTACATGTGGAATCTTCTTTTTTTTTTTATCAGTGTTAATAAAATATTTCTGATTGTGACAGCTTAAGACTGGTATACTTGTACAAAATGACTTTATTAAAATGTTAAGGCTTTGGCATATCATTGACATGTTTAAGGGAAAACATTGTTTTAAATACAAAAAAGTAGTCATTATATATTACGTCATTAATGTTCGTTTTGGACCCTGGGGCAATTCCATCACACTTGACAAAGAATATTTTCGGATACAGCCCTAATGTACCTATTATTAGTCAGTGGGGACTGATAGGTGTAGTAAGAATACAAAAAATACCACCTAGTATTGTAGCTAAAACAGAAGCCATGAAATACATGTATATATAACATTGTAATACAGACAAATCTCAGAAAACAATTGTAGAAAAACTTGTTAACTTGATGTTTGGGACAGTGGTCCCCAACCCAGTCCTCAAGGCCCACCAACATTCCAGTTTTTTGTTCAGTTAGTCCATTGGAATAGAACTAAGACAAAATAAAATCCTAGACTGTTGGTGGGCCTTCAGGGCTGGGTTGGAGACCTCTGGACTAGAAGATGCAGAGACTACTATAACATTATTACAAACTACGTTCCTCAACATTAAATTTGAAAGGCTATGAAGGAAAAGTTGTGGAAATATGGAAATCACAGGATTGCTTTAAGGGATAACTCCGATGCCAACCACTGACATGAAGTGTCAGCTTCCGCCGTGTTTAGAGTGTGCTCAGCTAAAGAGCTTTTCTATACACATCCCAGTGTACAACTGCTGTACAAGAAATAGATACACTTATACACACATACATATTTACACACACATATGTACACATTTACACACAGATTTACGGATACAGTAGAATCTCCCAATAGCGGACACTCACGGGGAATCAAAAAGTGTCTATTGGGAGATGTCCCATATTGGGAAAAAAAGGTATAAACATGTTTCCAAATGACAAAATACTGTACTGTACTCACTCCAGAATGTAATTACCTACAAAACACGATAAAAAGCTAAATATAAATAAATCATTTTGCACTGTAATAAGGCTTTAAAAAAATCTAAACAATGTAATTAATTAGGAAAATCATTCATGCCAAATTATTCCCCCTGCAATGACAAATCATTCCCTCATCCCCCTGTTTTTCTTACTTTTTACCTGGCCAGCAGGCAGTGACGAGTGACGCTCCTCTGTGCTTCACTCTGCCAGCAGTGACGCTCCATATGTCACTTGTCATTTCTGGCAGCTGCCGCTGCCCTCAGTGAGAGAGGCGCAGAAGAGTGTCAGAAGAGTGTTTTATCCCCTATTGAGAGTCTTTTGTCCCCTATTGGGTGTGTTTTGTCCCCTATTGAGAGTGTTTTGTCCCCTATTTGGGTGTGTTTTGTCCCCTATTGAGAGTGTGTTGTCCCCTATTGTTAGTGTTTTGTCCCCTATTGTCCCCTATTAGGCGTGTCCGCGACCGCTATTGGGAATGTCCACTATTCAGAGGGTACAAATACATTAAGTCCTATGACTTAAAAACTGTCCGATATTGGGAGGTGTCCCCTAATGGGAGGTGTCCGCTAAGGGAGATTTCACTGTATACACGTACACATTTAAACTCACTCACATGCACACATAAGCAGGCAGCTGATCATGACTTAAAGGAGGGGGGTATGGACAGCCCAGCAGAGGCAGCTTTCTGATAATAAATAGCTGTTTTTCCTCTGCAGTCTGCTGTGCTGAGTCCTCCCCTTCTTTAACCAAACACTCACGCAGTAGTGAATGACACATGGCACACAGTGTAAGTGATGCTGTGAATTCTCTACTGTTTTCTTAAATACATTTACTCTTCTGGCTGCAGTTCATCTGGTAGAGCAGGAGCTGGGTCATTTGACCAAGACTGGGCCCTTCTGTCCCTTGGCCCTCTTAGCAGCTGCATGGTCTGTCTCTATAGGTGGTATACCACTGGCCGTACCACTGGTACCACAACTAAATCAATGTAACACCAAGCTGTTAGTGTGCTAGGATTCAGATACCGTAAATTATGCCATCCCACACCCTAATTCCGGGAAAAGGACCAGCATAATTTTCCGTCGTAAAGGCCTCTTCATAGCATTGCTTGCAATATCTCCAGCTCCTGCTATCATTGTTAAAAAAAAAAAAAAAAAACTGAAGAGAAAAGAGATCTACCAGGGTGATAAACCAAGGTCTCTCATTTCAAGTATTCTGTCACTCTCACTTTGCGACAAGTGGCGATAATGGGCATGTTGTTAGACAGGAGGCATCGCATAATCATGCTGTATGGACTTGAGGTTTCAAGTGGCTGAAAAAGTTTGCTTTTGATGTGTCTTTTATACCATTTAAGCCACTCACAGATGCTACACCTGCATAACCTTACTGTTATGACCTTGATGTTGTAATTACAATGTCGGGGAGTGTGTACTGTATACTAAAGTGACATGACCCATCATAAATAACACATGGAGATAGACTGTGCCTATGTTGACTGAGTAGGAGAATGTACACAGCTAGTGTACTGCTTCAATATTGTGGATACAACTTCACTCATATCGGGGAGGTAGCGAAGGCACCAACAAGTCAATCTTTTTTAACCAGAGTCATATTAAATACAGAAATAGGGTAGCAAGTGGAATCTCTGACCCAGGTGAAGAAAAGTCGAGATACTCCTAGCATAATTCTGAGAATTAGGGAATCTAATTTTGGTAAGTGAGGTAAAGGTAATCTGACTGAATTTTCAATTTTCTTTGTCTTTGAATTGTTTAACAAAATAAGAGTTGTCTGGTATTCAAGGCAGGCAACATGATGGCGTTTGCTTTCTAATACAATACATTTGTCAGGGACAGGATAGTCTAAGCCACTCCGTGTTTTCGTTCTCTTATTTGGATATGGGGGACTTCAAAGTTAGCTTCAACTTTTGTTGTTGTGTGAGATCTTCTGAAGCATACAGTACCATATTTTATGGCTACCTGAGGATTGAGGGTTTTATGACCCTAGATTCCAAATTTTATTTGGATGATGGTTGGAAGGAATTTAGTGACATGATTTAGCTACAGGAAGTTCTATGCCTCCAAATCTTGACATCAAAATATGTCTTAGGTTATGGCCACTTTTCCTGATGACATCTTCCCACAGAGGCTATTATGACTCTAAACTCCAGCTTATGTGGATGATGGTTAGACAACATATAGTGGGTTTATACATTCACCACTAGTTCTGTTCTTCTGACTTCTGAACTTTTCTTGGTTTTGGCATCCTGTCCTGGTGATGTTTTCCCATTGAGGTTATTGTGATCCTAAGTGATAACTTTTATTTTGATGATGGGTGGCAAAGGAATCCTTTAAGTTAGCTTCTACCACTTCTTTGGGGGTCTTCTAAAATATGCTTAGTTTCTGGTGACCTGTATTAGTGACATGCTTGAACAGAGTTTTTCGAGGGTATGACTATAAGCTCTAGCTGTGTGAATCTTTCTTTCTCTGTTTTTCTTCTGTTTTTAAAGAAGTTTTTAAAGTGTTTAAAGGGTTACTCCAGTGGAAAACTTTTTTTTTAATCAACTGATGCCAGAAAGTTAAACAGATTTGTAAATTACTTCTATTAAAAAATCTTAATCCTTCCAGGACTTATTAGCTGCTGAATACTACAGAGGATTATTTTCTTTTTGGAACACAGAGCTCTCTGCTGACATCACGAGCACAGTGCTCTCTGCTGACATCTCTGTCCATTTTAGGAACTGTCCCGAGCAGCATATGTTTGCTATGGGGATTTTCTCCTATTCTGGACAGTTCTTATAATGGACAGAGATGTCAGCAGAGAGCACTGTGCTCGTGATTCATCAGAGAGCTCTGTGTTCCAAAAAGAAAATAATTTCTTCTGTAGTATTCAGCAGCTAATAAATACTGGAAGGATTAAGATTTTTTAATAGAAGTAATTTACAAATCTAAATTATTTGACCGGCAGTAGCGCTAGTATAGGTCTTACAAATTGTTCTGCTGTCCAATATACGTATATGCATGAGTGCGCACAGTAGTGTGTGCACACCCGCGCCTCTATGTTACAGAGCGAGATGTACTTGTCACACCTTAACCAAGTTTTTGAATACATATAGAAAGATATTTTACCTTTATCAATGTGTATTTCTGGTCCGATCTTATTCCTCCAGTATCTGCGATATTTGTGCCGATGATACTGGACTGTATTTTTGGCCCAACTATCTCTTTGTAGTGACGTCACTCAAAGCTACAGGACTTACTATCATCTTCACTCTGCAGCACGCAGGTAGAGACGCTGCCAGCCAGGGCAGATCTCCCTGCAAACTGCACGGATTACTATACAGTCCAGTATCATCGGCAGAAACATTGCGGATACTGGAGGAATAGGATCGGACCAGAAATACACATTGATAAAGGTAAAATATCTTCCTATATATATTCAAATACTTGGTTAAGGTGTGACAAGTACATCTCGCTCTGTAACATAGAGGCGCGGTTGTGCACACACTACTGTGCGCACTCATGCACATACGTATATTGGACAGCAGAACAATTTGTAAGACCTCTACTAGCGCTACTGCCGGTCAAATAACTTTGTCTTTTGTCTATTATTCTAATGGTTATACAGGGATCCATTAGATCGGCAATAAAAGCTGCTGTGGGGCACATCATTTTTTCCATAGCGTCAAGGTGTTAAGAGTATCCATTTTTGTATATAATTTACAAATCTGTTTAACTTTCTGGCACCAGTTGATTAAAAAAAAAAAAAAAAAAAAAAAAGGTTTCCACCGGAGTACCCCTTTAAGTGAATTATTGCAACATCTCTTTAGAAAACAATTGTTTCACCACTCTGAAAAAGCCAAAGGAAATTACCAAAGACATATGCACCTCTTACAGCTTTTGACATGGCTCAGTTTGAAGGATAAGTCTTTTGCGTATGAAAACAATAAGAGGACATGGTGTTCTTCTGATTTTATCCATGAAATCTAAATTTCTGGTAGGTTAGATGGATTAGGTTGGATGTTTATTATGTCCGAGTGCCATTATTTTGTAATGTGGGTAATTTAGTACATAATTTCACTGGGAATTACCCTTACATATGGTACAATCTTCAACACAAGTAGCTGATGGTAAGGATCATAGGGACCAAAAGGTGGTAAATCTGTGGGTAAAAATTGCCCTCTGTACAAATGAATGAGTTAGTTAGGTGTTTACTGGGTGTCGGGCTTATTGGCCAGATTGTAATAGGGATTGTTTCTGTAAGACAATTCCTTTCAGGGTGCTGAAAGGGATACCAATAAAAAAATTGTACCAATAAAAAAAGTTACCATATCCCCATAATCATACTGACTTACAGAGTAACATTTGCATGCCATTTATAATGCAGACCATAGCACAATAAAGGAGATTTTCGTGTGTTGCATTCTTCTGCATAAACTCTTTTGTCAGCTTCGGTCACAGCATTCTGCTCTGTAGACATCAGGGTTTGAGGTTACGATGCTTGCACAGGAGATGGATCTTTCACAATCTTTCTTGAGACATCTGGAAATTTTAAGCACATTAAGCAATTTCCCCACCACCCACATATTATTTTCTGGCATGGCAACATGACTGCAGGTCAGCGTGTGATTCACCAATCTGTTTTCAGCCATAGATCTACAAAAACCACTGTGACTGTGAAATGGCAGGTCCAACTGGCAATGTTGGTGATCTGAAATGGAAATGGATGGCAAAACGCTTCCTAAATATTCTGAAAATTGTTTTCTTTTTATGTAGATAAATTGTAGGTTTATATTTGTGTTCTCAGAGAATACATTATTATTATTATTAGGGCAAAACCACCAGATCATTTTTTTTTAAGGGACAAGCTGCAGTACCAAACACAGTCCTGGTCAAGGAGCAGTGCTGTTACTAGAAACAAAAAGGTTCCTTCTCTTTCTAATCCCTGACATCCACTAAACAGAAGATAAAGTATAGAATCCTTACTTGGTCCAGATTGGGGTGCCTGGAGCCTAACAGTAGAATTGATTCTGAGGGCCAGACCTAATATACAAATATTACAAATATTAGGATGCAGCAATTTTCTTTCTTTCTTTTTTTTATTATACATACATTTTTTAGACATTTTCTTTCTTTTTCTTCTCCAATATGACAGCTTCTCTCACAGACTACAAAGTATATTGCGCAGACATTTTGACCCCTCACTTCTGCAGCCATCCTTACCCCCTATGGAAAAATAACCCAATAAACTGGGTTATAGTGTGGGTGATCAGGTGTCAGACAAGGGGTCACTTACTTAATTCGGGCTGGGATTATGTGTTAAATGGGAGCACACTTGGGACGACTGACGTGGAAAAGGACTTGGGAGTATTAGTTAATAGTAAACTTAGCTGTAGTGACCAGTGTCAGGCAGCTGCTGCCAAGGAAAATAAAATCATAGGGTGCATCAATAGGGGCATAGATGCCCACGACAAGGAAATAATTCTACTGCTGTACAAATCACTAGTCAGACCACACATAGAATACTGTGTACAGTACCGGGCACCAGTGTACAAGAAAGATATAGTGGAGCTGGAGAGGGTTCAAAGACGGGCAACCAGAGTAATACGGGGAATGGGAGGACTACAGTACCCAGAAAGATTATCAGAATTAGGGTTATTTAGTTTAGAAAAGCGAAGGCTTTGTTTAAGGGCGACCTAATAACTTTGTATAAATATATCAGGGGACAGTACAGAGATCTCTCCCATGATCTATTCATACCCAGGACTGTATCTATAACAAGGGGGCATCCTCTACGTCTAGAGGAAAGAAGGTTTCTACACCAGCACAGACGGGGGGGTCTTTACTGTAAGAGCAGTGAGACTGTGGAATTCTCTCTGCCTGAGGAGGTGGTCATGGGGAACTCTGTAAATGAGTTCTAAAGGGGTCTGGATGCATTTTTGGAGAATAACAACATTGCTGGTTATGTATACTAGATTTATAGGGACAGAATGTTGATCCAGGGATTTATTCTGATGCCATATTTGGAGTCGGGAAGGAATTTTTACCTCTAGTATGAGGGTTTTTTTTTGCCTTCCTCTGGAGCAACTCCACTCAGTAGGGACTCATTAGGGATATAGGTTGAACTTGATGGACTCTGGTCTTTTTTCAACCTTATGAACTATGTTACTTAACCAGCAGGTCCTGAGATTTGTCCCCCAGAAGGTCCTCTGCTAAATTCAGTGAATTGTGCACAGGGGGTTGGGCTCCGTCCACTCAATTTACATATTTATTGTCTGTGACTCCACTTCACTAGAATATAGGAGGGGGGCTCTCCCCACTCAATTTGCATATTCAGGCCCAGATTCATCAAACTATGTGAGAGAAAAAGTGGAGTGATTTTCCCACAGCGACCAATTACAGCTCAGCTTTCCCTTTACCAGAGCTTGTTAGCTGAGATAAATCTGGGCCTCATTGTCTGTGACTCCACTTCACTAGAATGGGGAGTCACAGACAATGAATATTTAAATTAAGTGGGCGGAGTCTCGTCTCCTGTGCGCAATTCACTGAATTTAGCAGAGGATCTTCTGGGGGACATATCTCAGTACCTACTGGACATAATCAAGTAAGTGACCCCTCGTTGGACTCCTGTTCATCCGCACTATAATCCAGTGGGTTTAGTGTGGGTGAACAGGCTGACAGTCTTACTTTAACAGTGCCATCCTGTTATTACTGTGAATTCTTCTGCTGCCACATGTCCCATAACTGTACCTACAGTGCTGCCTAATTCTCCTTAAATGGGCACTGTTAAATGTCAAAACTTTTTATATGTTCTACATCTTGTTTAAACAATAGTTTTTCTAATATATTTCATTTTTTTTAAATCACATTTTATTAAAGAAAACTGCCTTTGAAAATACCACCACTAGGGGTCCCCATACCTCCTGGGACACTGATGAGTTCCACAGCAGCATGAGCATGTCCAAAGGTCATGGACATGAGATGGCTGATTGACAAGGTTGCAGGAGGAACACAGCCTGCAGCAACACTTCTGTAACACAGTTTTACCAAATATGTGCCTCCAGCTGTAGCAAAACCACAACGCCATACATGCCTGGACAGTCAAAGGATATCTGGGCATGCTGGGAGCTGTAGTTTTGCAAAAGCTGTAGGCACATATCTGAAGTTAACACTGCTGTGAAACAAAAAGTTATCCAAACAGTGTACATGCAACTATTCCAAAACTACAAGTCCCAGCATTACAGGACTGGCAAAGGATGATACAGATGAATGACAAAGGGAAAATATATAAAAAAAAATGCATAAAAAACACTGTAATTTTAGCACTAAACCTTTGCCCTAATTTAGGAAGATGTAAGTTATACACTCACCATATTGTCTTTGGTGATAGAGTACAGGCAATCTCCAATAATCATCGTGTGTGTGTACAGCATAAAACCAGAGGGGAAAGGGTTACAGAACAGGGCTGCCAGGCTCCTCCAAGAGCAGTGAGTCAGCAGAATGAGGGAGGGGGAGGAGTCATCACAGTGCAGACAAGAGAATGACACGCCCCCTCCCTTTGGATCGATGAAAAAGACATTCAGCAGCTGTAATATGCAATTTACATGTAACAGTTTTTTTGTGGGATCTGACAGGAACGCTTTAATATTATTCTCCAGCCAAAGTCTTGCCTGAGGACAGGGATAATGATAAAAGGAGGGGAAAACAACATAATAATTGGCCCCAGACTCATCTTCTAAAGAAGCACTAGAGCAAACTCCAAAACAAATTGAGACTCCCATTTTAATTTAAACCTGAGATCAGACCAAAAGCCCCCCCCCCCCATTCTTACAGACATGTTCAGATGCTCAGTTCTCCGGCCCACGCTGCTATCTATGGTCCTTTCTCCTCACAGACTGCTCCTGATACATCCCTGTCACATAGACCAGTGGTTCTCAACCTCTTTGGCGACTGTACCCCCAAAGGCTGAAAGTATGTCCGCGGGTACCCCCTCGCACGGAACTTGTGCGCGAGGGGTACGCGCGGACAAAAGGCGTGTTCTTACCTTTATACTAATGCTTCCCCCCTCCATCTTTATCCCCTTGTGCTATTATTCCTCCTCCATCTTTATCTCCTTGGGTTATTATTCCCCCTCCATCTTTTTCCCCTTGTGCTATAATTCCTCCCCCATCTTTATCCCCTTGTGTTATTATTCCCTCCTCCATCTTTATCCCCTTGTGCTATTATTCCTCCCCCATCTTTATCCCCTTGTGTTATTATTCCCTCCTCCATCTTTATCCCCTTGTGCTATTATTCCTCCTCCATCTTTATCCCCTTGTGTTATTATTCCTCCTCCATCTTTATCCCCTTGTGTTATTATTCCCCCCTCCATCTTTATCCCCTTGTGCCATTATCATCCAATATGGCAAAAGGGGATCAGATGGAGGAGGGAATAATAGCACAAGGGGATAAAGATGGAGGAGGAATAATAACACAAGGGGATAAAGATGGAGGATGAATAATAACACAAGGGGATAAAGATGGAGGAGGAATAAAAACACAAGGGGATTAAGATGGAGGAGGAATAATGGGACAATGGGATAAAGATGGAGGAGGAATAATAACACAAGGGGATAAAGATGGAGGGGGAATAATAACACAAGGGGATAAAGATGGAGGAGGGAATAATAACACAAGGGGATAAATATGGAGGGGGAATAATAACACAAGGGGATTAAGATGGGGTAGGAATAATAACACAAGGGGATAAAGATGGAGGAGGAATAATAGTACAAGGGGATAAAGATGGGGTAGGAATAATAACACAAGGGGATAAAGATGGAGGAGGAATAAAAACGCAAGGGGATTAAGATGGAGGGGGAATAATAACACAAGGGGATAAAGATGGAGGGGGAATAATAACACAAGGGGATAACGATGGAGGAGGGAATAATAACACAAGGGGATAAAGATGGAGGGGGAATAATAACACAAGGGGATAAAGATGGAGGGGGAATAATAACACAAGGGGATAAAGATGGAGGGGGAATAATAACACAAGGGGATAAAGATGGAGGGGGAATAATAACACAAGGGGATAAAGATGGAGGGGGAATAATAACACAAGGGGATAACGATGGAGGAGGGAATAATAACACAAGGGGATAAAGATGGAGGGGGAATAATAACACAAGAGGATAAAGATGGGGGAGGAATAATAGCACAAGGGGATAAAGATGGAGGAGGAATAATAACACAAGGGGATAAAGATGGAGGAGGGAATAATAACACAAGGGGATAAAGATGGAGGGGGAATAATAACACAAGGGGATAACGATGGAGGAGGGAATAATAACACAAGGGGATAAAGATGGAGGGGGAATAATAACACAAGAGGATAAAGATGGGGGAGGAATAATAGCACAAGGGGATAAAGATGGAGGAGGAATAATAACACAAGGGGATAAAGATGGAGGAGGAATAATAGCACAAGGGGATAAAGATGGAGGAGGAATAATAACACAAGAGGATAAAGATGGAGGAGGGAATAATGGGAAAAGGGGATAAAGATGGAGGGGGAATAGTAACACAAGAGGATAAAGATGGAGGGGGGAATAATAACACAAGGGGATAAAGATGGAGGGGGAATAATAACACAAGGGGATAAAGATGAAGGAGGAATAATAACACAAGGGGATAAAGATGGAGGAGGAATAATAACACAAGGGGAGAAAGATGGAGGAGGAATAATAACACAAGGGGATAAAGATGGAGGGGGAAATAATAACACAAGGGGATAAAGATGAAGGAGGAATAATAACACAAGGGGATAAAGATGGAGGAGGAATAATAACACAAGGGGATAAAGATGGAGGAGGAATAATAACACAAGGGGATAAAGATGGAGGAGGAATAATAACACAAGGGGATAAAGATGGAGGAGGAATAATAACACAAGGGAATAAAGATGGAGGAGGAATAATAACACAAGGGGATAAAGATGGAGGAGGAATAATAACATAAGGGGATAAAGATGGAGGAGGAATAATAACACAAGGGGATAAAGATGGAGGGGGATAATAACACAAGGGGATAAATATGGAGGGGGAATAATAACACAAGGGGATAAAGATGGAGGGGGAATAATAACACAAGGGGATAAAGATGGAGGAGGAATAATAACACAATGGGATAAAGATGGAGGAGGAATAATGGGACAAGGGGATAAAGATGGAGGAGGGAATAATAACACAAGGGGATAAAGATGGAGGGGGAATAATAACACAAGGGGATAAAGATGGAGGAGGAATAATAACACAAGGGGATAAAGATGGAGGGGGAATAATAACACAAGGGTATAAAGATGGAGGAGGAATAATAACACAAGGGGATAAAGATGGAGGAGGGAATAATAACACAAGGGGATAAAGATGGAGGGGGAATAATAACACAAGGGGATAAAGATGGAGGAGGGAATAATAACACAAGGGGATAAATATGGAGGGGGAATAATAACACAAGGGGATTAAGATGGGGTAGGAATAATAACACAAGGGGATAAAGATGGAGGAGGAATAATAGTACAAGGGGATAAAGATGGGGTAGGAATAATAACACAAGGGGATAAAGATGGAGGAGGAATAAAAACGCAAGGGGATTAAGATGGAGGGGGAATAATAACACAAGGGGATAAAGATGGAGGGGGAATAATAACACAAGGGGATAACGATGGAGGAGGGAATAATAACACAAGGGGATAAAGATGGAGGGGGAATAATAACACAAGGGGATAAAGATGGAGGGGGAATAATAACACAAGGGGATAAAGATGGAGGGGGAATAATAACACAAGGGGATAAAGATGGAGGGGGAATAATAACACAAGGGGATAAAGATGGAGGGGGAATAATAACACAAGGGGATAACGATGGAGGAGGGAATAATAACACAAGGGGATAAAGATGGAGGGGGAATAATAACACAAGAGGATAAAGATGGGGGAGGAATAATAGCACAAGGGGATAAAGATGGAGGAGGAATAATAACACAAGGGGATAAAGATGGGGGAGGAATAATAGCACAAGGGGATAAAGATGGAGGAGGAATAATAACACAAGAGGATAAAGATGGAGGAGGGAATAATGGGAAAAGGGGATAAAGATGGAGGGGGAATAGTAACACAAGAGGATAAAGATGGAGGGGGGAATAATAACACAAGGGGATAAAGATGGAGGGGGAATAATAACACAAGGGGATAAAGATGAAGGAGGAATAATAACACAAGGGGATAAAGATGGAGGAGGAATAATAACACAAGGGGAGAAAGATGGAGGAGGAATAATAACACAAGGGGATAAAGATGGAGGGGGAAATAATAACACAAGGGGATAAAGATGAAGGAGGAATAATAACACAAGGGGATAAAGATGGAGGAGGAATAATAACACAAGGGGATAAAGATGGAGGAGGAATAATAACACAAGGGGATAAAGATGGAGGAGGAATAATAACACAAGGGGATAAAGATGGAGGAGGAATAATAACACAAGGGAATAAAGATGGAGGAGGAATAATAACACAAGGGGATAAAGATGGAGGAGGAATAATAACATAAGGGGATAAAGATGGAGGAGGAATAATAACACAAGGGGATAAAGATGGAGGGGGATAATAACACAAGGGGATAAATATGGAGGGGGAATAATAACACAAGGGGATAAAGATGGAGGGGGAATAATAACACAAGGGGATAAAGATGGAGGAGGAATAATAACACAATGGGATAAAGATGGAGGAGGAATAATGGGACAAGGGGATAAAGATGGAGGAGGGAATAATAACACAAGGGGATAAAGATGGAGGGGGAATAATAACACAAGGGGATAAAGATGGAGGAGGAATAATAACACAAGGGGATAAAGATGGAGGGGGAATAATAACACAAGGGTATAAAGATGGAGGAGGAATAATAACACAAGGGGATAAAGATGGAGGAGGGAATAATAACACAAGGGGATAAAGATGGAGGGGGAATAATAACACAAGGGGATAAAGATGGGGGAGGAATAATAGCACAAGGGGATAAAGATGGAGGAGGAATAATAACACAAGGGGATAAAGATGGAGGGAGAATAATAACACAAGGGGATAAAGATGGAGGAGGAATAATAACAAAAGAGGATAAAGATGGAGGAGGGAATAATGGGAAAAGGGGATAAAGATGGAGGGGGAATAGTAACACAAGAGGATAAAGATGGAGGGGGGAATAATAACACAAGGGGATAAAGATGGGGAGAAATAATAGCACAAGGGGATAAAGATGGAGGAGGAATAATGGGACAAGGGGATAAAGATGGAAGAGGAATAATAACACAAGGGGATAAAGATGGAGGGGGAATAATAACACAAGGGGATAAAGATGGAGGAGGGAATAATAACACAAGGGGATAAAGATGGAGGAGGAATAATAGCACAAGGGGATAAAGATGGAGGGAGAATAATAGCACAAGGGGATAAAGATGGAGGAGGAATAATAACACAAGAGGATAAAGATGGAGGAGGGAATAATGGGAAAAGGGGATAAAGATGGAGGGGGAATAGTAACACAAGAGGATAAAGATGGAGGGGGAATAATAACACAAGGGGATAAAGATGGGGAGGAATAATAGCACAAGGGGATAAAGATGGAGGGGGAATAATAACACAAGGGGATAAAGATGAAGGAGGAATAATAACACAAGGGGATAAAGATGGAGGGGGATAATAACACAAGGGGATAAAGATGAAGGGGGAATAATAACACAAGGGGATAAAGATGGAGGGGGAATAATAACACAAGGGGATAAAGATGGAGGAGGAATAATAACACAAGGGGATAAAGATGGAGGAGGAATAATGGGACAAGGGGATAAAGATGGAGGAGGGAATAATAACACAAGGGGATAAAGATGGAGGGGGAATAATAACACAAGGGTATAAAGATGGAGGAGGAATAATAACACAAGGGGATAAAGATGGAGGAGGAATAATAACACAAGGGGATAAAGATGGAGAGGGGGGCTGTCAAATACTGGCCAATGCGTGGCCGGTATTTGACAGCGCTTTCGCGTACCCCCGCTCAACCTGTGGCGTACCCCTTGGGGTACACGTACCACGGGTTGAGAACCCAGGTCCTAGAGTATTTCTTCCACTGTTTTCGATCCTTTCCCAGTACACTTAATACATGTAGGGCAAGTATTTTGTGCTTTGCTTTGGTCTTTGGCATGGCTAGAGAGATATTTTGTACTGTATTGTGATGTTTGGCATGCTGGGAAGGGATTTTGTTCTGCATGTATTTTTTAGTGCTACCGGAGAGGTGTTGTGCGCTGTACAGTGCATTCATTTAGTCTAGCTCTGAGAGTCATTTTGTGCTGCACTGTGGTATTGTTTAGTACTGCTAGAGAGTTACTTTGTGGTGCTGCACTATGGTCAGGGTTCGGACTGGGACCAAAAATATGCCTGGACATTTTGGACTAAGCTGTCTATTTTGTTCATGGATGTGGTTATGTGCAGGCAAAGCCACTAAAGTCAATTATAGTTGGGTATAATAGAGTACATTAAAGAAAAAAAGAAAGAAATAATAAAAAAATATATAAATTAATATACAAATATATATATTTATATATATAAAACTCAACGTGTGTGTGTATGTTCCACAAAAACTTCCAAACGGCTAAAGATATTAACATGAAACTTGGCACACATGTTACTTATATGTCAACAACAAACATAGGCTAGGTGATTTAACCCTTACTCACCCCCATTTGCCAGGGGCGGGGTTTATGTTTAAAGTCCTATACAAGTCAATGGGAAATATATGTTATTGCATAACTTCCAAACGGCTGGAGATATTTCGATAATACTTGGTCACATGTTACTTATATGTCCACTTAAAATATAGGATAGTTCATTTGACCCTTAACTACCCCCATTGGTGAGGGTCCTGGTTTTTGTTTAAAGTCCCATGCAAGTCAATGTGAAATGTATGTTCTCACATAACTTCTGTACGGCTGGAGATATTTCAATACCTGGTACACATATTACAGGTCGGGATATGAGGACGGGATGGGAGGTTGAGATAGGAGGTCAAGATAGGAGGACGGGATGGTCGGGATAGGAGGTCGAGTTAGGAGGTCGGGATATGAGGACGGGATGGGAGGTGGAGATAAGAGGACGGGATAGGAGGTTGAGATAAGCGGTCGGGATAGGAGGTCAGGATAGGAGGTCGAGATAGGAGGTCAGGATAAGAGGTGGAGATAGGAGGACAGGATAGGGGGTTGAGATAGGAGGACAGGATAGGAGGACGGGATAGGAGGTCGGGATAGGAGGACGGGATAGGAGTTTGAGATAGGAGGTCAGGATAGGAGGACGGGATAGGAAGTCGAGATAGGAGGACGGGATAGAAGGACAGGATAGGTCGAGATAGGAGGTCGAGATAGGAGGTCGAGATAGGAGGTTGAGATAGGAGATCTGGATAGGAGGTCGGGATAGGAGGTCGGGATAGGAGGTTGGGATAGGAGGTTGGGATAGGAGGTTGGGATAGGAGGATGGGATAGGAGGTCGGGATAGGAGGTCGGGATAGGAGGACGGGATAGGAGGTTGGGATAGGTGGTCGGGATAGGTGGTCGGGATAGGTGGTCGGGATATGAGGACGGGATAGGACATTAATATATGGGGATGGGATTTGAAGTCAAAAGCTTCCTCCTTTGTTGATTTTACTCCCCAACAAGGATGAGGAAGGAAAAACCGGGCAACGCCTGGTATTCAGCTAGTATATATATATACAGTGACCCCCCGACCTACGATGGCCCCGACATATGATGAAATCGACATACGATGGCCTCTCAGAGGCCATCACATGTCGATGTCAGCATCGACATACGATGCTTTTCTATGTCGGGGCCATCTCATTAAGTGCTATCCGGCAGCGCCAAATGCTTAAGCTGCTGCCGGATAGCAGCGTAATGTTCCCCGTGTGGTGCGGTAAGTATTACTTACCCCTCCACGATGCTCCGGGGTGCCCTCCGGGTCCAGCGCTGGTCTTCCGGTGTCTTCTCGGCCCTCTCCGATGACGTCAATACGCTGCTGCGCACGTCATCCAATAGGAATGGCGTACGCAGCGGCGTAATGACTTCGCTACGCAGGCCCAGTAAGGCCTTGCGGAAGACAGAAGAGGACCGGAGAAGACAGCAGAGGACCGGAGAAGACAGCGGAGAGCCCAGCGGAGGCCGGGGTCACCATCGGGAGCGGCGGGGACACCATCTCGAGCGGCGGGGACAGGTGAGTACAGCTTCCTATACTTTACATTGCACGAATCCCTCAACATACGGTGGATTCGACAAACGATGGCTCGTTTGGAACGAATTACCATCGTATGTTGAGGGACCACTGTATGTATATATATATATATATATATATATTTGCACATAAAGATTGGTTAAACAATATTTCATGAGACACACATGTATCTTTAAATAAATCATATAGTTACCAAATAACACCGGTATATTAGGAGGAAATGTTATCACCATACATGTTACCTTCATACTGTTACTGACCAAATCCGGTGTAGTGAGACTAATATTACCAAAAATACCAGTATATAAGGAGGAATATTATCACCATACATATTACCATCACATAATTACATACAGTAACGTTAGGTGACTAGCAGGTGGTGTTTTCTCTAGTCACCTAATGTTACTGCACCTATATTGCCCCATAAAGTAATAATAATCACCTTGGTGTCTCACACAGTAGCATGGGTAGATAAGTTTGGGGGAGGGGTGTAGGCTTCATGTGGTTTCCTCCATTACGCAGGTCCCGGAGTAGGCAAGTGCAACTTGTAGATAGCTGCTTCCTGTAGGTAGTAGCAGCCCCCTATGAGTAGGGGTTACTGCCTGTAGGTAGGTCCTCATTTCCATAGTAGCCCCCTGTACATAGTCACAGTCCTCTGTATATGGTTGCAGCCCCCATATAGTAGAAGCAGCCCCCCTTTAAGTAGTAGGTATTCATATCAGCCCCTTTATTGTATTAGTAGTAGTAATTCCTTTTAGGTAGTAATTGCATCCCTCTTTAGATATAAGAAGTAGTAACCCCTTCAGGGAGTAATAGCAGCCCTCTTTAGTAACCCCCTATAGGTAGTAATAGCAGCTCCCTTTAGGTATTAGTAACCCCTATTAAGTAGTAAAACAGTCCTTTAGTAACCCCATATAGGTAGTAATAGCAGCACCCTTTAGTTACCTCATTTAAGTAGTTGCAGTTATTAAAAAAAAAAAAACAAGAGACATACTCACCAGGCTCCTGTGCTGTCTGTCTTCTTCATTTGCCTGGTGGTCGGTCCAGCCCTGACCATGTAATTTGGCACTGCTGTATGATGTGCTTCAATGTGGTATTTGTTAGTTGTTGCTCAAGGTTCATTTTGTGCTGCACTGTGGTATATGTTTAGCACTACTGGAGAGGTAATTGTTACTACACTGTGGTACTTAGCACTGCTGGAAAGGTATATCGTGCTACACTGTGCTATTTTTAATGCAGAATTCTGGTGTAAAAAGTTGCAAATATTTCCCTAAGGCTGAGTTTCCACTTGGTTTTTTCTCTGTCAGTTTTTGGAATACTGCCACTGCAGTTTTTGGGCCAAAGTCAGAAGTGGATCCATAAGGGAGGAGAAGTACAAGTCCTTCCTTTATATGTCCTATTCCTTGAATACATTTTTGGCTTTGGCTCAAAAACTGCAGTGGCAGTTTTCCAAAAACTGTCAGAAAAAAACCCAAGTGGAAACCTAGCCTAAAACCCTTATTTTGAGCAAAAATGTGCAACTTTTTAACTTTTGCCTTGCTCACATTAGTTTCTAAAACGGTGTGGCTAAGCCAAGATAGGCATCTTGGTTCAGCAGATTTAAAATAATTTATTTCTGAAATTGGCATAAATTGTAGCTTAAATCTGTGCCAACTCATAGCTTGCATAGATGTTTATAAATTGTGGGTGCCTTTTTATAAATACATAAATATCTTACTCCAATCTACTTTCCCGTAACCCCTTAAGGACTCAGCGTTTTTCAGTTTTTGCATTTTTTTTCCTCCTTACCCCTCATCACCCTTTCAATTACCCTTCTTACACTTCATAACCCTTACCCTTCTTTCCCTTCTTAACCCTTTCAATTTTCCACCTAAAAATCCATATTAAGGCTTATTTTATGCGCCACCAATTCTTTTTTGCAGTGACATTAGTCATTTTACCCAAAGATTCATGGCAAAATGGAAAAAAATAATAATTTTGCGACAAAATTGAAGAAAAAACGCCGTTTTGTAACTTTTGGGGGCTTCCGTTTCTACGCAGTGCATATTTCGGTAAAAATGACACCTTATCTTTATTCTGTAGGTCCATACAGTTAAAATTATATCCTACTTATATAGGTTTGATTTTGTCGTACTTCTAGAAAAAATCATAGCTACATGCAGGAAAATGTGTAGGTTTAAAAATGTCATCATCTGACCCCTATAACTTTTTATTTTTCTGCATATGGGGATTTATGAGGGCTAATTTTTTGCGCTATGATCTGAAGTTGTTATGGGTGCCATTTTTGTTTTGATCTGACTTTTTGATCGCTTTTTATAAATTTTTCATGGTATAAAAAGTGATCAAAAATACGCTATTTTGGACTTTGGAATTATTTTACGTGTACACCATTGACCGTGCGGTTTAATTAACAATATATTTTTATAGTTTGGACATTTACACATGCGGCGATACCACATATATTTATATATATATTTTTTTATATT
This sequence comes from Hyla sarda, assembly GCF_029499605.1. Classification (NCBI taxonomy): domain Eukaryota; kingdom Metazoa; phylum Chordata; class Amphibia; order Anura; family Hylidae; genus Hyla; species Hyla sarda. Next base: position 219,846,100 of record NC_079194.1, on the reverse strand, counting down.
TACATAGGTTTTTTTTTATGGAGGAAGGGGGATGATTCTGACTTTTATTAGGGAAGGGGTTAAATCACATGTATTAACACTTTTTTTTTCACTTTTTTTTTTGCAATGTTATAGCTCCCATAGGGGCTATAACATTGCATACACTGATCTCTTACACTGTTCACTGCCATGCAATAGCATGGCATTGCTCAGTGTTATCGGCGCTTGCCTGGATCTCAGGCACAGAGCAGTCATTCAGCGATCGGACACCAGGAGGCAGGTAGGGATCCTCCTGGTGTCCTGAAAGCTGTTCGGGACACCGTGATTTCACCGCGGCAGTCCCGAACAGCCCGGATGAGCTGGCGGTATGCTTTCAGTTTCACTTGAGATGCGGCGGTCAACTTTGATCGCCGTGTCTGAAGGGTTAATACCGGGCATCACCGCGATTGGTGATGTCCGGATTTAGCCGCGGGTCCGGGGTCGCGGGAGCCGGTGCAGGATGTAAATATATGTGAAAAACATTTTTTTTAAATCAACTGGTGCCAGAAAGTTAAACAGATTTGTAAATTACTTATTTTTAAAAATCTTAATCCTTCCAGTACTTATTAACTGCTGTATGCTCCAGAGGAAGTTCTTTTCTTTTAAAATGTATTTTCTGTCTGACCACAGTGCTCTCTGCTGACACCTCTGTCCATATCAGGAACTGTCCAGTGCAGAAGAGGTTTGTTATGGGGATTTACTCCTACTCTGGTCAGTTCCTAAAAAGGACAGAAGTGTAAGCAGAGAGCACTGTGGTCAGGGAAGGGTGGAGCCAGCACTGTGTAAAATGCACTTCTTTATTGTAATCAAAGTTAAAAGTGCATTGAAGGCAAGGAACAAATAAGCACAAGGGGAGGAGACCTTTTGGACATTTTCAGTATAAAGAAGTGTGTTGGAGAGACAACATGTATGCCATGACCAAGAGCCAAATGGCCTGAAACGTGTTGGCATTCTGAGGTGTTCCAACCATGCACTTTTGCACTTTTGTCCTTGTGCTTATTTGTTCCTTGCCTTCCATGGAATTTTAACTTGGATTACAATAAAGAAGTAAGTACCTTTTACACAGTGCTGGCTCCACCCTTCCTTGATTTTTGTCTAGTATTCAGAGGCTGGCCGTGCACGTGCTGAATCAGGTGAGCTGAATTCCTACTTCTTACATTTAATTTACAAATCTGTTTATCTTTCTGACACCAGTTGATTAAAAAAATGTGTTTTCCACCGGAGTACCCCTTTAAAGTGTACCTGTCAGATCCCACAAAAAAATCCTAATCCTTACCATGAACATCTATTTCTTATGACTTTATCACCTATATTTATTATAAAAATACCTATTTTCATTAGCCCACAGTGTTAGAAATCCTCTCAGACGAAGGGGAGGGGGGTCCCTCCCTTGTGTTGGTGAAAAGTGATTGGTGTGTCTGCTCAAGCAGCCTTGTCCATGAGTTATCTCTTGTCCATGACTCATGGACAAGCCTGATGCTAATGTAATTTTAAACAACCATATTACAAATGTTCTTTGATTTTCATCAGTAACAACATATAAAACGTTTTTGGATCAGACAGTGCTCATTAAGGATATGTAAAAGGCCCCTGCTATGCAGAATTGGAGTGCAGTATAAAAATATTACTACTATAATGATCAGTTAAGAAATTAAACCATACAGAATGTTGGATCTATTCAGATAATAAAAAAAGAGATTCAGAAGAGCTCAGTTTAGGTCCATTTACGAGAAGAAAATACATTTTTATTTACCAGTTGCACAATTAAAACATAAAATCCTTAAAGGGGTACTCCGCCCCTAGATATCTTATCCCCAATCCAAAGGATAGAGGATAAGATGTCTGATCACTGGTGTCCCGCCACTGGGTCCCCAGCGATCTAGGCTGCGGCACCCCAGACATCCGGTGCTGCTGGATGACTGGCGATGCAGGGCGGAGGCTTGTGACGTCATGGTCAATTGTCCCGCTCGTGACTTCACGGCCATGCCCCCTCAATGCAAGTCTAAGGGAGGGGGCGTGATGTCCGTCATGCCCCCTCCCATAGACTTTGCATTAAGGGGGCGTGGTTGTGATGTCATAAGCAGGCGTGGCCATGACATCATGATCTCCCGGCACTGCACCCAACACTCTAAACAGACACTGGGTGCAGCAGGTGGGCCCCCCGCGATCAGACATCTTATCCACTATGCTTTGGATAGGGGATAAGATGTCTAGGGGCGGAGTACCCCTTTAAGATTGAATTGTGGATATTTTTCAAACTAGAGAGTGTCTGGTGATGTACACTAGGGGCACGTTCCAAAGTGGAGACGAGATGTTTTCTCACTTATAAGTGCTCTTTGCACCTCTTGTGTCTGTGCAGTTAACCGTCCTTTAGCTTGCCCTTTGCTGAACCTTCAGTGCATAGCAGACTTCAAGTTGTGAGGACATAAAAAGAAGACAGCTGTGACCACAAATAGGGACACATTAGAAACAACATGCACACAGTTTCAAACACATCCGATAGTAATCATTTTATTTCTAAGAGTGGAATATACAAAAGCAGACATGTTTTTTTTTTCTTTTTTTTTCTTGACATGATTAAGGGATGGTTGAGTTGGCGCTCCTGAAGGGCTGGCAGGGAACGCTGCCCTCTGGACCACTCTCAGTTTTTACACATGGTAATTTTAACTGTGGAAATTGTTATGGGGATCAGCTTGTGCTGTTGGTTAACTCTGAACAGAGTGCTAAGCCATATCAAGGCTGATACAAGCATCAATTTCCATTTAAAACACAGTAATATGCCATAATAATTGTCCCCAATCTTTATCAGATTCAAATGAAATTAAATAGAAAAAGGCAATTCCATTTATTATAATATTTTTATTGTTAAAAATGAGTTCCTGGGAGAAAAGGCTGGACTATGGACACTTCCCTTTTGAAGGTTTCTTGCAGAAACATAGTTTAGGGAGCATACCGTGACCAAGGCATTATTCATCTGATATAACAGTATACAAATAAGAACCCTTATACTTTTTTTTTTTTACCTTAGTGTATGCTATTAAAGCACAACTGTCATGAAATCTGGGTGCAATAACCTGCACACAGCCTTTGTTCTGTGTGCAGGTGGTGTGTATAGCAATGTTTTTACCTAATGGGGTGTCCCGCTACAAGACCTTGTCCTGTTCCTGTCTTAAGTCCTCTCAGGAAGAGTCCTTGCAGTCCATAGTGCTTTCCTGAAGGGCTTCACCCCTTACTCATCAGTTATTGCCTTATATGATACATTATAAGTGTATTGTACATATTCATCAGTATGTATAAAGGTTGTACAAATGTATAAAATGTATAGGACCTTCCTGGGTCATGTGATACTGTCATGTGATGTACCCAGAGTTCCCTGGGCACAGGACCTCCAGGCTTGACAACCAATGGGATTAGTCCAGCCCCTAGTATATAAGGTGCAGTAGTCTGTAAATTCACTCTCTTAGTTCCTGGATTTCAGCAAAGCACAATCAGCATATACTACTAAATTCATCTTACCTGGACCAAAGCCTAAGGAACCTGCAGCCACTTCAAAACGTGAGTTATCAAGCTCTATCTACAATTCCTAGTGACTACTATTCAACTCAAGCATATAATTAGTAGCACAGTGGCCTGCATAAGTCTCAATACTAAAAGTCCCAGCAAGCCTGTGAGGTATTCTGCATCCCGGTTGCCTCTTGAGAGACTGCATAACTGTAAAGACTGTTCTATAAGAAGTTTAACTAAAAGTTCCAGTTATTTGCCCAATTCCTGCTGTGGACATTCCATTATTTCCTGCCATTTTTGGTCCGGTTGTCGGCAGGGCCTTCTATACAAAACAACCGCATCCTGGCGTCACGACAAATCAGGGGTCAATTTGATCAAAGCCACTGATGGTCGGATAGGCGTGGCGCGAGGTAAGCTGACATACCCACCCGCTGTATGTCAGCACTGGGACCGCTGTGTGATTGACACACAGGTCCCAGCGCATGCGTCCTTCAGCTCACCTTTTTGGGCTGGTTATTATACTCGTGCCCATTATCTTCTTTCTTCTCTCTGGTGGAGACACGTGTGCAAGCAGGACAGTTCACGATACTAGGGGCAGAGAGGAAGCGCGCTCTCTGCACCTAGCACTGCGCAGGCGCACTGAGGAGGAAGACGGCGGTGGGAGCGAGCGCTCACTGTGGGATCGCACGTTAGATAAGCTGAAGGGCGCATGCGCTGGGACCTGTGTGTCAATCATACAGCAGTCCCAGCGCTGACATACAGGGGGTGGGTGTGGCGGCATCGCGTACCTCGCACCATGCCTATCCGACCGTCAGTGGCTTTGATCAAAAGCATTTTTTGCAACTATTAGGTAAAAACATTGCTATACCCACCACCTGCACACAGTACAAAGGCTGTGTACAGGTTATTGCACCAAGATTTCATGACAGTTGTGCTTTAATGTAGTACAATATACAGAAACAGTTTTACATGTAAACTCACAGTACCCCACACAGATTCATGTAAACTGCAGAATGTTCTCTCACAGCCACACAACAACAACACAAGGATACATTGGAAGGAATTTATTAATGATTTATGATGAAGTCAGAAGTGAAATTGTTCCAATTTTTAAGTCAAACGTTCTTCACTTTTAAGTATCTGTTAGCATTTATACAAGACTGATACAATGCAAATTGTTTGAAAAGGTGCAACACTTTGCACAAGTTCACTCCAGCCCGGAACAGACTTATCCTGTCTCGCATGTTTTCTAATTTAGATACATTTCTGTAGTTACATCACACTTATTAAAAAAAACATGTCCTAATTTGAGAATTGTGTAGCAGATAAGCAAGCCGAAAACAGTAGCTTTAAGATATACTGTACAAACAGGGTCATGAGCACTGCAAATCATAATCCCCCCGATTCTTTTAACATAGAAACATAGAATGTGTCGGCAGATAAGAACCATTTGACCCATCTAGTCTGCCCAATACTCTGAATCCTATCAATAGTCCCTGGCCCTATCTTATATGGAGGATAGCCTTATGCTTATCCCATGCATGTTTAAACTCCTTCACTGTAGGAAGGCTATTCCATGCATCCACTACTCTCTCGGTAAAGTAATACTTCATAATATTACTGTATAAACCTTTGCCCCTCTAATTCAAAACTATGTCCTCTTGTGGTAGTTTTTCTTCTTTTAAATATCCTCTCCCCTCTTTTACAGTGTTGATTCCCTTTATGTATTTAAAAGTCTCTATCATATCCCCTCTGTCTCTTCTTTCTTCTATACATGTTAAGGTCCTTTAACCTTTCCTGGTAAGTTTTATCCTGCAATCCATGTACTAGTTTAGTAGCTCTTCTCTGAACTCTCTCTAGAGTATCTATATCCTTCTGGAGATACGGCCTCCAGTACTGCGCACAATACTCCAAGTGAGGCCTCACCAGTGCTTGTAGCCACATTCCACTTTGACTCAAATACAGAATAGAAATGAAGGACCCTTCTATTAACCCCTTCATGACCCAGCAAAAAAAAAAAAATGTCATTCTGTATTACAAGTTGTACTTTCCACTGATACACCTTTTTTGATCATATAATGTATTATGAAGCCAGAAAAAAATATATATGCAGGGCAAGATTGAAAAAAATATACAATTGGGAAATTTTGTAGGACAATCATTTTTTCAGAGTTCAAAATACGGTAAATCTGACATGCTATCCTTATTCTATGGGTCAGAACAATTTTAATTATACCAAACTTGAATAATTGTTGTTTTGTTTTATAGTAAAAAAAAAAAAAAAAAATTTTTACTTGGAAAAAGAAAAAGAAACTTTGTTCAATACCATGTTCTCACTCCTATAACTTTTTTATTTTTCCACTTACAGAGCTGTGTTAGGGTTTGTTTTTTTGCACCATGAGCTGTATCTTTTAATTGTCATTTTAATGATCACTTTTTATGAAGTTTTTTAATAGAATCAGCAAAAATCAGCAATTTTGGCATTTGGAATTTTTTTTGGATTAACGCTGTTTACCGTGCAGGATCAGCAATGTAATAATTTAAAAGTTCGGAAAATTACACAAGCATCAATACCAAATATGTGTACCGGTAGTTTGTCTTTTTTGTACAGTGTTTAATTAAAAAAATTAGAAAGGGGGGGATGATTTGGATTTTTATTAGTGGAGGGAATATTTTATATTTAAAAATTTTTATTTTTTATTTTTTTACACACTTTTTGGCTTGTTATAGTGGCTTATAACAAGCCATCATTGGATGCCAAAGGCAGCCTTAAGCAATCACAGATCTAGGGAAGACGCTGAGGACAAGGTAAGGCATCGTGCTTCCCTAGCAACCCATACCCTATGGGACCAATAGACACCAGGGAATAGCAGCATTTAAGGTTTAAGTGCCATGATTTGTATAGATCACGATATTTAACCAGTTAAATGATGCACATGAAAGCGATCTCTGAAGTCCATCATTACCGGCAGATGTCAGCTGCTGATAGCAGTGGACATCTTCCGGTTATGACGCAGACGCGACCCATGGGCCCGTGTCATGTCCACTCATCCGACCCATTGCAAACATGTATGTCATGGGTAGGGAAGGGGCTAATAAAAATATGTTTTTTAAACCAGCTTGATGGGACTTTTACCTGGCTGAGTGTAATGTTTCTGTGGGGTGAGACTATGGGAGGCCCTGGCTTACCTTTACAGCTATTAACCCCTTCCCGCAGAATGTCATATATAAACGCCGGGTTGTGCAGTGCGTTCGCGCATCCCGGCGTTTATAAATGACATGCAGTTAACCCGGCGATGCGCAGCATCGCACGGGTTAACTGGCAGAAGTCCCGCTGTTTCCAGCAGGGGACAACTTCTGCTTCACCCCCAGGACCATCCATTGATGGTCCTGGTCAGCGATCACTGTGATTGGTCCCTGTGGACCAATCACAGTGATCTGGGGTGAAAGTTCAGATCCCCCGCACTGCCCGCCCCTGGAAGTCGGGCAGAACGGGGGACGAAGGCTGCGGGGGCTCGCGGGGACCTGCGGCACACGGGGGGGAACAGGAGGGGACCGGCGGACTTACCTGATCCAGCGGCGGGACCGAGGAGCAGCGCGGGACCGGCCACGTGGACGAGCAGCGACGGGTGAGTATATGGTCCTCAGAAGCAGCAGTGAAGATCTTCACTGCTGCTTCTAGGAGTCTGAAAACTACAACTCCCAGCATGCCTAGACAGCCTTTGGCTGTCTGGGCATGCTGGGAGTTGTAGTTTTGCAACATCTGGAGTTGTAGTTTTGCAACATCTTGTATAATGGTCTCCAATCTGTGCTCTTCCAGCTGTTGCAAAACTACAACTCCCAGCATGCACTGACTGTCCAGGCATGCTGGGAGTTTTAGTTAAGCAACATCTGGCCCTTCAGATGTTGCCGAACTACAACTCCCAGCATGCCCTTCAGCTGTCTGGGCATGCTGGGAGTTGTAGTTTTGCAACAGCTGGAGACACACTGGTTGGGAAACATTGTTTCTAACTCAGTGTTTCCTAACCTGTGTGCCTCCAGCTGTTGCAAAACTATAACTCCCAGCATGCACTAAAGACCATGCATGCTGGGAGTTGTAGTTTTGCAACATCTGGAGGGCCCCAGTTTGGAGACCATTGTATAATGGTCTCCAATCTGTGCTCTTCCAGCTGTTGCAAAACTACAACTCCCAGTATGCACTGACTGTCCAGGCATGCTGGGAGTTTTAGTTCAGCAACATCTGGCCCTTCAGATGTTGCCGTACTACAACTCCCAGCATGCCCTTCAGCTGTCTGGGCATGCTGGGAGTTGTAGTTTTGCAACAACTGGAGACACACTGGTTGGGAAACATTGTCTGTTTCTAACTCAGTGTTTCCTAACCTGTGTGCCTCCAGCTGTTGCAAAACTATGAGTCCCAGCATGCACTAACAGACCATGCATGCTGGGAGTTGTGGTTTTGCAACAGCTGATGCAAGCCCCCCCCGCCCCGCCACCCCCGTGAATGTACAGGGTACATTCACATGGGCGAGGCTTTTACAGTGGGTTTCTCGCATCTTGAGATGCAGCAAATTTTGCGCTGGGAAACTCGCTGTAATCCCCCGCCCATGTGACTGTACCCTAAAAACACTACACTACACTAACACAAAATAAAATAAAAAGTTAAAAACACTACATATACACATACCCCTACACAGCCCCCCTCCCCCAATAAGAACGTCCGGTACGCCACTGTTTCCAAAGCAGAGCCTCCAGCTGTTGAAAAACAACAACTCCCAGTATTGTCGGACAGCCGTTGACTGTCCAGGCATGCTGGGAGTTTTGCAACAGCTGGAGGCACCCTGTTTGGGAATCACTGGCGTAGAATACCCCTATGTCCACCCCTATGCAAATCCCTAATTTAGGCCTCAAATGCACATGGCGCTCTCACTTTGGAGCCCTGTCGTATTTCAGGGCAACAGTTTAGGGCGACATATGGGGTATCGCTGTACTCGGGAGAAATTGCGTTACAAGGTGTGGGGGGCTTTTTCTTCTTTAACCCTTCATGAAAAGGAAATGTTGGGGTCTACACCAGAATGTTAGTGTAAACATTTTTTATTTTTTACACTAACATGCTGATGTTGCCCTATACTTTAAATTTTCACAAGAGGTAAAAGGGAAAAAAGCCCCCCAAAATTTGTAACGCAATTTCTCCCGACTACAGAGATACCCCATATGTGAGCGCAAAGTGCTCTGGGGGCGCACAACACGGCCCAGAAGGGAGAGTGCACCATGTACATTTGAGGTGATTTGCACAGGGGTGGCTGATTGTTACAGCGGTTTTGACAAACGCAAAAAAAACAAAACCCCACATGTGACCCCATTTCGGAAACGACACCTCTCACGGAATGTAATGAGGGGTGCAGTGAGAATTTACACCCCACAGGTGTCTGACGGATCTTTGGAACAGTGGTCCATAAAATGAAAACTTGTACAGCCCACTGTTCCAAAGATCTGTCAGACACCAGTGGGGGGTAAATGCTCACTGTACCCCTTGTTACGTTCCTCAAGGGGTCTAGTTTCCAAAATGGTATGCCATGTGTTTTTTTTTTTGCTGTTCTGGCACCTTAGGGGCTTCCTAAATGCGACATGCTCCCCGAGCAAAATTAGCTCTCAAAAAGCCAAATATGACTCCTTCTCTTCTGAGCATTGTAGTTCGCCCATAGTGCACTTCAGGTCAACTTATGGGGTACCTACATACTCAGAAGAGATGGGGTTACAAATTTTGGGGAGTATTTTCTGCTATTAACCCTTGCAAAAAGGTGAAATTAGGGGGGAAACACACATTTTAGTGGAAATTATAATTTTTTTTTTTACATATGCAAAAGTCATGAAACACCTGTGGGGTAATAAGGCTCACTTTATTCCTTATTACATTCCTCAAGGGGTCTAGTTTCCAAAATGGTATGCCATGTGGGTATTTTTTGCTGTTCTGGCACCATAGGGGCTTCCTAAATGCGACATGCCCCCCGAGCAAAATTTGCTCTCAAAAAGCCAAATATGACTCCTTCTCTTCTGAGCATTGTAGTTCACCCATAGTGCACTTCAGGTCAACTTATGGGGTACCTCCATACTCAGAAGAGAAGGGGTTACAAATATTGGGGGGTATTTCCTGCTATTAACCCTTGGAAAAATGTGAAATTTGGGGGGAAACACACATTTTAGTGAAAAAAAAATATTTTTTTTTACATATGCAAAAGTCGTGAAACACCTGTGGGGTATTAAGGCTCACTTTATTCCTTGTTACGTACCTCAAGGGGTCTAGTTTCCAAAATGGTATGCCATGTGAGGGTTTTTTGCTGTTCTGGCACCATAAGGGCTTCCTAAATGCAACATGCCCCCAAAAACCATTTCAGAAAAACGTACTCTCCAAAATCCCCTTGTCGCTCTTTCCCTTCTGAGCCCTCTACTGCGCCCGCCGAACACTTTACATAGACATATGAGGTATGTGCTTACTCGAGAGAAATTGGGCTACAAATATAAGTATACATTTTCTCCTTTTACCCCTTGTAAAAATTTAAAAATTGGGTCTACAAGAACATGCGAGTGTAAAAAATGAAGATTGTGAATTTTCTCCTTCACTTTGCTTCTATTCCTGTGAAACACCTAAAGGGTTAAAATGATGACTGAATGTCATTTTGAATACTTTGGGGGGTGCAGTTTTTATAATGGGGTCTTTTGTGGGGTATTTCTAATAAGAAGACCCTTCAAATCCACTTCAAACCTGAACTGGTCCCTGAAAAATAGTGAGTTTGAAAATTTTGTGAAAAATTGGAAAATTGCTGCTGAACTTTGAAGCCCTCTGGTGTCTTCCAAAAGTAAAAACTCGTCACTTTTATGATGCAAACATAAAGTAGACATATTGTATATGTGAATAAATTTTTTTTTTTATTTGTAATATACATTTTCCTTACAAGCAGAGAGCTTCAAAGTTAGAAAAATGCAAAATTTTCAAATTTTTCATCAAATTTTAGGATTTTTCACAAGGAAAGGATGCAAGTTACCACAAAAATATTCTACCATGTTAAAGTAGAATATGTCACGAAAAAACAATCTCGGAATCAGAATGATAACTAAAAGCATTCCAGAGTTATTAATGTTTAAAGTGACAGTGGTCAGATGTGCAAAAAACGCTCTGGTCCTTAAGGCCAAAATGGGCTTGGTCCTGAAGGGGTTAAAGAATCTCTAACAAAAATTATAATGGTCACTACGAGATCCCCAGGTGAACAGCTGACAACCCTCCTCTGCTGGACTTCCTCTTTAAGATCAATATCCATGGCATAAAGTTACATGTCTATAAAGTATCTATATTAAAAAAAATGGCAGTCAATATACATGACCCTGCAGTGTTGTCAGCCATCCAACTCCAATTTGACCGCAGCCAGTTTTCTGTATAAGGAAGATGGATAGTGTATCGTTAGAGCTATGGTCAGTTTATTTAACAGAATCCAGGATTGTAGCTAAGATCTAGTCGCCATTCTTGTGTCATCACATGTTGCAGGGATGGAAGGGTGAGGGGATGTGTGCTCTGTACTTAGCAGGCTTAAAATATTCCAGCCCGCAGTTGGAGCTGAGGGCTGTAGCCTAAATATAGAGGCCATAATTTAATCCTTAGAGAGCTGTGTGAAGCCACTGAAAGATGGCAGCTCGTACCAGGAATGCCAGTGTCAGATGCTTCTTGATTCTCTTCTGATGCCAGATTAATCCTGATGCATAACTCATTAACCACAGGCTAACTCTGGCAGTGCAAAACATTTGTGCATGGAGGCCATCCAAAGCTTACTTCCGCTTCAGACAGAATGAAATCCATTTCTTGTGGTAAGAAAAAACAAAATGAAAGAAACTGCAGCTTTATTGTTGGATCCTCTTTAAAAACAGCATGGAACAACTTCACTTCACAAGGTCTTGACACATCTTGACGCGTTTCGAGCACATGCGCTCTTTGTCAAAAGATAATTTCTTGTGCCTGATGATTATATACCCCAGGGAATGGGAATGCATTTCTTTATGTACTGTATACGACAGGCACAGTTCAGTGCTTAGCCACTATCTTGCTTGAAGCCACATAGCAGTGGTTTGAACCGCCTCTGTGATAGGTGCAGAATTGCATTGACCCTTGGGCTTACAATGAATGTACTATTAGCATAAATGCTTTTTATAGACTTTGATAAGTCTGTACATCTAAGTTTATTCAGGTTTACTTTTAAAAGCTTGAAAAATTGCATATATTTGGATTGTGGGAAGCCCAATAGTACATTGCCACATGATTTGTAAGGAATCCACCATTTTGAAATGTCATGATTTTATGAGCCTCAAAAATAGCATTTAAAAAAGCAATATTTATTTTTGGATAACAGCAGTAATAAAAAATTTTCATGCTAAGCCGGACCTAAAGCCTGGGAAGGTCCTAGGCTAAGCTATGGGGCACATGTCCAACTGTATAATCCTCTTTCTCTTAGTTTTTTTTCTTAATCTTTCTTTATTCCTAAGGAAGGGACTAGATAGGTCCATCAGAACAATGCAGTTTCCTTGCAGGAACCTACAGACCTCCTGCCATATATGCTGACTGTAACTATATGGATTGGCTATAGAGACTTATCAGTGCAGCGCTATGGGATGGCCTCACCCAGCAGTAAGCTGGACAAAAAAGTGTTTGAGAAGTGACCTGGGATTCTGTCATGCAACATGCAGAGTGGGCTGTACCCTCACATGCACCAGCAGTTTGCCCACTGTCATTTTGTGCAGCTAATGCTACAGGAAGAGGAAAAGCCTGCACCTCTTCCTTACCTAGATACTGCTCATTGTCTTACATCACAGTGCCACAGCATTGGAGACTTTCTACTTTTATTTAACTCCTTGGGGACGGAGCCCATTATAACCCTAAGGACGGGAGCATTTTTTGCACATCTGACCACTGTCACTTTAAGCATTAAAGGAGTAGTCCAGTGGTGATTCAGTGGTGAGCAACTTATCCCCTATCCTAAGGATAGGGGATAAGTTGCAGATCGCGGGGGGTCCGACCGCTGGGGCCCCCTGCGATCTCCTGTACGGAGCCCCGACAGCCCGCGGGAAGGGGGCGTGTCGACCTCCGCACGAGGCGGCGGCCGACACGCCCCCTCAATACAACTCTATGGCAGAGCCGAAGCGCTGCCTTCGGCAATCTCCGGCTCTGCCATAGAGATGTATTGAGGGGGCGTGTCGGCCGCCGCCTCGTGCGGGGGTCGACACCCGCTATCTCGGCGGAGAGCCGGGGCCCCGTACAGAGAGATCGCAGGGGGCCCCAGCGGTCGGACCCCCCGCGATCTCAAACTTATCCCCTATCCTTAGGATAGGGGATAAGTTTTTCACCACTGGACTACCCCTTTAATAACTCTGGAATGCTTTTAATTTTCATTCTGATTCCGAGATTGTTTTTTCGTGACATATTCTACTATAGTGATAACATTTTGTGGTAACTTGCATAATTTCTTGGTGAAAAATTCCAAAATTTGATGAAAAAATAGAAAGTTTTGCATTTTTCTAACTTTGTAGCTCTCTGCTTGTAAGGAAAACAGACATTCCAAATAAATGATATATTGATTCACAAATACAATATGTCTACTTTATGTTTGCATCATAAAGTTGACATGTTTTTACTTTTGGAAGACATCAGAGGGCTTCAAAGTTCAGAAGCAATTTTCCAATTTTTCACAAAATTTCCAAAATCTGAATTTTTTAGGGATCAGTTCAGTTTTGAAGTGGATTTGAAGGGCCTTCATATTAAAAATACCCCACAAATGACCCCATTATAAAAACTGCACCCCCCAAAGTATTCAAAATGACATTAAAAAAGTTTGTTAACCCTTTAGGTGTTTCACAGGAATAGCAGCAAAGTGAAGGAGAAAATCGCATGTTCTTGTAGACCCAGTTTTTGAAACTTTACAAGGGGTAATAGGAGAAAAAGCCCCCCAAAATTTGTAACCCAATTTCTCTCGAGTAAGGAAATACCTCATATGTGTATGTCAAGTGTTCGGCGGGCGCAGTAGAGGGCTCAGAATGGAAGCAGCGACAACGGGATTTTGGAGAGTGAATTTTGCTGAAATGGTTTTTGGGGGGCATGTCACATTTAGGAGGCCCCTATGGTGCCAGAACAGTAAAAAAAATGCCATGGCATACTATTTTAGAAACTACACCCCTCACGGCACTTAACAAGGGGCCCGGTGAGCCTTAACACCCCACAGGTGTTTGACGACTTTTCGTTAAATTCGGATGTATAAATGAAAAGAAAAATTTTTCACTAAAGTGCAGTTTTTTTTCCAAAATTTACCATTTCTACAAAGGGTAATGGGAGAAAAATCCCCCCAAAATTTGTAACACAATTTCTCCCGAGTACGGAGATACCCCATATGTGGCCCTAAACTGTTGCCTTGAAATACGACAGGGCTCTGAAGTGAGAGAGCGCCATGCGCATTTGAGGCCTGAACAAGGAATTTGCAATAGGGGTGGACCCGGTTACAAGGATGGGGCTTGTCTCCACCAAAACCCTACAGCAGTGTTTCCCAAACAGGGTGCCACCAGCTGTTGCAAGCCTCCCAGCCTCCCAGTACAGTCTATGGTTGTCCGGCAACACTGGGAGTTGTGGTTTTGCAACAGCTGGAGGCGCCGTTTAGGAAACACTGCCGTATGAGATGTTTTTCATTTTTATTGGGGGGGGGGGGGCGACGTGTAAGGGGGTGTATGTGTAGTGTTTTACTTTTTATTATTTGTTAGTGTAGTGTAGTGTTTTTAGGGTACATTCACACAGGCAGGGGTTCACAGTAAGTTTCCTTGAAGGAAACCCATTGTAAACCCACCCGTGCGAATGTACACTGTACATTCACATGGGGGGGGGGCACCCCAAACCTTCAGCTGTGGCAAAATGACAACTCCCAGAATGCACTGACAGACCGTACATGCTGGGAGTTGTAGTTTTACAACAGATGTAGGCACACTGGTGGGGAACCACTGAGTTAGAAAACAGACTCTAGCTCAGTGATTCCAACCCATGTGCCTCCAGCTGTTGCAAGACTACAACTCCCAGCATGTACGGTCTGTCAGATCACTCTGGGAGTTGTAGTTTTGCAACAGCTGGAGGCACACGGGTTGGAATCACTGAGTTAGGAAACAGACTCTAGCTCAGTGTTTCCCAACCAGTGTGCCTACAGCTGTTGCAAAACTACAATTCCCAGCACGGCCAGACAGTCAGGGATGTTTGGCGTGTAGTTCTGCTATATCTGGCCCTTCAAATGTTGCAGAACTACAATTCCCAGCATGTCTGGACAGTCTGGGCATGCTAGGAGTTGTAGTTATGCAACAACTGGGGAAGAACAGTTTGGAGACCGCTAAGTAGTGGCCTCCAAACTGTAGCCCTCCAGATGTTGCAAAACTACAACTCCAAGCATGCCTAGACTGTCCAGGCATGCTGGGAGTTGTAGTTCTGCAACATCTGAAGGGCTAGATATTGCAGAACGACATGCCCAGCATCCCTGACTGTCTGGCCATGCTGGGAGTTGTAGTTTTTCAACATCTGGAGGGCTACAGTTTGGAGGCCCAGACAGTCAGTGCACCCTGAAAGTTGTAGTTTTGCAACATCTGGAGGACCACAGTTTAGAGACCACTACACAGTGGTCTCCAAACTGTGACCCTCCAGATGTTG
Source organism: Hyla sarda (assembly GCF_029499605.1). NCBI lineage: Eukaryota > Metazoa > Chordata > Amphibia > Anura > Hylidae > Hyla > Hyla sarda. Next base: position 219,830,868 of record NC_079194.1, on the reverse strand, counting down.
CAAAACTACAACTCCCAGCATGCCCAGACAGCCTTTGGCTGTGTGGGCATGCTGGGAGTTGTAGTTTTGCAGCAATTAGAAGGCCACAGTGAAGATCACTTATCGCGATCTTCAACGCAGCCTTCTCCGACGCACTTTCTGGGCGCCGCTCAGATGATGACGCCGCTGCTCCGGGATGCCGCCGCCTCCGCCGCTGCAGGTCCGGGTAAGCCGGGCCATGTTCCCCCCCCCCCTCGCCGCTCGTGTTCCCCCCGCTCTGTGCCACCTCGCTCCTATCCTTTAGGCTGGTCGGAGCTGTCTCTGACAGCTCCGAACACGCTTATTTTCCGGGAGATCGGGTCACCAGTGACCCAATTTGCCGGGATTGCGGCAAATCGCAGGTCTGAATTGACCTGCGATTTGCTGCAATCGCCGACATGGGGGGGTCTCAGGACCCCCCTAGGCATTGCCGCGGGATGCCTGCTGATAGATATCAGTAGGCATCCCGGTCCGATCACCGCCCGGCGAGCGGCAGTGATCGGAAATACGGAGGGCGTATGGATACGCCCTCCGTCCTTAAGTGACGGGACGCGAGGGCGTATGCATACGCCCTTCGTCCCCAAGGAGTTAATTGGGCACTGTCAGAATAAAAAAACTTTTTATATGTTGTTACTGTTGTTACTGAAAATAAAGACCATTTGTAATATGATTGTTTAACATTTTTTGAATATTTTATAAAGAAAACGGATCCTGAAAATCCTACCACTAGGGGTCCCTATACCTACTGGGACAGCAGTCCTGCAGCAGCATCAGGCTTGTCCATGAGTCATGGACAAGAAAGAGATGAGTCAAGGACGAGGCTGCATGAGCAGACACACCAATCACCTCCCACCACCACAAGGGAGGGACATGCCCCCTCCCACCACACACCAATCACCTCCACCACCACAAGGAGGGACACACCACCTTCCCCTGAGAGGATTTCTAACACTGTGAGCAAATGAAAAGAGGGATTTTTATAATAATATAGGTGGCAGAGGCATAAAAATTATATGTACATGGTAAGGAATAGGATCAGGATTTTTGTGGGATCTGACAGGTACGCTTTAAGGTAAAGTACATGATAGAAGCATAAAGAGTATATGTACATGGTCAGGATTAGGTACCAAGTAACATATTCATTTTTTTCTCATGGGATCCCTTAAAGGCACGATTTGACCCCTTAAGGACCACGGGCGTACAGGTGCACCTTGACGCCCTGGTACTAAAGGACAAAGGACATACCTGTATGCCCGTGGGAATTGGGCATCTATCAGCAGGCACCCCTTGCAAATGCCCAGGGGGGACCCCCCCCCCCATGTCGGCGATTTTGCAACAGCTGGAGGGCTGCAGTTTGGAGATCACTGTGCAGTGGTCTCTAAACTGTGGCCCTCTAGATCTTGCAAAACTACAACTTCTAGCATGCCCACACAGTAGTTTGCTGTCTGGGCATGCTGGGATTTGTAGTTTTGCAACATCTGGAGGGCCACAGTTTAGAGATCACTGTGCAGTGGTCTCTAAACTGTATGTGGATGTAAAGTGTTCTGCAGGTGCACTACAATGCTCAGAAGAGAAGGATCATCATTGGACTTTTGAAGAGAAAATTTGTCCGGAATTGAAGGCCCTGTGTGTTTACAAAGTCATTATAGTGCCAGAACAATGGACCCCCCCACATGTGACCCCATTTTGGACACGACACCCCTCATGTAATGTAATAAGGGGTACAGTGAGCATTTACGCCCCACAGGTGTCAGACACATTTTAGGAACAGTGGTCCGTGAAAATGAAAAATTAAATTTTTTATTTCCACAGCCCACTGTTCCATAGATCTGTCAAACGCCAGTGGGGTGTAAATACTCACTGCACCCCTTATTAAAGGAGAACTATGGGATTGAAAAATGTATCCCCTATCCTAAGGATAGGGGATAAGTTTCAGAACGCTGGGGGTCTGACCGCTGGGGCCCCCTACGATCTCCCGTAAGGGGCCCCGGCTCTCTGGTTAGAGAGGGCGTGTTGACCACCGCACGAAGCAGCGGCCGACACGCCCACTCCATACACTGCTATGGTAGAGACGGAAATTGCCAAAGGCAGCGCTTCGGCTCTCCCATAGCAGTAAATGGAGGGCGCGTGTCAGCCGCTGCCTCGTGCGGTGGTCGACACGCGCTCTCTAAGCAGAGATCTGGGGCCCCGTACGGGAGATCGTGGGGGGCCCCAGTGGTCGGACCTCCCGCGATCTGAAACTTATCCCCTGTCCTTAGGATAGGGGATAAAATTTTCAATCCCGTAGTTCTCCTTTAAATTCTGTGAGGGGTGTAGTTTCTAAAATGGGGTCACATGTGGGGGGGTCCACTATTCTGGCACCACAAGGGGCTGTGTAAACGCACATGGCCCCTCACTTCCATTCCAAACAAATTCTCTCTCCAAAAGCTCAATGGAGCTCCTCCTCTTCTGAGCATTGTAGTGCACCAGCAGAGCACTTGACGTCCACACATGGAGTATTTCCATACTCAGAAGAAATGGAGTTACAAATTTTGGGGGTCATTTTCTCCAATTACCCCTTGTAAAAAATTAACATTTGGGGAAAACCAACATTTTAGTGACAATTTTTTTTTCATTTACACATCCAACTTTAACAAAAAGTAATCAAACACCTGTGAGGTGTTAAAGGGGTACTCTGGTGAAAATTGTTATTTTTTATAAATAAACTGGTGCCAGAAAGTTAAACAGATTTGTAAATTACTTCTATGAAAAAATCTTAATTCTTCCTGTACTTATTAGCTGCTGAATACTACAGTGGAAATTATTTTCCGTTTGAAGCACAGAGCTGTCTGCTGACATCATGAGCACAGTACTCTCTGCTGACATCTCTGTCCATTTTAGGAGCTGAATTCAAGGAAAACAGAGCATACTCTTTTCTGGGAGGTGATACACGATGAGGTACTGATACGGAGATTTCATCCTCCGACACAGAAAACTCAGATCAAGAGTCAAATAGAGGTTCTAGATCTAGATCACCATACAGAACTAGATTTAGAGGTAGGGGAGGATGGCAGAACAGATACAACAACTATGCCTCCAGAGGCAGAGGCAGGGGAAGAGGCAGAAACAGAAATCAATCATATGGACCTCCACAATATGGATTGGCCTCTGCCTCTTCCTCTTCACAGGGCAACGTGCCAGTGCCTTCCCCGTCCACATCTTTTTTGGAGAAGGGTCCGATGCTGACCCAGAGCTAGGGCTAGCATCGACACCAAAAGACCCGTTGGTTTCTCCTTCATCAGATAATAAACGGATTATTAAGTTATCAAAAATAATCTTTTCTGAATCTGAACTCTCTCTTCTAAATAAAGGCGTATCATTTATACCCACAAATTGACCTGATTCTTTTGGATGGGTATGCGATCTTCATCTGTTTGCCAGATCCTTACGTTGGAAAAATTTTTTTAAAATGTGTGATTTCAGACTTGGTATGGAACATGGCCTATCTCCTGATGAATTCTCTGATGCACAACTACTTGTGTCTCTCCTGGATGACAACGAGAGAGATCCAGGTAAGGGTCCATTTTCTACATGTCATCTTCGCAGTACTAGAATGCCCCCAATTAATGAAGAGGACAGTATTAATACATTTCTAAGAGTAGTTATCCGAGCCATAGAGGATACGGTGAAAAATGACCACCACCAGGTCACTAATCTATGAAAGGAAGAATTACAGTCCCTAAAAGTTTTGGAGGAAGATAAAACCATAGTGATTAAATCCTCCGATAAAGGGGGAAACTTGGTCATTATGGATCAAGGGTATTATCAGACCATGTGCACAAATGCACTCAAAGATAAAACAGGCTATCGGATTCTGGATAGGGACCCCACACCAATATTTCAGAGAGAACTTAAGGCCATTGTTGATAAAGCTCTACTCTCCAATCTCATTGATCAAAAAGAACATGATTTTATCTATCCTATGTATGCCACTATGGCTACGTTCTATGGACTGCCCAAAATACACAAGGGGCTAATGCCCCTGAAATGCCGCCCAATCGTGTCAGGCATCAATAACCTTACGCAAAATGCGGGAGTCTACCTCGATCAGATATTAAGCCCTTTTGTGCTATCGCTTCCTTCTTACATCAGGGATACCACCGATCTGTTACTAAAACTGGAGGATGTCTCACTGGATAATGATTCCTGGCTTTGCTCCATTGATGTGGAGGCCTTGTACAGCTCCATACCACATGACTATGGTATGGAGGCTGTTAGATCTTTCCTGTCCAGTAGAAGTATTCATCTAAAAGAACATAATGAATTCGTTCTACAGCTTCTTAACTTTGTCCTGACCAGAAATTTCTTTACCTTTAACACCAAGATCTTCCACCAGCTCAGAGGGACTGCCATGGGCAGTCCGGCAGCGCCCACCTATGCTAACATCTATCTGGGCTGGTGGGAGAGATCGATAGTCTTTGGAGACACCCTAGAAAAATACCAGTCGTCAATTTCTGGGGAAGGTATATTGACAATGTCATCATCATCTGGTCAGGACAGAGAGAAGATTTCATCTCCTTTGTACAGGAACTTAACATCAATCAGATAGGCCTCCAGTTTACCTATGAAATTCCCAAAGATAGTCTGTGTTTTCTCAATGTTGTGTTAAGCAGAAATCCCTCGGGAAGAATAGACACATGTGTTTATAGAAAACCTACTGCAGGAAATAACTTTTTAAAGTGGGACAGCCACCATCCAGTACCTTTAAAACGTGGTATCCCTTAGACTCAATACTTACGCATGAAGAGAAATTGTTCAAATGACGCATCCTTTAGAACAGAATCTAATAAGCTGAGACGAAGGTTTAGAGAGAGAGGTTATCCCAACTGTATTCTTACTAAAGCATATAATGATGCAAGGAAATGTAATCGAAGCTCGTTGCTTACCCCTCGCCCTAAAAAAGAGGATAACTGTCTCCGAATAATTGGGACTTATGATACAGCAGCTATACCCATATGTAACATCATCACTCAGTTTTGGCCCATTTTGACATCAGACCCATCGATATCCGAGCTGGTGGGTGAACGCCCACAGATCACCTATCGACGTGGTAGAAATTTAGGTGATAGATTGAGACATAGCCATTTTTCACCACCACCAGCCAGAGGTACTTGGCTTGACCGTAAGGTTGTGGGAACATATAGATGTGGCACATGTAAGGGCTGCGAGTATATTAAGGTGACAAAGTATCTGCAGAGCCCACATGATGGACATAGATATGTTAGTCTGGATTTTGCTAATTGTAAAACCACAAATGTGATATATGCATGCCAATGTCCCTGTCCTTTGTTGTATGTGGGCAAAACTAAGAGAGAATTACACCGTCACATTTTAGAGCATATAGGAGACATTAATCATCGGAGAGACAAACCTATCTCTAACCATATGAGATCTACACATGCGTCTACACCTTGGGCTTTCAGGTGTTGGAGGTAGTACATGCTAATGTAAGGGGTGGCGACATAGATCGTCGCCTCTTGCAAAAAGAAACCCACTGGATTTATAGATTGGGGACCGTATCCCCTGGGGGGTTGAATGAGCATCTGTCATTTACCTCCTTTATTTGATAAGGCATTATGCCGGTCATGGTAGACGGCTTCCCTTCTATCTGGTTTTACTTGTTACGTCCAGAGCCTCCTGTTTCTACAATTGGGGAGTAATCCTCCCACCTTCTAGTATTTATTTGGTTACTAACTAATTATACATATACCTATTTATCATGCGTCCTCAGTTAAACCGCTTATGTGTACTATGATTATAATATTAAAATGTCATCATATTATCTAACTAACATTGACAGCCTATCTAGAATTGTTCCATTTTTTATCCTGGTATCATACTGTGTAAAAATGGGGACTTGCTTACTGACTATACTATCTGGTAAGTATATCTTTTAATAACCTTTGTTGTACTTCAAGTTCATTATGTGCAGCAGCGTTCATCCTCTTTTATTTATTTTCTACCCCTATGCATAACACCAGTTCACAATATAAGATTGCATAATTTTTGCAGCTATACTATTCCTATTTGCCTCAATTCTAATGTTTTAACATCTCTCTGGGCTACAACATATAATACATACCCGTTTAAACCCATTTCCGGTGTTTGGAACGCTCACGTGACCTAACTAGGTCACGTGATGTGTCATGGGTTTGATTTCAGCCTGGGTCTGGGGCACGGCTAAGCCGCGCATGCGCCATAGTGCCGCACTCCTACGGATGCACCTGACTGCTCCATTAACATCTACAGGTCAGTGACGCGCTATCTGCGCTCTGCGTCTGACGTCATCTTATGCACCGCTGGCTCTGACTGGCTGCAAGGTAAGATGCGCACCATATAAAACAGGCTGATATTTGTGGTTAGCCACATCGCAGCATGTCGCCAGCTTATCATGACCTGTCGCCAGCTTATCATGACCAGTGTACCAACATATGGGGGTGTTAATTATACCTGCTGCTGGGGTGCCATTACACTCCATTGGCTTTTTTTATACCTATCAATATCTTGACTATTTAGGCTGGTTATTGATTATCTAGGATATTGGCCCTTGTTGTTTCCTATTGGCTATACTTACTATTACATCTGTCAGGTTAGGCAGTTTTGTGTCTATGTATATTTAGTGGTAACTCCTATTGTGCTGTTATTACTGTGTTAGTGTACCCATCTGTAAGCACACTAACACTAAGGGGGAGATGTATCAATGTTGTTTTTGGTAGACGTTTTTTGTAGATCATTTTGTTTGGTCTAAATTTGGAGCAATTTCTCCAAATTTATCAAACTTGTGCAAGCCCCATGATAAATTTCGTGCAATGGTCTAAATCTCCACAAAGTTCTATTTGTAGACCTGTTCTACACCTCACAGGAATAGTGGTGTATCCTGGACGCTGGGCTTTTGTTCTATTGTTTTTCAGGATTCCACTGAGGTTTTTTTTTTGTCCACCAGCAAAAACGCCTGAAAAACGGTCCCAGCTTTTCCTGCATTTTGGTAATTTTTCTTGGGGGAGATTTATCAAAAACTGTACAGAGGAAGAGTAGTGCAGTTGCCCATGGCAACCAATCAGATTGCTTCTTTACAAAAATGAAAGGAGCAATCTGATAGGTTGCTATGGGCAACTGCACCGCTCTTCCTCTACATAGGTTTTGATTAATCTCCCCCCTTGTGTTTTTTCTTGCATTTTTGCTGGTGTGCGGAAACAAACATTTTTGTACCCTGTGTGCATTTTTTTCACTGCAGGTACTACTCCATGGGTCGGATGCAGAGCGCCCGCCCCACGGAGTGTAAGGAGGTAAGAAGTGATGTATAGCATATACATATACAGGGTGCAGAGCATCACTACTTACCTCCGCCCGCTGTATAGTATACAGGGGGCATAGTGTATCCATGTATACTATACAGGAGCCCAGCAAGGAAAGAGTTAACCCACACTGCAGTTCTGAGTTAAATCTTTGTGCGCTCTCCTGTATATACCGCCATCTATAGATGACTGTACATACAGGATACAGTAGGCAGACAAGAACAATTGGAGGCTCCCTGTTACACACTGCAGTATGGGCGCACTCACCAGGCGAGATCGCAAATGATGTCCTAACCTTTTTTTTTTCTCATTTCAGATACGTGAATGGGGAGGACTACGTCAGATTCAGTGTATTGCGATGATTACCAGCTTTTTTTTAATGTCAATAAAAGGTTTAATGAGGGCTGTGTGGGGAGTGTTTTTTTTTTTTTAAATACATTTTTTTTTCAATGCCGGGCTTAGCGTTAGCCACAAAAACAGCTAGCGCTAACCCCCAATTATTACCCCGTTACCCACCGCCACAGGGTTGCCGGGAAGAGCCAGTACCAACAGGCCTGGAGTGTCAAAAATAGCGCTCCTGGCTGGGGTTATTTAGGTTGGGGAGAGCCAGTAACAATGGTCCTCGCCCACCCTGGTAACGTCAGGCTGTTGCTGATTGGTTGGTATCTGACTGACACTGAAAATATGGGGAACCACACACTTTTTTTTATTACAAAAAAAAACAACACATAGGCTTCCCCCTATTTTCAGTGTCAATCAGACACCAACCAATCAGCAACAGCCTGACATTACCAGGATGGGCGAGGACCATTGTTACTGGCCCTCCCCAGCCTAAATAACCCCAGCCTGTTACCGCCTAGGCCAAGGAGCGCTATTTTTGATGCTCCGGGCCTGTTGGTAACGGCTCTTCCCGGCACCCCTGTGGCGGTTAGTACCGGGGTAATAATTGGGGGTTAGCGCTAGCTGTTTTTGGGGCTAACGCTAAGCCCAGCTTAGTAATAGATTCCGTCTACAAGACGGCTTCCACTACTAAGCCTGAAATTTCAATGATAAAAAACACAACACATGAAATAAAAAATGGATTTAAAAAAACACTCCCCCACAGCCCTCGTTAACCCTTTTATTGACATTAAAAAAATGCTAGTCATCGTCACACTCCACCGAATCTCAGGTAGTCCTCTGCATTCACTTATCTGAAATGACATTTTTGGCGCTCTCCCCTGGGTAGAGCGCACATAATGCAGTGTGTTCCTAAAGAGGGAGCCTCCAATTGTTGCTAAACTACAACTCCCATCATGGGGGCTGTAGGTAAACAACAGCTGGAGTCTCCCTGTTTGGGAACACACTGCCAAAAAGGCTCTGTTCCCATTATGCAAAACGCATAATGAGAACAGAGCCATACTTACCACCCTGGCTTCAGGCCTGGACTGTGAAGCTCCGCCCCCTAATGATGTCATCACTAGGGGGCAGGGGCGGAGAAGTTGCAAGGGGTCTCAAGAGTGAGACCCCTGAGATCCGTCAGTCTGCCCTTGGACTACTACTCCCATCATGGGAAATTTTGTGTCCCATGATGGGAGTAGTTGTAGTACCGCAGTGCTGAGGGATGGCTCTTACACATCCCCCAGCTGCGAAACTGTATTGTGACTGTTAGGACTACTACTCCCATCATGGACAGACTCTGTCCATGATGGGAGTTGTAGTCCTCGGGCTGAAGGACAGATCGCAGCAGGTCATTCTCCAGAGACCCGCTGCGATCTGCATTTATTAACTTAAAAAGCCAGCGGCAACGCTGCACTCCCCTCCCCCCTCCTCCTGTATACAGATGTCACGATTCATAATCCCCGCCACCGGGAGAGGGGAGCTCTGATTGGTGGAAAGCTATTCACCACTATACACCAATTACAGCTCCTGTCTTCTGGTGGGGATTATGAATTGTGACAGGTCTATACAGGGGAGCGAGTGGAGCCGCTTCTACAGTACTGTATATAATTGTTATGTGTATTGTACCCCCCCAGACTAATACTGACCCCTTCTATAGTATATAATTGTTATGTGTATTGTACCCCCCCCCCCCCCCCCAGACTAATACTGACCCCTTCTATAGTGAGCGCTGGGACCACTGTGTGATTGACAGGTCCCCAGCGCAAGTGTCCGGCCCCACTGACCTTTATATGTTATAAATCTTTATGATACACACTGCCCGTCCTCCTCTTCATTCTTCTCATACCGGAGACGAGCGGCTTCTGTATCATAGTCTATAGACAGAGCGCCCCCTCCCGGCCTCCACACTGCACGGGGCTGGGGTCAGACAACGGCAGGGGGCGCTCTGACTATAGTGAAAGCAGAAGCCGCGCGTCTCCGGCATCAGAAGAATGAAGAGGAGGATGGGCAGTGTGTATCATAAAGATTTATAACAAGGTCAGTGGGGCCGGACACTTGTGCTGGGGACCTGTCAATCACACAGCGGTCCCAGCGCTCACTATAGAAGGGGTCAGTATTAGTCTGGGGGGGGGGGGGGGGGGGTACAATACACATAACAATGATATACTATAGAAGGGGTCAGTATTAGTCTGGGGGGGGGGGGTACAGTACACATAACAATTATATACTATAGAAGGGGTCAGTATTAGTCTGGGGGGGGGGGTACAGTACACATAACAATTATATACTGTAGAAGGGGTCAGTATTAGTCTGGGGGGGGGGGGTACAGTACACATAACAATTATATACTGTAGAAGGGGTCACTATTAGTCTGGGGGGGGGGGCAGTACACATAACAATTATATACTATAGAAGGGGTCAGTATTAGTCTGGGGGGGGGGGGGTACAGTACACATAACAATTGTATGCAGTACTGTAGAAGCGGCTCCACTCGCTCCCCTGTATAGACCTGTCACAATTCATAATCCCCACCAGAAGACAGGAGCTCTGATTGGTGTATAGTGGTGAATAGCTTTCCACCAATCAGAGCTCCCCTCTCCCGGAGGCGGGGATTATGAATCGTGACATCTGTATACAGGAGGCAGCGGGGAGTGCAGTGTTGCCGCTGGCTTTTTAAGTTAATAAATGCAGATTGCAGCGGGTCTCTGGAGAATGACCTGCTGCGATCTGTCCTTCAGTCCCAGGACTACAACTCCCATCATGGACAGAGTCTGTCCATGATGGGAGTAGTAGTCCTAACAGTCACAATAAAGTCCCGCAGACAGGGGATGTGCGTCTCTCAGCGCTCCGGTACTACAACTACTCCCATTATGGGACAGATTCTGTCCCATGATGGGAGTAGTTGTAGTACTGCAGTGCTGAGAGACGGCTCCTGCATCCCCCACCTGCATCTTCCACCGTCTGCCATTTTCTACGAGTCCTTGCTAGCACTCTTAGGTTTAGACTACTTTTCTTGCAAAAAAGCGCAATTGCGCAAAAAAAAACATCTACTTTTTTTTTGCGCAATTGATAAATACCAGTCCACTGGATTAGTTGGTGTACTGTAGACCAAACTGGTGACAACTTTAGAAAACTGTCCACCCAAAAAAACGCAGCTCTATGCAAAAAAAGCGCAATTGCGCAAAATTTGTAGACGGGAAAAATGGTCTAAATGCAATGATACATGTCCCCCTAAGTCACTTACTGCCTTACTCTGGTTAAGTTTCACCCCCTCATTGTGTTATTACTATTTTGCGGTACTGACATAGGCGTGCGCACAGCGTGTGCCGGGTGTGCCCAGGCACACCCTAATCACCGCGGCCGTGGAGCAAAAGGGGCAGCTGCCCCGGGCCCTGTAATTCCTGGGGGCACAAAAGCAGCTTGCCCCTTTTGCCCCATGGGCCCTGATAAAGCTGATAAAGGCTGGCGGGCCAGGCGTCAGGGGCCCGGCCAAAATGTTAGTGGGAGGGGGCCCAGGGGGAAGGAGAGGGCCCGGGGGGGGGGGGGGGTTAGGGTTTCCATTATACATACACTGTACAGCAATCATACCTCCATTATACATACACTGTACAGCAATCATACATCCATTATACATACACTGTACAGCAATCATACCTCCATTATACATACACTGTACAGCAAGCATACCTCCATTATACATACACTGTACAGCAATCATACATTCATTATACATACACTGTACAGCAATCATACCTCCATTATACATACACTGTACAGCAATCATACATTTATTATACTTACACTGTACAGCAATCATACCTCCATTATACATACACTGTACAGCAATCATACATCCATTATACATACACTGTACAGCAATCATACCTCCATTATACATACATTGTACAGCAAGCATACCACCATTATACCTACACTGTACAGCAATCATACCTCCATTATACATACACTGTACAGCAAGCATACATCCATTATACATACACTGTACAGCAATCATACCTCCATTATACATACATTGTACAGCAAGCATACCACCATTATACATACACTGTACAGCAAGCATACCGCCATTATACATACACTGTACAGCAATCATACCTCCATTATGCATACACTGTACAGCAATCATACATCCATTATACATACACTGTACAGCAAGCATACATTCATTATACATACACTGTACAGCAAGCATACCACCATTATACATACACTGTACAGCAAGCATACATCCATTATACATACACTGTACAGCAATCATACCTCCATTATACATACACTGTACAGCTAGCATACCACCATTATACACACACTGTACAGCTAGCATACATCCATTATACATACACTGTACAGCAATCATACATCCATTATACATACACTGTACAGCAATCATACCTCCATTATACATACATTGTACAGCAAGCATACCACCATTATACATACACTGTACAGCAATCATACCTCCATTATACATACACTGTACAGCAAGCATACATCCATTATACATACACTGTACAGCAATCATACCTCCATTATACATACACTGTACAGCAATCATACATCCATTATACATACACTGTACAGCAAGCATACATTCATTATACATACACTGTACAGCAAGCATACCACCATTATACATACACTGTACAGCAAGCATACATCCATTATACATACACTGTACAGTAACCATACCTCCATTATACATACACTGTACAGCTAGCATACCACCATTATACATACACTGTACAGCTAGCATACATCCATTATACATACACTGTACAGCAAGCATACGTTCATTATACATACACTGTACAGCAATCATACCTCCATTATACATACACTGTACAGCAATCATACATCCATTATACATACATTGTACAGCAATCATACATCCATTATACATACACTGTACAGCAAGCATACATTCATTATACATACACTGTACAGCAATCATACATCCATTATACATACACTGTACAGCAAGCATACATTCATTATACATACACTGTACAGCAAGCATACCACCATTATACATACACTGTACAGCAAGCATACATCCATTATACATACACTGTACAGCAATCATACCTCCATTATACATACACTGTACAGCTAGCATACCACCATTATACATACACTGTACAGCTAGCATACATCCATTATACATACACGGTACAGCAATCATACATCCATTATACATACACTGTACAGCAATCATACGTCCATTATACATACATTGTACAGCAAGCATACCACCATTATACATACACTGTACAGCAATCATACCTCCATTATACATACACTGTACAGCAAGCATACATCCATTATACATACACTGTACAGCAATCATACCTCCATTATACATACACTGTACAGCAATCATACATCCATTATACATACACTGTACAGCAAGCATACATTCATTATACATACACTGTACAGCAAGCATACCACCATTATACATACACTGTACAGCAAGCATACATCCATTATACATACACTGTACAGCAACCATACCTCCATTATACATACACTGTACAGCTAGCATACACCATTATACATACACTGTACAGCTAGCATACATCCATTATACATACACTGTACAGCAAGCATACCTCCATTATACATACACTGTACAGCAAGCATACATTCATTATACATACACTGTACAGCAACCATACCTCCATTATACATACACTGTACAGCTAGCATACACCATTATACATACACTGTACAGCTAGCATACATCCATTATACATACACTGTACAGCAAGCATACCACCATTATACATACACTGTACAGCAAGCATACCACCATTATACATACACTGTACAGCAAGCATACCACCATTATACATACACTGTACAGCAATCATACATCCATTATACATACACTGTACAGCAAGCATACCACCATTATATATACACTGTACAGCAATCATGCCTCCATTATACATACACTGTACAGCAATCATACCTCCATTATACATACACTGTACAGCCAGCATACATCCATTATACATACACTGTACAGCAATCATACCTCCATTGTACATACACTGTACAGCAAGCATACCTCCATTATACATACACTGTACAGCAATCATACCTCCATTATACATACACTGTACAGCAAGCATACCTCCATTATACATACACTGTACAGCAAGCATACATTCATTATACATACACTGTACAGCAATCATACCTCCATTATACATACACTGTACAGCAATCATACATCCATTATACATACACTGTACAGCAATCATACATCCATTATACATACACTGTACAGCAAGCATACATTCATTATACATACACTGTACAGCAAGCATACCACCATTATACATACACTGTACAGCAATCATACCTCCATTATACATACACTGTACAGCAATCATACCTCCATTATACATACACTGTACAGCCAGCATACATCCATTATACATACACTGTACAGCAAGCATACCACCATTATACATACACTGTACAGCAAGCATACCTCCATTATACATACACTGTACAGCAAGCATACATTCATTATACATACACTGTACAGCAAGCATACCACCATTATACATACACTGTACAGCAATCATACATTCATTATACATACACTGTACAGCAAGCATACCACCATTATACATACACTGTACAGCAAGCATACATCCATTATACATACACTGTACAGCAAGCATACATTCATTATACATACACTGTACAGCAAGCATACCACCATTATACATACACTGTACAGCAAGCATACCTCCATTATACATACACTGTCTGTGACTGTACAGCAATCATACATCCAATCCATTATTAATGGATTGGATGTATGATTGCTGTACAGTCACAGTGTATGTATAATGGAGGTATAATTGCTGTACAGTGTATGTATAATGGAGCCTCCAATCCAAAAAAAAAGCCTCCAATCCAAAAAAAAGTTTTAATAAAGTTTTTCATTTTGTTTGTATTGATATTTATGAGTGTAGGTATGTTTATGTATGTGTGCATGCAAGCAGGAGTGTGTGTGTGTGTGTATATATATCACACACACGCGTGCGCTGCGTGAGTTTGTGCTTTAGGGTGCAAACCCTAATGCAATAGGCTGCGCACGCCTATGGTTACGTCACGGCTCCACCCCTCGTGACGTCACGGCCCGCCCCCCGTCAATAGAAGTCTATGGGAGGGGGCGTGGCGGTCATCACGCCCCCTGCCATAGACTTGCATTAAGGGGACGGGCCATGATGTCATGAGGGGCGGGGCCATGATGTCACGCTGCTCCGGCCCCTGTATCGCCCGTCATTACGCACAGAGCGAACTCGCTCAGTGCAGTAATGATGGTGGGGTGCCGCAGCGGCGATCCCAGGGGTCCCCAGCAGCGGGACCGCGGCGATCTAACATCTTATAAGATGCCAGGGGCGGAGTACCCCTTTAAAGGGGTACTCCGGTGGAAAACATTTTTTTTTTTTTAAATCAACTGGTGCCAGAAAGTTAAACAGATTTGTAAATTACGTCTATTACATTTTTTTTGTCCTTCCAGCACTTATTAGCAGCTGTAAGCTGCAGATGAAATTCTTTTCTTTTTTAATTTCTTTTTTGTCTTGTCCACAGTGCTCTCTGCTGACACCTGATGCTGTATCAGGAACTGTCCCAAACAGGAGAAAATCCCCATTGCAAACCTATGCTGCTCTGGACAGTTCCTGACATGGACAGAGGTGTCAGCAGAGAGCAATGTGGACAAGACAAAAAAAACAAATTCAAAAAGAAAAGAATTTCCTCTGTAGCATACAGCTGCTAATAAGTACTGGAAGGACAAATATTTTTTAATTTAGTTAATTTACAAATCTGATTAACTTTCTGGCGCCAGTTGATTTAAAAAAAAATGTTTTCCCCCGGAGTACCCCTTTAAGAGCATTGGTCTCCAAACTGTGCACCTCCAGATGTGGCAAAACTACAACTCCCAGCATGCCTGGATAGCCGTTGGAATCTCTGAGCGGAACACAGGATAGGAATTACGCACACAGAGATTCCGTAGTGTGACCACACCCTAACAGCCCCCAATGGGGACTTTAAAAAAAAAAAATTATAAAAATTTTACACAGAAACACACACACTTTTTTCCCATTTTTCTAATAAAAAAAAAAAAATAATAATAATTAGGATCGCCATGTGCGAAATTGTCAGAACTATTAAAATAACATTTATAATTCCGCCAAAGTAAAAAAAAAAACAAAAAAAAACATATAGTGCATTTTTATTATGGTGCATCAAAATCTACCATAAAGTACCATCAAAGCAAACATTGTATCAATAAAAACTACAGATCATGACGAAAATAATGAGCCCTCACACATCCCCAAATATTGAACATTTTAGAAGTTATAGTGGTCAGAAGAGGACAATTTTAAGCCTATGGTAATTAAGTTCCCTACAAAAAGTTATACATTTATAACTTTATTTTTCTCAAATGCAGTAAAATAAAAATAGAAGAAAAGATGATAAAAATAAAATAAAGATAAAATTTCATTTTTACCATGAAGTGCACTTCTTAAAAAACGAAACTCCCAAAAATTTGCAAAATTTTGCTGATTTGTTTTTTTTTATTTCATTTATTTTTTTTGTAAAATAAGTGACGTCATTGCAAAGTACAATATGTGGCGCAAAAAACAAACCTTTATATGGGTCTGTAGTGTTATGGCTACTAAAAGGTGTGGAGGAAAATACAAAACCACAAAACAATTAAAAATTGTTACGTCCTTAAAGGGGTACTCTGGTGAATTTTTTTTTTTTTAATCAATTAGTGGCAGAAAGTTGAACAGATTTGTAAATCACTTCTATTTAATATTTTTAATGCTTCCAGTACTTATCAACTGCTGTATGCTCCACAGGAAGTTGTGTAGTTCTTTTCTGTCTGACCACAGTGCTCTCTGCTGACACCTCTGTCTGTGTCAGGAACTGTCCAGAGCAGGAGAGGTTTGCTATGGGAATTTGCTCCTTCTCTGGACAGTTTCTGACATGGACAGAGGTGTCAGCAGAGAGCACTGTGGTCAGACTGGAAAAAACTACACAACTTCCTCTGAAGCATACAGCAGCTAAGTACAGGAAGGATTAAGATTTTTTAATAGAAGTAATTTACGAATCTGTTTAACTTTCTGGCACCAGTGGATTTAAAAAAAAATTTTTTTAAATTAAAATCTTTCCTCCGGAGTACCCCTTTAGGGGTTAGAGATAAAAAAAAAAAAAATCCATTATACATATGCTGAGAATATCAGCCTTTTACGATGAGTTTTTCTACTAGCCGGCAGCACATTGGTGGAGAATGGCGCGGCCGGCTGAGAGATCGTAACCGCACTAATTCCAGATGTGAGAATTAATTCACTAGTTAAATGTGTGAAAGGATTAGCAGGTTCCCCACATCGGGGCCATGGGGCTTCCACTGTAAAGTGCAGGTAAATAGGGAAACTTAAGGCCGCGTTCATACGGCAGAATTCCATGTGAATTTATTGCCCATTAACTTTAATGGGATTCTGCATGCGGAATTCTGCTGCTGAAATTCTGTGGTCCAAAAAAATATAAGTCTGGTCTAATATTTTTCCGAACTTCGGCTGCAGAACCCCATTGAAATCAATGGGGCTGACTTTCTGCTTACTCAGGTCTCTGGATTTCCCAGGTTGCAGTGCATCAAGATGGGACATCACGAGTAAGGTGATCAGAGGAAGCCTGTCCTGCTTTAAAGGGGTACTCCGGCGCTTAAACATCTTATCCCCTATCCAAAAGATAGGGGATAAGATGCCTGATCGTGGGGGTCCTGCCGCTGGGGACCCCCGTGATCTTGCACGCCGCACCCGTCATGTTCCGAGTCCAAATGCTGTACCTGTTACTGCATTCCGCGCACACAATTTCTACAGCACAAAATTGTGAGGAATGATGTCGATTTGCTGCGGATTTGAGGGGCGAATATGTTTATGTTTAATAATAAACCCCATTACATAAAGGGGTATTTCGGTGGAAAACTTTTTTATTTATTTATTTTTTTTTAAATGAACTGGTGCCAGAAAGTTAAACAGATTTGTAAATGACGTCTATTAAAAAATCTTTACCCTTCCAGTACTTTTTAGCAGCTGTATGCTACAGAGGAAATTCTGTTTTTTCAATTTCCTTTTTGTCTTGTCCACAGTGCTCTCTGCTGACACCTGATGCCCGTATCAGGAACTGTCCAGAACAGGAGAAAATTTCCATAGCAAACCTATGCTGCTCTGGACAGTTCCTGATACGGACCGAGGTGTCAGCAGAGAGCACTGTGGACAAGTCAAAAAAAGAAATTAAAAAAGAACAGAATTTCCTCAGAATTTCTGCATGCGAATCCCGGCCCGTCACTCACCTTGTCCCGCTCCTGCAGCTCTCTCACTCTCACAGCTCCGGCACGCGCGTCCCCTTCCCTTAGGGCGCGCTCGCGGCGGAGCTTGGAAATTTAAAGGGCCCATAATTAGTAAAAGCACCTGACAGCACATTATAAGTTGTTGCACCTCCCACACCCCCCTGCCAGATCTTCAGTGCCTATTGCCTGAGATTAAGTGTTCCCTATTGCCTGTTTTGCCGTACCCTTGTATCCAGACCTTCCGCTACGTTTTTTGACCACGAACCTTTGCCGCCTGCCTTGACCTTCTGCTACATTAACTAAGCTACGGCCTCCTCCTTCGATACCTCGCCTTGTCCAGTTACCTGTGGGGTCGAGCCGTGTTGGGGGGTAGCGACCTGGGTGTCGCCTGCCGCAGCAAGCCCATCCTGCCTTGCGGCGGGCTCTGGTGAAGACCAGCGGCACCTTAGACTCCGCTCCCCGATATGGTCCGAGTCATCAGCCACACAGGTTAGAAGATCCACATCCAGTCCCGTTACAATATTTACATAGGAGATGAAACTTCTGTCATGGTCTGAGTCCAAATTCCCTGTAGATATTATTTCAAATGTATTTTTCGCCTGAAGCCACCTCTAGGGGGAGCTCACTGCATACAGATATATGTCCCATTGAACTAAATAATAAAGCATTTACCTTTAAAGGGGTTATCCAGGAAAAAACTTTTTCTTATATATCAACTGGCTCCAGAAAGTTAAACAGATTTGTAAATTACTTCTATAAAAAAAAAAAATCTTAATCCTTTCCGTACTTATGAGCTTCTGAAGTTAAGGTTGTTCTTTTCTGTCTAAATCCTCTCTGATGACACCTGTCTCGGGAAACGCCCAGTTTAGAAGAAAATCCCCATAGCAAACCTCTTCTAAACTGGGCGTTTCCCGAGACACGTCATCAGGGAGCACTTAGACAGAAAAGAACAACCTTAACTTCAGAAGCTCATAAGTACTGAAAGATTTTTTAATAGAAGTAATTTACAAATCTGTTTAACTTTCTGGAGCCAGTTGATTTATATATATATATATATATATATATATATATATATATAAGTTTTTTCTGGAATACCCCTTTAAGGTTAAGCGAAGAATAGTGGCGCGTGTGTAAATTTTGCCTGGCTGGGGTCCGACTTCTACATTCCCCACAATCTATGCAAGTGTCCCCCAATCAGTGGGCCTCCAGCTGTTGCAAAACTACAACTCCCAGCATGCCCAGACAGCCTTCGGCATGCTGGGAGTTGTAGTTTTGTAACAGCTGGAGGCACCCTGGTTGGGAAGCACTGGTCTTTGCACATCTCGGTCAGTCCTCCACATGGCGGGGACGTGAGACCATTATTGATCATGCGATTATCTATGGATTACCTGTCATCTGACCCCCAGGTCACATTATTAGACTCGCTTGGGTCTACATGAAGATTTTTTTGGCCCGGGCCGGGGAGCCTGGAATGAAATACACAGCAGATCTGCGCGGAGGACAGATTAATAACAGCCCCGCATACGAGGTTTGGACGCTTTCCTGCTGGCGTGTCTGCACTGTGCGCCTGGACTCCTATTTATTATCATTGTCAATAGTCAAAACCAGTTATCCATCTGAGTGCACTTAAAGGAACAATCCCATCCGTGTCAGAGAAGAGAGAGACGTGTGGGGGGTCTGAGCGCAGGACTGGACGTCATCACTGGGGGGGGGGGGGGACACACACACCATACAAATAGGCCTGGTCCATGATGACGCATGATGTGATAATATCCAGTATACAGTAAAATTATTAATCTCGTATCTATCTCGTATCTATCTATCTATCTCATATCTATCTCATATCTATCTATCTCATATCTATCTATCTCATATCTATCTCGTATCTATCTATCTCACATCTATCTATCTATCTCATATCTATCTATCTCATATCTATCTATCTCATATCTATCTATCTCACATCTATCTATCTATTTCATATTTATTTATCTCATATCTATCTATCTTTTTATCTATCTCATATCTATCTCACATCTATCTATCTATCTCATATCTATCTATCTATCTCACATCTATCTATCTCATATCTATCAATCTGTCTCATATCTATCTATCTATCTCACATCTATCTATCTATCTCATATCTATCTATCTCATATCTATCTATTTATCTCATATCTATCTATCTCATGTCTATCTATCTCATATCTATCTATCTCATATCTATCTATCTCAAATCTATCTATCTAATATCTATCTCATATCTATCTATCTAATATCTATCTCATATCTATCTATCTATGTAATATCTATCTCTATCTATCTATCTCTATCTATATAGCTATCTATCTCATATCTATCTATCTCATATATATCTATCTATTTCATATCTATCTATCTCTATCTCATATCTATTTATCTATCTCACATCTATCTATCTCATATCTATCTATCTATCTCATATCTATCTATCTCATATCTATCTATTTCATATCTATCTCATATCTATCTATCTATCTCATATCTATCTCATATCTATCTCACATCTATCTATCTCATATCTATCCATCTCATATATATCTATCTATCTCATATCTATCTATCTATCTCCTATCT
This sequence comes from Hyla sarda, assembly GCF_029499605.1. NCBI lineage: Eukaryota > Metazoa > Chordata > Amphibia > Anura > Hylidae > Hyla > Hyla sarda. Next base: position 219,810,111 of record NC_079194.1, on the reverse strand, counting down.
ATCTATCTCATATCTATCTATCTCATATCTATCTATCTCATATATCTATCTATCTCATATATCTATCTATCTCATATCTATCTATCTATCTATCTATCTATCTCATATATATCTCATATATATCTATCTCATATCTATCTATCTATCTATCTATCTCATATGTATCTATCTCATATGTATCTATCTCATATCTATCTATCTATCTATCTCATATCTATCTATCTCATATCTATCTATCTATCTCATATGTATCTATCTCATGTCTATCTATCTCATATCTATCTCATATCTATCTATCTATCTATCTATCTCATATCTCTCTCTCATATCTATCTATCTCATATATATCTATCTATTTCATATCTATCTATCTCTATCTCATATCTATTTATCTATCTCACATCTATCTATCTCATATCTATCTATCTATTTCATATCTATCTATCTATTTATCTCATATCTATCTCATATCTATCTATCTCACATCTATCTATCTCATATCTATCCATCTCATATATATCTATCTATCTCATATCTATCTATCTATCTCCTATCTATCTATCTCATATCTATCTATCTCATATCTATCTATCTCATATCTATCTATCTATCTCATATCTATCTATCTATCTCATATCTATCTCTCTCTCTCTCTCATATCTATCTATCTATCTATCTATCTATCTCATATCTATCTATCTCATATCTATCTATCTCATATCTATCTATCTCATATCTATCTATCTCATATCTATCTATCTATCTATCTATCTCATATCTATCTATCTCTCTCTCTCTCATATCTATCTATCTCTCTCTCATATCTATCTATCTATCTATCTCATATCTATCTATCTCATATCTATCTATCTATCTCATATCTATCTATCTATCTATCTCATATCTATCTATCTATCTCATATCTATCTATCTCCTATCTATCTATCTCATATCTATCTATTTATCTATCTATCTCATATCTATCTCATATCTATCTATCTCATATCTATCTATCTATCTATCTCATATCTATCTCTCTCTCTCTCTCATATCTATCTATCTCATATCTATCTATCTATCTATCTCATATCTATCTATCTCATATCTATCCATCTCATATATATCTATCTATCTCATATCTATCTATCTCATATCTATCTATCTATCTATCTATCTCATATCTATCTATCTCATATCTATCTATCTATCTCACATCTATCTATCTATCTCATATCTATCTATCTCATATCTATCTATTTATCTCATATCTATCTATCTATCTCATATCTATCTATCTCATATCTATCTATCTCATATCTATCTATCTCATATCTATCTATCTCATATCTATCTATCTATCTATCTCATATCTATCTATCTCATATCTATCTATCTATCTATCTATCTCATATCTATCTATCTCATATCTATCTATCTCATATCTATCTATCTCATATCTATCTATCTATCTATCTCATATCTATCTATCTCATATCTATCTATCTCATATCTATCTATCTATTCATCCTTTATTTTTAGAGGTTCTTCTTACAGCAGGGGAGGTCTGGACCAAATCCTTTCTTTCTGTTGAGTATTGATGCAGACATTTCCTGGGCAGAACAACAATAAAGCATTTTCTTTCCATTCTTGATCTAGAAGATTCTCACGCAGTGCCAGTTTGGCTTCAGTGTTATTATTAATATTATTTTTATCTGATTTATTTTTTATTTTTTTTATCTATTTGACATCTTTGAACACCAAAATTTTTTAAAATGTAAGAAAAAGTTAAGGTTTTCTTTATTTGTAAATGACATCAGAAGCTTTATCACATTTGTTTCACAAGTTAATAAACATAGTTGGTATTTTACCCTATAAAGTAGTGCAGGTTTTTACTATATAGGAGGCAGGTGCAGGGATCACATCCTGGGAAAAAAGTGCAGGAACTCACCCAAGATTTCCACTCAAGGACTGGTCCTGCCGGACATCTACTATTTGTAGAAAACAAAAAACTTTTCTTCAATGTTTTCCAAACAGTGTGCCTCCAGCTGTTGCAAAACTACAACTTGCAGCATGCCCAAACAGCCAAAGGCTGTCCGGGCATGCTGGGAGTTGTAGTTTTGCAACAGCTGGAGGCACACTGTTTGGATAACACTGCTTGTATTAATGTAGAATAAAAAGCCTCTGCCACTTTTTTTTATTTTTATTCAGTTTCTTACCATGTTCAATATCTCTTCTTGCAGACAGTGAATGGAAACCTTCTTAATAATCTTCGGAATCTATCGGCCTCTACAGGCGTGATCCTTTTCACAGCAGGTAGGACAGTGTTTCCCAGGCAGGGTGTCTCCAGCTGTTGCAAAACTACAGCCGTTGGCTGTCGGGGCATGCTGGGAGTTGTAGTTTTGCAACAACTGGAGGCACCCTGGTTGGGAAACACTGACTTATACAATGGCGTCTGCCTGATATGTCTTTGTTTTACAGCAGTTTTCTGTATGTCTCTATCAACCATTGATCTTGTATTTTTTTTTTTATCACAATTTTGTGTCTGATAAATGGAATTTACTGTATAACACTTTTGTTTTTGTTTTGTCTTTTTTTTGTTTTTCTTCTATCTCCAGATATGTGCAGAGAATGAAGCAATATGAGCGAGAACATCATCTGGCAGAAAGAGCGAAGCGCAGGCTGGAGGTGGAGGCGGCGTGACGTCCTTTACCCTTTATTGTAAATTCTTTAAAATAAAGATGTCTGTCGGTGACATGATACATTCATCCTGCATTAAAGGGGTACTCCGATGGAAAACATTAAAAAAAAAATTTTTTAAATCAACCGGTGCCAGAAAGTTTAACAGATTTGCAAATGACTTCTATTAAAAAATCTTAATCCTTCCAGTACTTATTAGCTGCTGAATGCTACAGAGGAAATTGTTTTCTTTTTGGAACACAGAGCTCTCTGCTGACATCATGACCACAGTGCTCTCTGCTGACCTCTGCTGTCCATTTTAGAAACTGTCCAGAGCAGCATATGTTTTCTATGGGGATTTTCTCCTACTCTTGACAGTTCTTAAAATGGACAGAGATGTCAGCAGAGAGCACTGTGGTCATGATGTCAGCAGAGAGCTCTGTGTTCCAAAAAGAAAACAATTTCCTCTGTAGCTAATAAGTACTGGAAGGATTAAGATTTTTTTAATAGAAGCAATTTACAAACCTGTTTAACTTTCTGGCACCAGTTGATTTAAAAAAAAAAAAAAAGTTTTCCACCGGAGTACCCCTTTAAATGTGAATCCTATGGAGTCTGTGGTGTAGCTGCTCTGTGTCTGCGTCGGCGGACATCGTGCTGCAGTCAGGGCCTGTGATACTGAATCAGAGACAGGGAATTTGTTTTCTTAATTTGGGGAGGGTGGGAAAAAAACATTTCAAATCAACTGGTGGCAGAAACTAATTTACTTAAAAATCCTTACCCTTCCAGCTGCTGTATGCTCCACGGGAAGTTGTGTTGTTCTTTCCAGTCTGACACAGTGCTCTCTGCTGCCACCTCTGTCCGTGTCAGGAACTATCCAGAGCAGGAGCAAATCCCCATAGCGCACCTTTCCAATGACTTCCTCAGGGGACCACAAACACTACCATCACATAGGGGGAGATTTATCAAAACCTGTGCAGAGTAGAAGTTGCCCAGTTGCCCATAGCAACCAATCAGATGGCTTCTTTCATTTTCAAAAGGGCCTGTGGAAAATGAAAGAAGCGATCTGATTGGTTGCTATGGGCAACTAGGCAACTTTTCCTTTGCACAGGTTTTGATAAATCTCCCCCTACATAGTGACTAGATTATATTACCATACTGATACCGAATAGGTACTGCTATACACAGTCATCACGCCCCCTCCCATAGACTTGCATTGAGGGGGCGGGACGTGACATCACACGGGGGCAGAGTCATGACGTCACGATCTTCCGTATCCGTGGTCGGGAGCCAGAACCTCCAGCGCTGCCGGAAGCAGATACAGGTGGGTGCTGCAGGCTATATTGCGGGGGACCCCAGCGATCAGACATCTTATCCTCTACCCTTTGGATAGGGGATAAGATGTCTAGGGGTGGAGTACCCCTTTAAGCCTTGGGAAACCACACCCCCTTTCCTCTTAGACCCTCCCACTTCTCAAACTGTGACCTCAGTGGTTGGTAAGGTTGTAAATTTTCACTTAAGACAAACCTTGGGCAAATAGATGTGACTTTTCTATGCCATTCTATTGTCCCCTGAGTATTAATGAAATGAAACATTAACATGAGGTAAAAACATATAAAAATATGTTTATTATAAATATCTCAGCATATTAAATGTTATGATGTCCGAGCACAGCGGAGGGGCTGGAAGGGGCTGGATCAGAGGTGGCGGCGGCTGCGGATCTTCTAGACTGAGGTCTCCTCATCGGATGAGTCTTTAGGAGTCTCAGATGTTATAGATGTTATTGGGGAACTGCAGAGAAATGAATTAAGAAATAAATATTTAGTCTTTGAGCAATTGTAGAAGAGAAGAGGAGATGATTGCTGGAAAGTTCTTACCTCTAGTGAGTCCCCAATAGATGGTATTGATGTTATTGATGGTAAAGATGTTATTGATGGTAAAGATGTTATTGATGGTAAAGATGTTATTGATGGTAAAGATGTTATTGATGGTAAAGATGTTATTGATGGTAAAGATGTTATTGATGTTCTAGATGTTCTTGATGTTGATGTTCTTGATGTTGATGTTCTTGATGTTGATGTTCTTGATGTTCTCCTCCTACTTCCTTCTCTTCCAAATCCAGTCCGGGGCATTGATGTCTTCCATGATGCAGGCCCCGTCTGGATCGTAAGAGAATTTCTTCCTTTGCTCCACATCAGTCATGGAGACGTCATCAGGGAATTGTCTCCCCTCGGTCTCCATGTCCTCCGGCGCTGATGTTATGGCGGGGGCAGATGTTGATGCCACAGCCCGCTTTGATGGTATAGCCGGGAATGATGATGGAGCCCCATCCCGCTTCGATGGAATAGCCGGGGAAGATGTTGATGCCATAGCGCGCTTAGATGGAATAGCTGGCGCTGTATCTGCTCCCTTTGCACGGGTGTCAGGGGTCACCTGACTAAATCGCCTTTTCCGCCCAATAGCCATCACAGCAGTGATAACAAACCCAAAGCCCTCCAAAGCCCAAGCCAGCAAAGACTGACACAGTCTACAGGGCCTGAGCCCTTTCTATAGGCCCCAATAGGTTCTATGAGATCACATGTGTGACGTCACGAGCAGTGACCAAACCACACACAGATAAGGAGATCATCAGCAACATGTATCTGCTCTGGGCTTAGATTATACATCTGGACATTATGGGATGTTTTTATTTTCTATTTTTTTTAACCCCGTAAGGACGCAGGTATTTTATTTGTGGGGCAAAACGGAGAAAAAAAAACAGCACCATTTTGTAACTTTTGCGTGCTTCTGTTTCTACGTAGGGCACATTTCAGTAAAAATCACACTTAATTTTTATTCTGTAGATCCATATGATTAAAACCAAATTATACAGGTTTTGTTTTATTTTAAAATTATAATTTATAATTATATAATATATATATATAATCATATAATTAATAATTATAATTTTGTACGAAAATTTGTATGTTTAAAATTGTCCTCTTCTGACCCCTATAACTTTTTTAATTTTCCATATACGGGGATGTATGAGGGTCTTTTTTTGGCTCTGTGACCTGTAGTATTTATTGGTACCATTTTTGTTTTGATGCGACTTTTTGATTGCTTTTTTATAAAAAAAATTATGGTATACAAAGTGACGTATACACCAGTGACCATGCAGTTTAATTAACATTATATTTTTAATTTTCAGACATTTACGCACGCGGCGACACCACATATGTTTATGTTTATTTTTGTTTACATTCTTTTTTTGCAACAGCTGGAGGCGCCCTGGTTTGGAAACACTGCATTATGTCCTTCTCACTGTAGAAATGTGCATTTTTCTTCCTCTTTCTCTGATCCATAACATTTTTATTTTCCATCTATGGAGATGTATAAGGACGTATTGTTGTACTTTTATAGGTGCCCTTCATTTTAACATAAAATGGTTCATGCACCCAGAAAAAAAAAACGTATATATGGGGGGGAGAGAAAGCAATTGCGTGCACAGAGTTCACCATAAAAATAACATGATTACAGCTAACCAAATTTATAGGGATACTAGTTGAAAAATAAAAAATAAAAACTTTTTTTGTTAATTTTTTTTGGTTTTCTATACAATAACAAAGAAAGAGTGTACATTTATGAGTAACACAATTACAAAAATTGACAATTAATAAGACAATCATAGCATTTATACCATCATAGAGCAGCAGAGCATCAATAACACTGATCAATGCTAAGCCAAAGCCTAACATTGAGCAGTGTATGCAAGTGTAAGATTGCATGGTATAGCCCCCTATGGGGACTAAAAAAAGTAAAAAGTGTAAAAAACTTAAATAATTTTTTTTTTAACTGTTAATAAGTGTGAATAAGCGCCTCCTCCAATAAAAGTTTGAATCACCACCTATTTCCCTTTAAAAAAAAATAAAAATAAAGTACATTTCATAAAAAATAAACATGTGGTATCGCCGCGTGCGTAAATGTCCTAACTATTAAAATATCAGGTTACTTAACCCCTTAAGGACACATGACGTACTGGAACGTCATGTGTCCACTCCCGATCTATAACGCGGGGCCACGGCGTGGCCCCGCGTCATAGCGGGTCGGGCCCGGCCTCTAACAACGGCCGGGACCCGTGGCTAATAGCGCGCGGCATTGATCGCTGTGCCGCGCGCTATTAACCCTTTAGACGCGGCGTTCAAAGTTGAACGCCGCGTCTAAAGTGAAACCGAAAGCATCCCGGCTAGCTCAGTGGGCTGTTCGGGATAGCCGCGGTGAAATCGCGGCATCCCGAACAGCTGACAGGACAGCGGGAGGGCCCCTACCTGCCTCCTCGCTGTCCAATCGCCGAATGACTGCTCAGTGCCTGAGATCCAGGCATGAGCAGTCATCCGGCAGAATCGTTGATCACTGGTTTCTTATGAGAAACCAGTGATCAACATAGAAGATCAGTGTGTGCAGTGTTATAGGTCCCTATGGGACCTATAACACTGCAAAAAAAAAGTGAAAAAAAAAAGTGAATAAAGATCATTTAACTCCTCCCCTATTAAAAGTTTGAATCACCCCCCTTTTCCAATAAAAAAAAAAACACAGTGTAAATAAAAATAAAAATAAACATATGTGGTATCACCGCGTGCGGAAATGTCCGAATTATAAAAATATATCATTAATTAAACCGCTCGGTCAATGGCGTGCGCGCAAAAAAATTCCAAAGTCCAAAATAGTGCATTTTTGGTCACTTTTTATATCATTTAAAAATGAATAAAAAGTGATCAATAAGTCCTATCAATGCAAAAATGGTACCGTTAAAAACTTCAGATCACGGCGCAAAAAATGAGCCCTCATACCGCCCCATACACTGAAAAATAAAAAAGTTCTAGGGGTCAGAAGATGACAATTTTAAACGTATTAATTTTCCTGCATGTAGTTATGATTTTTTCCAGAAGTCCGACAAAATCAAACCTATATAAGTAGGGTATCATTTTAATCGTATGGACCTACAGAATACATATCAGGTGTCATTTTTACCGAAAAATGTACTACGTAGAAACGGAAGCCCCCAAAAGTTACAAAACAGCATTTTTTTTTTCAATTTTGTCGCACAATGATTTTTTTTCCCGCTTCACCATAGATTTTTGGGCAAAATGACTGACGTCATTACAAAGTAGAATTGGTGGCGCAAAAAATAAGCCATCATATGGATTTTTAGGTGTAAATTTGAAAGAGTTATGATTTTTTAAAGGCAAGGAGCAAAAAACGAAAATGCAAAAACGGAAAAACCTCCGGTCCTTAAGGGGTTAAACTGCATAGTCAATGGTGTAAATGAAAAAAAAATACCAAAGTCCAAAATTGCTTATTTTTGGTCACTTTGTAAATCATAAAAAATGTATTCAAAAATTGATCAAAAAGTCCTATCGAAACAAAAATGGTATCGATAAGAACTACAGATCACGGTGCAAAAAATGAGCCCTTACATAGCCATGTCTGTGGCAAAATAAAAAAGTTATAGGGGTCAGCAGATGACAATTTTAAACATACTAATTTTGGTGCATGTAGTTAGGATTTTTTTTTTTTTAAGTAGTAAAATATAATAAAACTTACATACATTGGGTATCCCTGTAACCATATGGACCTACAGAATAAAGATATGGTGTCATTTTTACCAAAAAGTGCACTGCGTAGAAACTTATGCCCTATAAATGTACAAAATGGTGTTTGTTTTTTCGATTTCACCCCAAAAATGTTCGCCATAGATTTTGTGGTAAAATTATTGATGTCATTATAAAATACAATTGTTCACGCAAAAAAACACAAAGCCGTTATATGGGTCTGTAGGTGGAAAATTTAAAGGTTATGAATTTTAGAAGGGGAGGAGGAAAAAACGAAAGTGCAAAAACTAAAATGGGTTTGGTTCTTTAGGGGTTAAAATTACGAACATGTATGTTTTTATTATGTGTAATATTGAGGTTGTCAAGGTTGGCTGCTGGTTAGGCCTTAAAATGTGAGTGACTGCTGCTATATACTGCTGAGTATCGACACAAGAAATAAATGCCAGACAAAATGTTGGTATATATCTCCTTCTCAGCATACTGGTTAAGGAGCTGTCCCAAGGAATTCTGTTTATTATATGGAAGTACCATGGTTTTTAAATTTGACTAAAAGGGGAGGTTAGTTATCACTTCAAAATCATCATGTTATATTTTGATTGTTTATTTGAGTATTGCGTCTGTATATATTAGCATATTAAGCATTCATTTCTTTCTTAGCCATAGGTCACTTATGTTGCCATCTCCCTATTTTACCAGAAAATTCCGGATGTATCTGTCCTTCTGCACAGTCTATATTTCTTCAAATGTTTTGTCTCTAACTTCAAACTTCTTTATCTTGCATCTTTTGGCCTCGTTCCAAGGTTTTCATTTTAGTTGCATGCAAATAGCAAGCTGATATGTCTCATAAGGAAAATAATGGTTTTTCTGCAGCATATATATCTATTTTTAATATATAAATATATATATATATATATATATATATATATTGATCAGTAATCAATATCATAAGGGCAATCCTTATCAATGTCACTAACCTTTTTTTTAATTTTTTTAGGTGGTGTATATTTACCTCAGCGCTGCACTACTACCTTCACAGAACAGACTCATTTCCCTGATGGGAGTAGTAGTACAGGGGCTGAGGAACTGATGGCACTGTGTCTCATGCCTGAGACCGCTGCCATCCTAACTTAGAAGCCAGGGAAGCGGGCGGCTTCTAAGTTACGATGGCAGCAGGTCTCAGGGGTGACACCCAGTGCCATCGGTTCCTCCGCCCCTGTACTACTACTCCCAACATGGACCAGAGTCTTTTCTATGATGGGAGAGTGCAGCGCTGAGGGAAATATATACCACCTAAAAAAAGGAAATAAAAAAACATACATTACACATAATAAATGAATACATTATACTTAATAAATTCATACATAATATTGTCTGTGGCTCTCAATTCCCTTCCCCCGCTCCCAATAATTGCATCTGCTTTAAAAAAAATATAAAATTGTTTAAAAACAGATAAAAATTGTTCCCTACAAATTCAGTCATCCCTACTGCATCATTCCCTTTGTTTGTTTGTTTTTTTGTTTATTTTAATGGTTCCGTACTAAATTCAGTTTAAAAAAAAGCTATGTCCATCCCTTTTTTTCCGATCGCTAAAGTCCAAAAAAAGAATTAACAATGCCTGCAAAAACACCAATGTTAACATCCACAAGGCTTTTTTTTTTATGGCACTTTTTCTCTCCCGTAGACTTCTATGGCAGAGAAACGCCACAATTTTCCCAACAAGTTTCAACATGAGGTTGTTTTTGAAAAAATGAGGCCACTGAGCCCAAAAAAGCAGATAAGCAGCCAAAGTAAAAAAAAAAAAAAAAAAAAAAAAAAAAAAATGGCAAGTAGATATGGCATTCTGCAGTTCCCTATTGATATGCAGCTAACATCTGGACACAGTGTTTTTCCATAAAAAAAAAAAAAAAAACACTTTTTTTTGGGGTGTTTTTGAAAAAAGATCTCAGTGGGAACCTGGCCTAAATGCGTCTGAGGTCATACTATTGCTGTGCTTGAAACACTTTCAATGTATGACCCGAAATACACATACTGCATATGATCCATTGACCATGGCGTGAATTCATGAATAGGACAGAAGGGGAAGTCATAAAAATACATGTAAGTTGGTTTTGCTAATATTTGGGTGACACACCTGCACACTGCAGCCCACACACTAGCATGTGGTGACAGACGTTTTGGAATACTCTGTTCTAAAACTTCCATTTTTCTTTCTATAGGGCAGTGGGCGTCTCATTTTTTGCATCATGACCTGTAGATTTACTTTGAACTATTTGGGGGTAAATGGGAATTTTTGACAGCCCTTTTAAAATTGTCTAAGTTGCAAAAAAAAGGGGTTTAGCCAAGGGGGCGGCAAATTGAGGATCTGCCTAGGGTGGTAAAGATCCTTGCACCAGCCCATGGTATGGACCACCTACAACAATGGTGGGTTCCTTCCTCTAGTGAGATATACATGACTGGCTGCTGCCTGCTAGTCAAGTGCTGCTTGTGAGGATTCATACCAGGCCATTAAAGTGCCCACTACATGCAGTATACGGGGTAAGTTGCTTTTTATGTGAGGTACATGGAGTTAATAATTTAGTAATGGTACTGTGAGAGTCCGGTGAGCCAGAAGCAGTATGTAAGTCTGTAAATAAAAAAATATACATGTTCATGTTCATTCCCCCCCATGAGCTGTTATATGACATTATCCTGTAGAGACCGGTGCGCCCTCATACATGGGCGTGGGAACCAGGGGGGGGACACATCCCCCCAGAAAATCATGCAGGGGGACAGATCATGGGGAATCCCCCCAGTTCTGCCTGCAGACTTTGCTGTATTATATAATCCCTGGGTTAATTTCACCCAGGGAGGCATCCGTAGTCCACTCCCCACCGGAGCCTCTTTGAACTGCGTGCACACTGCGTGCACGTCACTCATCAGCGCCTGCACTCTGGAGAAGAAAGAAAGCCCCCGTAGTGTACAGTATGGGAGAGGAGGGGGCACATGAGAGGGGGGGTAGGAAGCGGCAGAATAGGGGTTAATAATTTGGAGTTAGAGAAATTGGAGGTAGGGGGTTAAAAGATAGGAGGAGCGAGGTCGGCACAGGAAGAAGATGAACAGGAAGGGGAGGAGCCATTCGGCAAGAAGAAATCGTGTCCCGCGCGCCCTCCCTGAGGTAGCGCTCTCTGGGCGGTGGTGGGGATTTTGTGTGCTTGGGGGATTCTTTTGTCACAGCGGCGTGAGCTGCAGGGGGATTTGGAGGCATGCTGGAACGATGGTGGAGGCCCGGGGGGGGGGGGGGGGGGGGAGCTTGGTTGGTAGCCAGCTACTTATGGGGGTCCCTAGCAGAAGGGATAGAGTGGTCTCCGAAAGGTGGTGCCCTTGGGTCAGGTGATGGTCGACCAAGGGCAAATTAGGAGAGAGTGCCTGGAAGAGAAGGTGCCTTCAGGTCCCCTCCAGCCTGTTGCTAGCAGGGAGAAGGGTCAGTTGCAATTGTGAAGGTTATTTATATTGGTATGGGGGGGGGTATATTATCCCTGATTAATGTGTTATATTTTGGTTATTTATTCTGTTAAATTATTTATGAAGAGAGAGTCAAAAGATGTTATATATTTCTTACTTGTTTGATAATAAAATTGTTGGTCCGCTGTGGCCATTGCACCATGCAAAATGAGTCTGTGTTTATTGGGGGTGGTAATAGAAGTGGGGGACGGGTGCAAGGGTAGCGTACCTCTACTCTCCCCTAGTCATGTGAGGGGTGGACTCACTTATGGGATATACTGTATATAATGTGAGGGGTGGACTCACTTATGGGATATACTGTATATAATGTGAGGGGTGGACTCACTTATGGGATATACTGTATATAATGTGAGGGGTGGAGTCACTTATGGGATATGCTGTATATAATGTGAGGGGTGGAGTCATTTATGGGAGATCCTGTATATATAATGTGAGGGGTGGAGTCACTTATGGGAGATACTGTATATATAATGTGAGGGGTGGACTCACTTATGGGATATACTGTATATATAATGTGAGGGGTGGACTCACTTATGGGATATACTGTATATCATAGGCGTGCGCAGCCTATTGCATTAGGGTGTGCACCCTAAAGCACAAACTCACGCAGCGCACGCGTGTGTGATATATATACACACACACACAAACTCTTGCTTGCATGCACACATACATAAACATACCTACACTCATAAATATCAATACAAACAAAATGAAAAACTTTATTAAAACTTTTTTTGGGATTGGAGGCTTTTTTTTGGATTGGAGGCTCCATTATACATACACTGTACAGCAATCATACGTCCATTATACATACACTGTGACTGTACAGCAATCATACATCCAATCCATTAATAATGGATTGGATGTATGATTGCTGTACAGTCACAGACAGTGTATGTATAATGGAGGTATGCTTGCTGTACAGTGTATGTATAATGGTGGTATGCTTGCTGTACAGTGTATGTATAATGAATGTATGCTTGCTGTACAGTGTATGTATAATGGATGTATGCTTGCTGTACAGTGTATGTATAATGGTGGTATGCTTGCTGTACAGTGTATGTATAATGAATGTATGATTGCTGTACAGTGTATGTATAATGGTGGTATGCTTGCTGTACAGTGTATGTATAATGAATGTATGATTGCTGTACAGTGTATGTATAATGGATGTATGATTGCTGTACAGTGTATGTATAATGGATGTATGATTGCTGTACAGTGTATGTATAATGGAGGTATGATTGCTGTACAGTGTATGTATAATGGAGGTATGCTTGCTGTACAGTGTATGTATAATGGTGGTATGCTTGCTGTACAGTGTATGTATAATGAATGTATGCTTGCTGTACATTGTATGTATAATGGTGGTATGCTTGCTGTACAGTGTATGTATAATGAATGTATGCTTGCTGTACAGTGTATGTATAATGGATGTATGATTGCTGTACAGTGTATGTATAATGGATGTATGATTGCTGTACAGTGTATGTATAATGGAGGTATGATTGCTGTACAGTGTATGTATAATGGAGGTATGATTGCTGTACAGTGTATGTATAATGGTGGTATGATTGCTGTACAGTGTATGCATAATGGAGGTATGATTGCTGTACAGTGTATGTATAATGAAGGTATGATTGCTGTACAGTGTATGTATAATGGTGGTATGCTTGCTGTACAGTGTATGTATAATGGCGGTATGCTTGCTGTACAGTGTATGTATAATGGCGGTATGATTGCTGTACAGTGTATGTATAATGGTGGTATGCTTGCTGTACAGTGTATAATGGTGGTATGATTGCTGTACAGTGTATGTATAATGGATGTATGATTGCTGTACAGTGTATGTATAATGGTGGTATGCTTGCTGTACAGTGTATGTATAATGGCTGTATGCTTGCTGTACAGTGTATAATGGTGGCATGCTTGCTGTACAGTGTATGTATAATGGAGGTATGATTGCTGTACAGTGTAAGTATAATGGAGGTATGATTGCTGTACAGTGTATGTATAATGGATGTCTGCTTGCTGTACAGTGTATGTATAATGGAGGTATGATTGCTGTACAGTGTATGTATAATGGAGGTATGCTTGCTGTACAGTGTATGTATAATGGATGTATGCTTGCTGTACAGTGTATGTATAATGGAGGTATGCTTGCTGTACAGTGTATGTATAATGGTGGTATGATTGCTGCACAGTGTATGTATAATGGTGGTATGCTTGCTGTACAGTGTATGTATAATGGATGTTTGCTTGCTGTACAGTGTATGTATAATGGCGGTATGCTTGCTGTACAGTGTATGTATAATGGCGGTATGCTTGCTGTACAGTGTATGTATAATGGTGGTATGCTTGCTGTACAGTGTATGTATAATGGATGTATGATTGCTGTACAGTTTAAGTATAATGGATGTCTGCTTGCTGTACAGTGTATGTATAATGGATGTATGATTGCTGTACAGTGTATTTATAATGGTGGTATGCTTGCTGTACAGTGTATGTATAATGGAGGTATGATTGCTGTACAGTGTATGTATAATGGCGGTATGATTGCTGTACAGTGCATGTATAATGGAGGTATGATTGCTGTACAGTGTATGTATAATGGTGGTATGCTTGCTGTACAGTGTATGTATAATGGTGGTATACTTGCTGTACAGTGTATGTATAATGGTGGTATGACTGCTGTACAGTGTATGTATAATGGAGGTATGCTTGCTGTACAATGTATGTATAATGGAGGTATGATTGCTGCACAGTGTATGTATAATGGAGGTATGATTGCTGTACAGTGTATGTATAATGGATGTATGCTTGCTGTACAGTGTATGTATAATGGATATATGATTGCTGTACAATGTATGTATAATGGAGGTATGCTTGCTGTACAGTGTATGTATAATGAAGGTATGATTGCTGTACAGTGTATGTATAATGGTGGTATGCTTGCTGTACAGTGTATGTATAATGGAGGTATGCTTGCTGTACAATGTATGTATAATGGAGGTATGATTGCTGCACAGTGTATCTATAATGGAGGTATGATTGCTGTACAGTGTATGTATAATGGAGGTATGCTTGCTGTACAGTGTAAGTATAATGGATGTATGCTTGCTGTACAGTGTATGTATAATGGAGGTATGATTGCTGTACAGTGTATGTATAATGGAGGTATGATTGCTGTACAGTGTATGTATAATGGTGGTATGCTTGCTGTACAGTGTATGTATAATGGAGGTATGCTTGCTGTACAGTGTATGTATAATGGAGGTATGCTTGCTGTACAGTGTATAATGGAGGTATGATTGCTGTACAGTGTATGTATAATGGCGGTATGCTTGCTGTACAGTGTATGTATAATGGATGTATGCTTGCTGTACAGTGTATGTATAATGGAGGTATGATTGCTGTACAGTGTATGTATAATGGAGGTATGATTGCTGTACAGTGTATGTATAATGGCGGTATGCTTGCTGTACAGTGTATGTATAATGGTGGTATGCTTGCTGTACAGTGTATGTATAATGGTGGTATGCTTGCTGTACAGTGTATGTATAATGGAGGTATGATTGCTGTACAGTGTATGTATAATGGAGGTATGCTTGCTGTACAGTGTATGTATAATGGTGGTATGCTTGCTGTACAGTGTATGTATAATGGATGTATGATTGCTGTACAGTGTATGTATAATGGTGGTATGCTTGCTGTACAGTGTATGTATAATGGCGGTATGCTTGCTGTACAGTGTATGTATAATGGAGGTATGATTGCTTTACAGTGTATGTATAATGAATGTATGATTGCTGTACAGTGTATGTATAATGGAGGTATGATTGTTGTACAGTGTATGTATAATGGAGGTATGATTGCTGTACAGTGTATGTATAATGGTGGTATGCTTGCTGTACAGTGTATGTATAATGGATGTATGATTGTTGTACAGTGTATGTATAATGGAGGTATGATTGCTGTACAGTGTATGTATAATGGAGGTATGATTGTTGTACAGTGTATGTATAATGGAGGTATGATTGCTGTACAGTGTATGTATAATGGTGGTATGCTTGCTGTACAGTGTATGTATAATGGATGTATGATTGCTGTACAGTGTATGTATAATGGAGGTATGATTGCTGTACAGTGTATGTATAATGGATTTATGGTTGCTGTACAGTGTATGTATAATGGATGTATGCTTGCTGTACAGTGTATGTATAATGGAGGTATGATTGCTGTACAGTGTATGTATAATGGAGGTATGCTTGCTGTACAATGTATGTATAATGGAGGTATGATTGCTGTACAGTGTATGTATAATGGAGGTATGATTGCTGTACAGTGTAAGTATAATGAATGTATGATTGCTGTACAGTGTATGTATAATGGAGGTATGATTGCTGTACAGTGTATGTATAATGAATGTATGATTGCTGTACAGTGTATGTATAATGGAGGTATGCTTGCTGTACAGTGTATGTACAATGGAGGTATGATTGCTGTACAGTGTATGTATAATGGGTGTATGATTGCTGTACAGTGTATGTATAATGGAAGTATGATTGCTGTACAGTGTATGTATAATGGTGGTATGCTTGCTGTACAGTGTATGTATAATGGAGGTATGATTGCTGTACAGTGTATGTATAATGGTGGTATGCTTGCTGTACAGTGTATGTATAATGGAGGTATGATTGCTGTACAGTGTATGTATAATGGATGTATGATTGCTGTACAGTGTATGTATAATTGAGGTATGATTGCTGTACAGTGTATGTATAATGGATGTATGATTGCTGTACAGTGTATGTATGATTGCTGTACAGTGTATGTATAATGGAGGTATGATTGCTGTACAGTGTATGTATAATGGAGGTATGATTGCTGTACAGTGTATGTATAATGGATGTATGATTGCTGTACAGTGTATGTATAATGGCGGTATGCTTGCTGTACAGTGTATGTATAATGGCGGTATGATTGCTGTACAGTGTATGTATAATGGATGTATGCTTGCTGTACAGTGTATGTATAATGGCGGTATGCTTGCTGTACAGTGTATGTATAATGGCGGTATGATTGCTGTACAGTGTATGTATAATGGCGGTATGCTTGCTGTACAGTGAATGTATAATGGCGGTATGATTTCTGTACAGTGTATGTATAATGGAGGTATGCTTGCTGTACAGTGTATGTATAATGGTGGTATGATTGCTGCACAGTGTATGTATAATGGAGGTATGATTGCTGTACAGTGTATGTATAATGGAGGTATGATTGCTGTACAGTGTAAGTATAATGGATGTATGCTTGCTGTACAGTGTATGTATAATGGAGGTATGATTGCTGTACAGTGTATGTATAATGGAGGTATGATTGCTGTACAGTGTATGTATAATGGAGGTATTATTGCTGTACAGTGTATGTATAATGGCGGTCTGATTGCTGTACAGTGTATGTATAATGGCGGTATGCTTGCTGTACAGTGTAAGTATAATGGAGGTATGATTGCTGTACAGTGTATGTATAATGGAGGTATGATTGCTGTACAGTGTATGTATAATGGACAGGGCCGTCTTTAATTTTGATTGGACCCTGGGCAAGCAATTTTTTTTGGTCCCCCCGGTCCCCCATCCCACACACACTCGGGATCAGTACAGGATCAGTAATGTAATGTATGTACACAGTGACCTCACCAGCAGAATAGTGAGTACAGCTCTGGAGTATATTGCAGGATATAACTCGGGATCAGTACAGAATAAGTAATGTAATGTATGTACACAGTGACCTCACCAGCAGAATAGTGAGTACAGCTCTGGAGTATAATATAGGATATAACTCAGGAGCAGTACAGGATAAGTAATGTAATGTATGTACACAGTGACCTCACCAGCAGAATAGTGAGTCCAGCTCTGGAGTAAGGTTGGGTGTGTCTGTGCTCCTGTGACTTCCAGCAAACTTCCAGAGAAGCAGACTTTTCTTCCGCCCCTCCCCAGGTGTGTGGCAGACTCCTGGGTAGGGATCTCTGCTATGGAGCCCCGGGAATCCAGGACTTCATTTTGCGCTCCCCGTTCTAGGCCGGAGGGGTGTGTGCGCGAACATGCAACGGCCAGTAGCCAGGATGGGGTCAGAAGATCGACCAGGGCCCACAGCAATGTGGGGCCCCCTCCCCCATCCCCAGCTGGGAGCTGCAAAGCTTCTAGCAAAAGTTCATCCAGGCCAAGAAGCTCATCCAGGCAGAGGAATGGAGTAAAGGCATCTACATCAGTTTCCCCAGAACCCCAGCAATGGGGGGTAAAGGGGCCAAGGGAATCCCTGGCAATATTCACATCCAGAATGCAGGCCAAGATGGCTCAATATGAGGAGCTTGGGAAGCAGCTCAGAGGAATAAGAGCGGATTTAAAATTTGCCCGCTACCAAGTGGATCAGTCATCCAGGGCCAAGAAGGCAGCATCTGCCGCTAAGGTAAAAACATTAAAGAAAAAAGTGGAGGAGATTGTGCGGATGAGGTCTGACATTGTGGAAGGTGCCGGCATTTTCCGTGAGAAATTTGTCCATGGTGCTCGTTTCTCTGGTATGCCGGTCTCCAGAGACGATGATGATGATGATTGCCAGAGTGAGAAGGAGGAGATGGAGGAAGGTGAAGGAGGTGAGGAGGGTGATGCGAGTGAGGGGGATATGGATACTAATTCTTTGTGTGCCACCACTGCTGCCCCTGACCCCCCACTTACCCTGAGTGAAGACCGTGTGAACCCGGGTCAGGTGGCCTTACCTCCCTCCAGTGAGGATGATGATGATAATGATGATGGCAGTGACTGCAGTCAAGGCAGCGGCTTGGCAGATGGGGGTCTCCTGCGGGCGATTGTAATGCAGGAGTCCCCCACCCGTCTGGAAAACTTCTCTTTTGGAGAGGATTTAGGCCCAGAGGAGGAGAGGAAGAATAAAAAAGCGAAGGGCAGGAAGAGGAAGAAAACGCAAGGACAAGTTAAGTTTGTCTTTTCTTCTTTCCAGCAGTCTGAGTCAGCTGAGAAGCCGATTCAGGGTGCTGGGTCCCCCAACCTGCCAGACCCCGTTTCTGTAGTGGAGTGGGGCCAGCATGGGGGATACAGTAGTGAACCCAAAATGGCCGCGGGTGCTATAGAAAAAAAAGGGCACCCTCCTGTGAGGGGGGAGGGTGCCCAGGCACCAGAAAATGGTGGCAGATTCCCTTGTTCGGGGGACGGTACAGGTCCTGGCACTGCAGGGCACTCCCCTGTGAGGGGGGGGGGTGTTCGGGCACCGGACCTTGTTGGTTCAGGGGGCGGTCCCCTAGGTGATGCAGTCGGTACCGATCCTGGCACTGTGAAGGAGAAGGTTCCCTGCACGTCAGCCGCAGTAGGCGGGGCGGGAGTGCGTCCGGAGGGACAGCTCCTGTCAAAATCTGTGGCGGCGTGCGAGGGGGCGGGGCCACATATGATGAGGGCGGATCCTGTGTCTGTGCCCCAAGACACTGGACAGAAGAGCCGTGCAGCTCCAATTATTAATCCAGCAACCCTTATACCTGGAGTATCAGACCGAGCCAGCCCGGCCTGTAACACATCAAGGGAGAGTGTACGCAAGAGTGAAAGTGAGAGCAAAAATGTGAATAAAAATGGTAATGTGCAGGATGTGAGTTATGGTAGTGTGCATGGGAGGAGTTGTAGTAGCAGTATGGATGAAGGGAGCGGAATGCAAGAGAGGGGTTCAAGCGGGGTGCAAGCGGGGTGCAAGGGATGGGTGCAAGTGGGGTGCAAGAGAGGGGTGCTTGTGAAATACAGGTGAGGAGTGATATGCAAAAGAGAGGTGTTATGGCTGAGGCTTACATTAGGAACAAGGGTCCTGGTTTGGGGTCTGGTTCTGGTTCGACTGCCCCCCCGGTAGTGGCTGCTTCTCCCAGAAGCTATGCCAGCGTCACTGCCGGGGGATCAGGGGGATCTCCATCTCCATCTGGCTCTGGGGGTCACTTGCAACAGCGCCTCCTGGAGGCTCTACGTAGGGGAGACAGGTCAATCCATGTAGAGGGGAGGGGTGAGGTTGACCTGTCTTTTTGGATAGAAAGACATGGCTTAGGCGCCTTCCGAGAACAAAACGGGGAGGTGGTCTGGTCCCTCCCAACATCCGGGCAGGAAAGTGGCCGTAGGAATGTGGTCCGTTTGCTGTGGAGGGGCGAAGATGCGTGTCCCCCTCGGGGAAGGGTGGTTGAGCTCCTCCTCCAGATGGAATTCAGGGCAAGTGACATCTTTGCCCTGATCCACCCCTACGGTACTTCCGAGTTTGACATCAGCTTCGTTCGACCGGAGGGTTTGGAACTTTTCTGGTCGAACTATAAGGTGGTGAAAAGCGCGCCCGGCTGGCGGGATTTCGCCGTAAAGGCGATATCCCGTCAGAATCTGGCGAAGAAAGTGACTGTATTGACACGTAACGAGTCACTATCTTGCTATGACATCATGACCTGGCTCAGCAGATATGGTGATGTGACGGACATGCCGAAAAAGAACTATGACGAACATGGGATCTGGTCTGGGGCCTGGATGTTTTCCGTCAAACTTAAGCGTTCGGGGAGCACTGTTGCCCACATCCCATCAGCTGCTTTTCTTGGGAGAGACAGAATCCAAATTTTCTACCAGGGGCAGCCCAAGGTCTGTCACAGGTGTGGCAGCCCCACTCACTTTAGCGCAGCCTGTACCGTGCAGGTCTGTGCTCTGTGTGGTGGGGTAGGTCATCTTGCCGCATCCTGTAGGCAGATCCGGTGTCATCTGTGTGGTGTCTTAGGACACCCTTTCAGCCGTTGTCCTAGCGCCTTTGCCCGTGCGACGGTCACCTTGGCTGGGGAGAGCAGTAATGTTGCCTCAGCTGGGGAGGGCACGAGTGCGGGAGAAGGTGCAACAGGGTCAGTGAAGAGGAAAAGTCCCGCCAAGCTGAGGCGGGAGGCTAATCGGAGAAGGAGCAGGGAACTGGAGAGTTCCCATGTGGCCGGGGTAGCTTCTGGCCCTGCTCCAGAGGTTAGTCCTGAAACTGCTGAGGCCCTGGGGGAGAATGTGCTGGATGAGGAAATGGGGAGAATCTGTAAAGAAGAGGGCAGCAAGGCCGATCTTTCCGATTCCTCCCACTGTGAAAGTGTGGATGAGGAAGGTGAAGAGAGGCCAAAAAAAAAGGGCAGTAAAGGGAGAAAGAAGAGGTCAGAGCCCTCTAGTCCTCGTGCTATGGACCAGGTCCCAAGCGGAAGCTTACCTGCCCCCCCTCTGATTGATCTGTCAAACCGGTACTCTGTCCTTGATGACATCTCCTCCCCCTCCATGGAGGGGGGGGGTCGAGGATGGGGTGCCTGAAGTGGGGGAGCCTCCAGGGGGAACTGGGCCCTGTCCTGATGGGGCAATTTCCTCAGGGGATGGGGCCAAACCGGAGCCAGGTGGAAATGGGGATTCAAAAATGGACCAATCGGAATCCAAAAAACGGTCCAAAGAGAAAGAAGCCTCCTCGTCTGGGGATGAGGGGGTGAAGAAAAAACAGAAATGAGGGGGTTAGGGCCGTCTAACTCAATCACCCATGATGGCGGCACTCACCCCATTGACGCTGGCATCTATTAACTGTGCCAGCATAAAGTCTGATACGGCTAGATTCGCAGCCTTTGATTTTCTCGGCCGTGTTGATGCCGACATTTTCTTTTTACAGGAGACCAGGTTGTTAGATCTAGCCTCCCTGGTAAAAGCCAGGAGGGAGTGGAGGCGTGGCCCCTCCCACTGGTCTCTTGCGGCTGAGCCGTATAGTGGGGTGGCGGTCCTTTTTACCGCTCCTGTTGAATGCAGACGGGTTATTGAGTTAGAAATGGGGAGGTGCCTGATCTTAGATGTCCTCATGAAGGGGCAAGAGCTTCGGCTTATTAACATCTACGCCCCACAAACAAAGTGGGGACGAAAAGATCTCTTTATGAGGATTAAGCCCTTTCTTTTTACAAGCCGACAGGTGATCTTTGGAGGGGATTTCAATACTGTCACGAGGTCCCAAGATAGGAGAGGCTCCAATGATCGGTTGGCTTATGATAGCATAGCTCTCAATAGTATAGTTAGGGAAGCTCGCCTAGAGGATGCCCACATCCGGAGCCCCTCAGGCCACGCGGGTTTCACCTATCATCGAGGTAGCTGCAGGTCTAGAATAGACAGGTTTTATTTAAAGGAGGAAGCCGTCTCTTCCGCAGTGTCCGTGGTTGAGGTGGAGTTCTCCGACCACTGTATGATTTCTTTTTCCCTGAATGTTTCAGAGACCCCCCGGATGGGAAAAGGTTATTGGAAGCTGAATTCGTCCCTCCTGGAGGAAGCGGAGATAAGACAGTCCTTTGAGGATTTTCTTCAGAGTCAGGTACCTTTACTGGACCTATGTAGTAGTAAGTCAGAGTGGTGGGAGATATTCAAGAATCGGGTTGCGGGGTTCTTCCGCCAGCTCTCGAGCCTCAGGTCCCTGAACAGGTATCGCCTGTATCAGGGTCTGAGGAGGAAACTCGAGCTTCTCGTCTTGACTGGAGGTAGCCGTGAGGATATCTCCAGAGTGAAGTCCTTGCTAATGAGGTGTCAGTACGATAGGCACGCATCTTTGGTTTTTGAGAGGGATTTCGGGAAGTACCGCTCGCCCGACCCTTACAGAAACTGTAAGATGTCAGTGAGTAGTAAAATCATTTCAGGACTGATTGATAGTACAGGATCTCTGAATCGGTCCAGATCAGGGATCTTGGAGGTCGTCAGATCCTTCTACTCACACCTCTTGGGAAGGAAGGATCTAGATCGAGACAGGATGTCGGCTTTCCTGGCTGAAACCATTCCTGAGCCAGGGGTAGACCCCTCTCTTGATGTTTTGGCAGAAGAAATCAGGGAAGAGGAAGTGAGACTGGCGATCGAGGGGCTCGCCCCCAAGAAGTCGCCAGGTCCGGATGGCTTAACATCCGAGTGGTACAGGACCTTTAAGGAGTCTTTAGCTCCCCTCTTGACTGAGGTATTCAATGAGTGTCTCTCCTCGGGCACTCTGCCGAAGTCAATGAGGAGGTCAGCCCTGATTCTTCTCTCAAAGGGTAAAGATCCCAGCCGTATTGAGAATTGGAGACCCATAGCTCTTCTCAATACGGACAGGAAGCTTCTCGCCAAGATACTGTTAAATCGGCTGGTGAAGTTTGCACCCCGGCTCTTTTCGGGGGCCCAGCATTGCTCGGTTCCAGGCCGCAGCACCTTAAGTGCTGTCCTTAGTGTCAGGGAGGCAGTGGAGCGGAGTAGTGCAGGTCTCTGGAAGGGGTACTTGCTGTCCCTGGATCAGGCCAAAGCATTTGATCGGGTGAACCACGAGTACCTCTGGTCCGTCCTCCTGAGATATGGCTTACCGAGTACTTTTGTTAATTGGCTTAAGATCTTGTATGCAGGGGCAGAGAGTTTCCCACTGGTGAACGGTTGG